>NC_037592.1:7419677-8019677 GCF_003073045.1 Pomacea canaliculata
GACATGCTCTGGTCTTTGCGGTGCAATTGGATTCCACTTTGTTCATCGTGCCTAAGCTCTATTGTCATTCCCCTCTTCCACATAATGCAGCCTTTCTGTGACTCTCACTTTTGTATAGGTGGTAGGCGCTTTGCTGCTCTCTGTTCACAGCTTTCAGTGTTTCAAATGCATAGCAATTAAACACCGCGATGTATAGAAAAAAACCAAAAACAACCAAACATCCAGAAGGGGGTAATCCTTTATTCAGGGGACCTTAATCAAAACAGCAAATTACTTGTTGTTACTCGTGCTTTACCCAGATCCACTGTACTGTTTTATCAATAAACTTCAATCCACCTTATTTTTCCATTTTCACATTCCATTTATTACGGTAAAACTATAAAATGAAAAAACAACAACAACAACAACCAAAAGGAAATGGAAAAAAATGTTATCATTTATTTGTAGTTTATCACAAACCATTTTGCAGGTCTAACAAATGCCAAAAATGTCTAACACAACACTGGACTTGAGAACTGACAAGATTATACAATCACCAATACTGGGACCATTTGATGGAGGATTTGACGTGATATTGGAGTGACACCCCTTCTGCACACACCTTGTCCACAAACCGTGATACGAAACCGAATTACGGGACGACGCTACATCTGCTGTTTCTGTCTCACAAAAGCCACTTTCGCATCACAGCTATCACTTTCTCCAATGCTGCCAAAAAAGCCTTGCATTAAACATGAGTTATCAGTGGAAGCAAATGCCCAGAAATTCTATTATCCTAAATTACTGATACAAATTTTTTTTAGTTTGTTCTGTTGAAGGGTATTGGGACGAAATCTTTTAAAGGATACAGGAACCCATCATAGTGAAAAGGGTGCCTTAGCAAATGTAGGATGATTAAACATAATGGTTCATCATGCTAATGAATAGCATACAACTGCCTAACCTGTTTCACTAAAAATCGTCTGATCTGCATGGACAATATCAATCATGATGGTATATATTTAAAAAGAATCAGTCATCTTAATTGCTATGACAGCGTATCACCGTCCTTGATAAAAATTTTGTTGTTTTGCATCCATAAGCTTTGGCTAGCATCATATCTTCCTCACCTTGCTGTCACAGTGCTGCTGTTCCTCCATCGTAGTGGCCACTGGACACAGAGCGACTAGCGTCTAGTGGAACACGCAGGTATACCATGCGGTTTGCATAGTGCATAGCTGACATGACTAAACACCGTGCTCTTCGTTGTTGACCATCTCCTCGTGTTGTGAATGCTCATTGTTTGGCCATTACTCTCATCTGCAACACATTTATTTTCTAGTTGGAATGTTGTGGTTTTCATTGACTGCAAAAGCATCTTGCACAGTCAGTTTTTAAAAAAATGTCAGGGGAGATCATTTGTTAACCAATGAGGAGAATTCTTACTAAGTGGCAATATAGTTACAGCAAGCGGCTGAAACATGAATCAATAAAAGCTCCTTCATCTTACAAATTTAAAAAAAACCTGCCCCATCACTTCACGTGAAGCGAGTAGCACTTTTTTTGCCATTTTTTTATGCACAAATCCTTTTGATCAGTCTGCTAACAAGGATCTCATGTCAGAATAATAAATAAAAATCAAATAATAGGTCACAATTAACTATCTACGAACTGTTCTGCCGCAATTTCAAAGCATTATTTCCTCGCCGCAAAAATGAGTCCTTGCGAGCTGTTAGATTTGGCGGCTGTCCATAAGTTATTCGTCTGAATTTCAGCACACACTAGCCTTGCATCTCATCACAAAACATTGTTTCCATTGCAGTTGTTCCTAGAAAGATTAAGCTATCTAAATGAAAGAACTGAATAAAAAAATGTCTATCCTAATTTTTTGAAAAAATCAGGCACACTCATGCTAACACATATGCAGAACTCCCCAATTTTTTTAAAAGTGTTCATAAATCTTACTATTAAACATCGACAACTGATGAAAAGTGAACCAGGTCTACCTAAACTAAAGCCACCAAAACATCCACCATTAACAGCAAATAATTCACTCACCTCTCTGCGCGATGTTGACTCATGGCTCCCTCCCTGGCTTTTTCACTGACTAGATGCTCTTCATACTGCATTAAGTACAGTTGACGATCTGCTTCTGGACATCTAGGTAGAATGCGACTGCTCCACCTAATGATAAGCTGCCCCACACTGCATATGATCTTGTATACATGTGTATGCAAACTGTATCACACCTGCACAATTTCTGTCGCGTAATAGAGAGAAAAAAAATCAAATTACTTAAACAGTGCATGTGTGTGTATAATATATATATGTTGTGTGTGAGAGAGATTTGGGTGTGACAATGAACACAGAGAGAGAGAGAGAAATGCTGTGTAATTGTGTGAGTCTTAGATTTTGAGCCTAGCAGCAATATTATCTCAACGATAGTCTGGTCGGTAGCAGCAATTTTGAAAAAATACTACTCTTAGCCTCAAAAAATTACCAGACGAAGAACTAAAATGTCATGACCAGAATGCCTCAACGTCATGTGTAAATCTAAAGAGCCGCCTTCTCACCCGACAGAATCTGTAGCAAGGGAAGGATATTGTATGCAACACCATTTTCGTCCATAAACAGAGTCATTCTGGGGAAAAAGAAGATAGAATGCGTACACTTCTTATACACTGTTTATAGTTACAGAAAGTGATGCTACCTTTATAAGCAAACTGTCAAGATACAATCCAAATAAAGGAAAATTGTATGAAAATAACAAAATAACACTTTTAATATTACACTACTGAATAGCTTTCATCCAAAATGAAAGAAATAAGAAAAAAAGAAGAAAAAAACAAAATGAAAATTGTCATCTTTCTTTCTTCGTTTCTTTCTCGCCTCAGATCCACTAGCACACACACCACACATATATATACACACAAAGGAGCATTATGCACTTATATCATACTCATCCCATCCTCATGTTAAAAAAAATTACACAATTTTTTTTTAGTGTGCAATTGCTTACCTGAAGCGCCACAGTTAAGCAGCTTGACTATATAAGATCGAACTGTTGCATGCTCAAGCATGGCTCTATTGGCATGGATATGAAGGCTCAGCTCCTGAGTCAAGACCAATCTGGATACTCTGTTCTTTTAGTGCGCGTAATACTGCTGGAATATCTGGGCGCAAGCCAAGTGAGACTCGTAGACAAGAAATAAAAACTAAACTTGAATAAATACATTTTCTCAAACATGCAGACATAATAACATGTTCAGCAATATAAAATAAAATGAACAACCTTCCGACAAGGCAGAAGCATATCTAAAGCACAAGATTCCCAGACTACCGGAGGTCTCAAACTATAACGACTGCATAATCATGGATCAGAAAACATGGAAGCAGCAAGCCTGCTGGCTAAGTTGGTAGACGTCTTTTCTTTTTCATTAATGTAATGATGAAAGCAATGAAACAAAACATTCATCAAATCTGGACATCAGTGAAACACTCTGGGCAAAAGTTCAACATCAATGACCCCTTAAAAATTCTTTACGATCTTGCATCGGAGATCTTATTTATCCATGATGAAGGAGATACAGTTTGAGCACTTCTAGCCTTCTAGCTTATTTTCCACTAATCGTGGCGATCTGTGTGGTAAAGGAAAGTGTATGGTCCAATTGTCAATTCTATCATTTTGGTATGGTCGTACATTGGCTATTCTGTAACCAAAAGAATGACAATGCATTTATTCACATTACTAAATTACTACACCTTATAAATAAGTTGTGAATTTTTAAAAACAAACTAGTACATTGGCCAGAATATACCACTCTACTAGATTCACTTAAAAAAAAAAAATGCCTATATTGAAAATATAAAAAAATGAGCTGGTAAAATAAAAACATACTTTGACTTGACTTCTTGTATGTGCCTTCCTCGATAAGGTCTTGCACTATCCGCAAATCCAGGGTAGGAAATGGCTGATGAATACGGGCATGGGCTCCTTTTCAGTTTGGACGTGGAACCTTGGGCACATATGGCTGTGGATTTGGATATTCCTGTTTCACGGAAAATCGTTCGTTAATATAATTTGTTTGGAGCAAATCTGGTGAGTTACCAATCTCCTTGCACTAAAATGTAGATCAAAGCTTTCACAAATTTGTAAACTCTCTAGCTATTTATTCATAAATAAAAATAGAAGCAGAGGTTAAAAAGACAGGGTTATTAAAATTTCAGGAATACGTGCAGGAAAACACACACAGACACACACACACATAAAGAAGCACCAACATTGAGGTAGAGTTGATGTGCCAAATCTTTGATGTTTTCAGCCACTTTTTCATGGTCGGACTGCTCCAAGTGCAGTTGCTCTGGCATTGTGGCATAAACCTGCAATTCACATTTTTGCAATCTGTACAGCAAAATCATCAAAATTTGTTTTCTCTCTTTAGCGCTAGGTGCAATTAATATTCAGAAGTATCACGGACAATACCAAGGATCAGTACCGAGCAAGTTATACACGTTATTCCAATGTAGATGCAGAAACAGGTAAAATATAAAAATGTCTTTGTTCCAAATGTATAGATTAAAACATCTATTTCAGCGGTTCTCAACCTGTGGGGCACGCCCCCCAGGGGGGCGCGACGTGCTTACAAGGGGGGCACGAAGGTGGTCATTTTTTTAGTTTCTTATACCGGTATTAGTGAAATTAGCTTACATTGCTGGCTAAGGGGGGCGCGTGGATGTACCTTTGTTCGTCAGGGGGGCGTCACAAGTAAAAGGTTGAGAACCGCTGATCTATTTGGATACATTAACAAACCAAACATACTTTTGCCTGAAGAAATATGATATTAGGAGGTCATAAGACCATAGTAATATATTTCAGGAGACTGAGCCTAACCTGAAAACTCAACATTTAGACTGCAGGTTTTCATGAACAACATTCAAAAATCAAAGATCTACAAAATCAGTTTGACATCACCGAAAAATGTTTACAGTGCAGAAAACTGAAACAAGCAAATTAACTAAGAAGACAAACCTCTAACCTCATCAAAAATATCACAGACTCTGTATGGAGGTCCCCTCTCTGCAACGAAGGCACTGAATGCCATTCCACCCAGCACACGCACAGCAAAGTCATCTTCTACCATTCCTCGATGACCAAGAAAGCTTGCCTGCAGACAGAATGTGTGAATGAATCCATGCTGTTATCATAATCACCATCAACACTGCCACAACCACCAACTTCTTACCAGTAAAAGTATTTTAAATACAGAACATTACAACAAAGGTTTTTCCATGACTTTTAATAAAGATGACAATGATTCACCCATCTTCAACTGACCTTATGGAAGGTAATAAAGGGATCAGGGTGGATGCGAATGATGGTGAGGCAAGTTCTGTAGCCAGCAAATAACTCAGCAAACATTCGGATGAATACTGCTCTAATCTCCTTGTCCTAGCAAATAAAGAAATAAGAAATTAAGAAGTGAAACTGTTACCCCTCATATAACAGCCACAATTTATTTATATATATGTATGAAAATAATATAAATTTACTTAATTTAAAAAATACATCCAGAACATAAATCATAAGAGACCTGCATTGAAATTTTTCACTGATTGTTGTTATATTTGCGTACATTTTGGTCATGTTTATTAGACACATCTGCATCAGTTTGTATGCTTACATGTGGATATATGCCTTACACAAACATGCAATGGAAAAAATTAAGACACTTTCATATAATAAAGCCCGACTCTCTTCCTGTGCATAAGGCATTTAATTTAATCAAAATTACTTGAAGGATTAGTACATCAACAACAACCTCACAAACAAGCTGTAAAAACATGTTTTCTTGTACATACTCGTTGCAAATAAGGTGAAAGTTTTCTGGGTGATGGCGGAAATGCATAGTCAGCAGACAGCAAATCTGGTAGTAAAATCTGAAATCAGGATAGATGAAAAAATACATATCTTGTGTTACAGGGGTCTTGTCAATTTGAACCTTTATTTGTTTGAGAACTGAATGGAAAGAAAATTAAGCCAAGCTATCTACAGATGGATTTTTTTTCTGACAAATGGTCTTGGTCAAACCAGTGAATATCTTAAAAACCCTTTTGTTCAGTCAGGATTATGCAAAGCAACTTTTATCTGCAATAACTTAATCTCTTCTACAATATTCTTATCTCCTTTGATAAATAGATATAATCTCTAATAATCTTCATTAAGTATAGCTTATTAAGTAATTCTTATTATCTAAGTATCAAGCTTTACCACCTGTTTCTGATCTGCTTATCTATATTAATATTAGTCTAGTCTCATTTTTGATAATAATGAGAGAAAATAATGAGAGAAAAAGACACCAGCTTTTCTGCAACAAACACTATTCTGCAAATCTAAAATATATTTTGCTGAAATCTAAGCAATTTCAGCAAATACACACCTCAACAGAAAGCATCCAAAATGTGAAAGTGTGAAATGAAACCTACCATGTTTAAACACCTTTTGGCCCTAGAGAGCATGGGTTCTGGGATGGGTGGAATTTTAACACATTCTGGTATACGAATATCTCCTCCATCCAGATCCACCAATATAACATCAAGCTGCACACAAAATGAGGACAAAAGTATAGAGTGTAGAAATGTTTCTAACAGTTTTACCTTCCAAAAACAACCTGTATATCAAGTCAGTTGTTGCCCTTCCTTCACAACAGGGATGGTGGGATGGGAGAATTTATAGCTGCTGACCATGCATATATAATAAGGCAAAAATAATACAGTTAATACATTTGAGATTTGCTTATTTAATTAACATAGATGGATCTAGTTGAGAAAATAGTCTTTATACCTCTGTTAATGTCAGTTTTTTAATTTATTGCCATTAGTTCTTAGTACTGAGATACAATAGAACAACACTGACCAGATCCACAACCTGGCTTACAAGAGAAGCATGGACCCCAGCAATGAAGGGTGTTGGGGTATTAAGCACCTCAAGCAAAGCTGAGGGCAAGATGGGTATATAAACATAGCTGAAATATGAAAAATGATGAAAAGGTAAAGCACATGCATTTATAAATAAGTAAAAATGTGTACATTTCCTGGCCTTTCATCTACTACAGCTTACAAACCACTTACAGGAAGATATATTTCTACAGTTTACTAACACAGAAAAAATCTAAAAATTATTTATAAAAATCAATAATAGATATGATATATATGAAATATCAAAATATATCAAATTCATATAGACCATAACTAAACATGCAGTGGAGTACAATAAAGTAAATGACAAATCAAACAAATTTATTTTTTATTACTGAAAGGTGACTGCTTGAAATATAAATTGGAATGACAATAAAAATCTAGAGTTTGGGAGGGAAAAATAATTACAAATAAGCTTAAAGCACCTTTTATCTTAACTTCATCATTTGAAGCTGAAACTTTCTGATGATTTAATAGCACAAAGGTGCTATGATGAAAGGAATTTATCAAACAGTTTGCTAAAACTTGCTTCTGTGAGCAAGTCATTCAGCAATCCAAAAAATGCCATCAAATATTCTCTTCGACTGCTTAATTCATGACTCACAAAAATCTACAAACAAAAATGCCAGGTGATGCAAGTACCTGTACTTGAGCGGATAGTGGAGTGCGATGAGAGCTCTGCATGCTGCAGTGAGTCGTGAATAGCTGTCTGAGTAAAAAAGGATCTTATGGTCTGTTAGTGCAGCACAAAGTATTGTGATTGCATTGTTGATTCCTGAAACAGATGAAAGAAAATAATTCTGGTAAGTTTGATTGTTTGTTTGTGTTTCATGCTATGCCAGCAGCAAAGGTAAGTTTTTGAGACCAAATATAAAACAAAACACAACAAATAAGAGATAAAGAAAGTGAGCTTGGGAAGGAGAGAAAACATCTTTGCATACATCCATCAGCAAAATGAAATTATTCCAACAAGCAAAGCCTGTAATTATTTCCCTTGAGGCACTGGATCTCAACTGCCCCCCCCCCCACTTCAGAAAAAGAGTTACAATGAAATTTTATATCATTATTTTAATCACAGAATATTGCTGTATGGTTTACAGACACTGCCCAATAAACAGCTTACCCATTTGATCAAAGAAGAGAGCAACTGAGTCATGGCTGATAGGAAGAGTAGAACTGAGTGGAGGCTGCAATGCCTGGCGGTCACCTGCCCCAATGGAGAAACGTACCTGCGGACCACCTGTGCAACAAACAGGACTCACAATGGAAAAGGAAAGGATGGCAGTATTATCTGACTGATAAAAGTCTGTCAGGCTGTAGTTTTAAAAATAAAAAGAAGAAATGCTTCAAGTAGTAAAAACTCATGTAATCGAGCACAGACATGAAGTCAATTGAAGTCAATGCTTTCAATAAGAAAACTATAAGAAATAGAGGCACATAAGGCTTTATTTTTGTACCTTAAAGACTAGCCTTACTGAAATATAAGAAAGGTGATGCAAGTGTCAAAGTTAATTCATTGAACACTGCTTGAATTTTGTTTAAGACCTTGACCTTTTTATAAACCCAGATGAAAGGCTTCTGAGTAGTATTTTTCTCTCAGATTTTTGGAATTAGTATTCTTTTAATGAACTTAACTTTTACATATACCTGGATAAGTGTAATGACGCTAATTTATTTTTTTATTATCAGCTTCCCACCATCAATACTGAATGTAGCCTCTACTCATCTACCACCTAGTATGTAAAATGAAGTAATAGATTTGTATCTGCATATTTAAATCTCTATGTTGCACATAGCATACCAGAAGGGGGCACTTGAATGCAGCCTAGAATGTTGCCAATGAGAGTCTCAATTTGAACTTGTATGTTCTCCATATAGACAGTGTAGATAATTCCCAGACAGTTCTGTGTACATAATCAAAATCAGGTCATAACTTTGCCACTACACCAAAATACTCAGCCTTTAAAACAGTGACTATAAAAGGGATTAACCCATTTATGCCTCATGTTCCATTACTGGAATAAAATAATTTCTTTTTCAAATTCTTGGTTCTTGAATATAGGTTACATAAACAAACATCACACACACATTCAAAATTTCAACCTCTGGTATTACTGGGTTAAAGATAAAGAAAATATATATACAACACCAACAAAGTAGGCAGGTAGGCATTTTTTGTTTAAGCTTCATGCTCACAACCTAATTTTGTTAAAGCAGAAAACTTTTTTCTATCTTATTTAGTAGATTTAAAACCACTTTCCCTGCCTGTTAATGACACCAGCACCAGGCTCTTGGGTGCATACATGAGCGAGTGATGGATAAGGGTGCTGTCATGGTCATCAGCATCAGCATCGTCAGGTTTTGTTGGTGTCATGGCAATAGTCTCATGAAAGGTAAAGCAAGCACAGTAGTGCCGGTCAGCATCAATGTCTGTGAGCACAGCCACATAAAACACCGGCTGTTGTTGTTGTGACGACAGAGACCACCCTGTTGGCTGGCAGAACTGGGAGCAGGAAAATTGAAATGACAGTTTACATCCAGTGAATGAAATGTGACCCTATGCTCCTCAAGGAGCAGCAAAGAATAAATTAAAAACTAAACAACGAAAACTAAAAAAACGCATGATTATTTCTGGCACCGGCAGCATCATGACCAGACAACCAGCTTGTTACTCTGAAAATCAGCATGCTAAATAACACAATGGTAACATTTTTATCTGGACACATATTGTTGAACTATTGAGTATGATAGTGTTCAGTGATTTTTTTTTAAAATTACTGTCATATAAAAGATGTTGATGGTAAAGTTTGATGATTTGACAGCATGTGTCTAGATTTATATTTTTAAATGTTTAAATTTGGTCTAAAATGTTTCCTTCTTCACCATCTCCTCCCTTCTTCACTCACTCGCACATTTCACCAGAATTTCAATTAAGAAGTGGCTTTTAAAGTTACTCTCTCTGGTTCCATGGCCTTTAAAATTGGTCCCTAATGTTTTTTTCCCTACAACTATTTATTACTTGAAGTTAAAAATGAACTCACTTCTGACCCACATCATGGAAATCTTTAAAGTCAGGATAAAATTAAATGATGAAAGCGAAGGGAATTAGACACTAACTGATAAATTCCTAGGCACATAATGCCAACATACTTGCCAGACAAAGAGAAATGTCTGATGCTTCAAGAATAAATGACAGATTCAGAAAGAGACTTTTTGTAGGCATCTGGAAATGCAGGCATGAAGACCAAAAGGTTTATACACCTCCCCCAGCCCCAGACCTCCTCCTGCTCTACCATTGCTATTTCTGCTGCTGGTGCAACAAGCCAACGTCTAGATATCTGAACAGGCAGAACCAACTGCCAAACATTCTTGGTTTCATCACTTAATCTCTTTGACTTGAAAGAAACAGAGGGTGGAAGATAGACAGATATAATTGACAATGGGTATCTAGCTAGGTTGTTGAACCTGACCCAAACAGCATACCTCAAGTAACGACACACTATAGCAGTTTGGTTAGTTGTGGTCTAGGTAGGTTAGTGAGTAGGGGAAAAGGGCAGAGGCAAAGTTTAACTTGCAAATAACAAGACACCTGACTTCTTCCAAGCACCTTTCAACCTGTTTGCAAAGTGACATGCTGTCAGTTTGAGGATGATGAAAAGTTATCACCCGTGATATTAAACACAACAAAATCTATCATGTGAGATGCTTTGTAATGCAGTGTAGCCTTCTCATACTGACCAGCTCCAGGCCTGTGGTGAAGGGACAATCATCCCAGTCCTTCTCAGGAAATCGCTGGAGGACCTTCCCACCGCCGGTACCACTCCCTGTTAACACCAAATAAAACAGAGTTCATATTTACCAAGATTAAATTAGTTGAATGGCTTGGCACTACCTATGACAACCATTGTAACTAGGCAGGATGCATCCATAGAATCCTAAAGGAAAGGAAAATAGTATCTAACATCATCAATGTCTGTGATCTTTACTGACCAAAGCTGGTTGCTCTTGAAATGTTTAGCACCCTCTTTTTTTATAACACATGGAAAGAGTCTCAGCTTGTTTATACAGACAGATGTTAATGGATTTATGTGGGATAAAGTTGGCACTAAAGACCTACGTATATTTAATAGGTAAATGATTTCATCTAGTGGTAACCTTAATGAATTGTGCTCTTTTGGGGAAAGATAATAAAAGAGTATGAAAATGAAAAACCTAAAAAGAAGCCCCTGACAGTTAGTCTTATGAACAGGTATTGCAGGTGGGGAGAAATAATAATCATTGTAAAAGGCTTGTATAAAGCAAGATCCCAACACCCATCCAGTTCTCAGGTCTCACATTACTGTGCTATGAATAAGAAATACAACTGATGGGGTTAAGGTGTAACATAAGTAGTCATTGAAAAAAACCGCACACAACATGTGTTAACCAAGAACTTCACAGGACATAGCTAGAATGGAGTTAACGCACAAGGTATTTCCAAAACAAAAAGTCTTTAATGCCCTCTTGAAACTTGGAACAGGCTGAATGGTTGAAGGTGAGAAGGCAGTGAGTTCCAAAGTTTGGGTCCTGCATAAGAGATGGATTGCCAGCGAAACCTTTCGGTGCAAACCTTTGGCAGGTTTACGATAGCATGGTGTGCAGAGGAATGAAGGTGTCTCTATGATGAGTACACTGTGAGCATATTTGATTTTGAGGCAGGGAAGGAGCCACAGATGAATCAAAGTAATCCTTTTTGCTGTGATAAACCAGATTGTAATTAACAGGAAGCCAGTGGGACATTATTATGTTTATTTTAAACTTGAGAACAAGGTGAGCAGCCGAATTCTTTTGTTAATTATGTAATGCGAACAGCCAGCGAGTAGAAAGCTGGCATAATCCAGTCTGGAAAGAAATGATAAGCAAACAAGTCGCTTTGTTGCCTGAACATCAAGGTACAGTCTGATAATACTGATCTGATGAATAATTGCATAAGCCAAATAACAAACATGACTTATATGATGGTAATTTGAGATGACATTACCCAAATGAATATATTCCCTTAAGTGCTCATGTCTGAGTCTAAAGCTTTTCTGCTTTCACAGTAATGGTGACTACTAAGCATTTTACCATCATTCTACGACACTGCCCACTTCTAGGTTTACACTTTTACACTTGATGTTACAACATGTTATCTACAACACCCTAGAACACTAATAGCTCTCATGTTCAATCACTAAATGCTTCCATAAAACATACACAACATGTTAGGTATTATTAGAATAGATAGGCACATGCACCCATGTGCAGACACAGACATACGCACTTATGGAAAACCTGAGATTTCATGAAACAGATTAATTTTGATTTATACAACAGTTTCCTTTATAAACTGACAAACTGCATAACACACTTAACGTTCACACAGTGAAAAGGAAAGGAAGAAGATGGTGGGAGACAGATAAGTATTGAAATATACTCATAAAGGAAGTAATACTCATTTCAGACTGTGGAGGTGGGGAGTAGAAAAAAGAGAGAAAATGCAAATGAATGTGAGATAAATGAGACTGAAAGAACATGGCACAACACTTTCTTTTAGTGGGGTTCTGCCTGAAAAAAAACACTCTATTATTATTGCTACTGATGCAGATTTCCTCTGCCTCTGAGTGTGTGCACCAATGAAGTCACCATTGAGTGGCCACTTTTTCCTCCGCCCCATGCTTCACTTACATACAACCTACTTCAGATTGGCAAGATGGGTTAATTGTCTCCTCAGCCTGTTTATAGAAACTAGGTCTAGAGAGACACACATGACCAGGGACATTGCTTTCCTCTACCTGCTGCCTCCACTGGCGAAAGATTTGTAGAAAGGTCCAAGTTACATAGAAGATAATGTTAAGGCGCCAGCAGTTGTGCCCCTGACAAAGTCACCTGCTGGTGGGAAGATAAAATTAATGAGATTAAAAAAGAAATAACCACATGGGTGAGAAGCTTGTGATGGTCTGTGGATGAAGGTGATGTAGGATTGGGTACACCGAGCACCCTGAAGGGATGTACAAACTATGACGCCATCTGTACACAATCTGCTGATGGGTCACACTGCTACCCGCCTGACGACATCCCTGTCGCCACCCTAGCTGGCAATCTTATGATAAATCACTCCTTATGAGTCTATTCCACTTAAACTTCAAGTTTCTTCTCTCTGCAAAACATTCTTTCACAGGATCATAAATATATAAACTGTAGCTATAAAATAAGGGAATTTGAAGGGGGTGAGGATGGAAAAGAACTTCACAAAAGACAGGCAAATGACGGCTTCAACAACACATTCATTGTGTACTGGCAAAGGTCAATGTCAACAAAGATTGGTGGTGAAAAGCTCTGACATGGGGCCTGCTGATGGGTGTATCCCCATTTTACACCTTCTGCATGCCCTTACACCCTGCGTTTATAGGCTACACAGCCTGTGTGTGTTGGGGGTGGGGTGGTTGGTAATGTCTGACGGAGGCTAATATCACTGGGTGGTGACATCAGAAACCCGGACTGTTGCAGCTGTGACGTCACGACTCGCCTGCTGTCTCTCAGTACACCAGTCCTCGCCGCCAGAGGTCGCCCCACACTACACATGGCTCCTGTCGGTGCCACCGTCAGCCTGCAGTTCTGGAACGTCCGCAGTCGTGTCAGACTAAGAGTGTGGTCGACTCCAGCCTGCCTTTATTTGGCTGCCTTGTTTACATTCTCCACCTGATGAAAACTGACAAGGGCACGACTTCTTTAGTACTTTAGCAGCTCCTCTCCTCCAGCCACACCATCCTTCTCTCCCATCCCCCCCCCCAACGACTACTGCCTTCAATCCGGAATCTAGCTCTTCCACGACAGAAGGTCTTTGTTGACGAGAATTGTTGACAGCAACTTTTTTTTAACTTTTTACAACACTACAACCTGTCTTGCAGGAGGGTTTACGATCTCATAAATCTCCATGCCTTTATCAAGGGCGGGATACGAGTACGTGGGGGTCAAGCTGGCGCACAGTTACATGCCTGCTGCCTGCTGCCTGCTGCTGTGCATCCCGCCCCTCACCTGCCCCTAGCCCTCCCTAAGATGCGTACTTCTTCATCTGGTGCGCACACACTCAGCAAAGGGCAGGGCAGGGGCAGGGGCAGGGGCAGACAGCTGCCAAGAAAAAGTGGGTGTGCAGGGAGGAAGGAAAGAACACGAGAATGGAAAAGTACATTACACTTTTCACGACAAAGTCGCCAGTCTTTGGCCCGACTGTCAGTGCAAGCCCCATCGCCTCCATGGCGCCTCGTGGAAGCAAGTAACCTAAATGTAATAAAACGAGAACCGCCACGTCTGCCAATTTAAACAAATTCTTTCCCGGCGCTATGTCCGCGAAATGTGTCGAAACATTTCTAGTCTTCTCGATAAACCTTCCAAACAGATTATTTACGGTAAGTGATTCTGATGAATCTTTTGTAGAGAAGCAGATTTTACGACCAGGACAGTGACGGTCGTGCATCTCTGCACGTGGCAACTGTTTGCAGGTGCCGGATGGCTGGCCGTGTTATTGCTTTAGCTGCTGATTCGGCGTGAAAACACCAGCACAGAGTGATGAAGAAAAAAAAAAAAAAAGGGTGAAGTGGAACAGCGGGGACTCTTTCATAAAAATTCGCAGCCAGTAATGGAAATTTTCTTAATGTTAGCTAAGACATCGGCCTCAAACACTCTCCTTTAAAAAAATGATGCTGAGCATAAAGGACTTTGCTTGGTGATATAGGGGAAAAATTCCTGATATTCGAGTCCAAATGCCTAAGAAAATTGCTCCGAACTGCCAACATGGAACATAAGAGGCCAGGGAATGTGTAGAGAACATGGTTGCTACCCAGGTGGGCCACCGAGAACCACTATTAAAGTAGAATGGCGAACACTTGTCTGGTTAAGGCCAAGGTACCCAGGGCACAGCATCCTAAGAATGTCCTTCACGGCAAGTTGGAAGGAGTCCTACGCGAGGAGGACAGGAAAAGTTGGCTAGCAAACATAAAGGACACCCTTGTCCTCCGACTAGTCAGCCAGTCTGGTCAAGTGAATGAGAGTTGACAATTGTAATAATCCAATTAGGCACATTGGTAATAACTTGATCCATGTGACGCTTTTACTTTAAAGATCACCATTGAGGACTAATACAGAATGTGGAAACGTGCAGAAATCACCAAAGAAAAATCCAAATCACACAAGTGGGTCTAAAAACATCAAAGTATGGGCGCCAGGAAACTAGAATCATGAAAGTTAAGATCGGTCTCTCGGCGCACGACTTGCTATTATCAACTAGATATGTTGCCACTGCATGTTATCAAATGTTAGCAGCACAGTTTCCCTCGCATAAAAAAACAACAACAACAACAAAACCGGCGCTATTAATGCTAAGATTAAGATCCTGATAACAAAACGTGTAACATTTTGGTATTTTTTCTTCGACCGGCCTATAAAACCCTGACAATTTTATCCAGGGTCTGGAAATCCTTGGAAATCTGAGAAACACCAATGAGCCCTTAAGCAATTTAAAAGAAAACACATTACATGATTTTTTCCAGGTTAAAGGTGAACTAGGCAGCACATTTAGGGGTAGGAATCGCAGAAGTGGTAAAGAAATGAAACGGGTGGTGGTGTCCATTTCTGCGCGTTCTTCGCAGCCAATTCTATTCCAAACAACTAAAGGTGGTCTGAGAAATATCAAAATCATCTGACATTTAGGCCTAAGATTTATTTCGTCTGCAGTAAAAGGTAAAAGTTCAATTGCGCGGCGTCCATATGGGGTACAAGGTGTAGAATGCGACGATCAACTTTCCCCTTATTCCGCCTTTTAAATTACCTGATAATGTCAGACACCCCATTTGCTAGTGAGTGGACCCAGACAGTTTTCTTTTCATCCGAATGACTCTCAAACCCCTTTTACAAACGGGAATGCACAGAGTAGCACTGGCTGATGAAAGAAAAATGGGCGGTTGTCAAAAGGGTGCACTAGGTGTCCATGAACACTCCTTAAACAAAAACAAATTAAAAAATAAATACAGTGATACCTCGGTTCTCGAACGCCTTGGTTTTCGACCAAATCGGTATTCGACCAGGAAATTCGAGAAAATTTTGTCTTGGAATCCGAACAAATATTTGGAACTCGAACATCCGAACGTCCGAGATGAGCCGAGTTGAGCCGAATGGCGTTCATTCAGCCAGAGATCTGTAGGGACCTACAGATCTCTGATTCAGCCCAGCGCGCCTTGCTTGCGTCATCAGTGTGAGTGCAGAGAGAGAGAGTCACGTTTTTGTGGAGAGAGTCATGAAATGTGTGCAAATTGGGCAGAAATCGCAAATTTTGTTGAACAACATCACCCTGATAAAGTGGTAGCAAATAGAGCAGTTAACATTTTTAATGACAATGTTATGTCCACTTTCCGCAAAATTTTGCAAAGGAGAAAAAAACAGCAAACAATTGACAAATTCTTCCGTAAAGAAATCAGACAAGCAACTGCAGAGCAAGATTCTGATTCTCCTCAGCAAAAGATACAGAGAACAGAAACACTCGAAGAGCAGTTACCCTCTGTTTTTATTGAAGAGGACTCCCCTTCAATACAATAACCATCCCCCTTCCCTCCTCCCTCCACATTCATTCCCTCCTGCCATAAAACTTTGGTACAGGTACAGTAAATGAAACACAATTTACTGTACTGTACAGTACATTTTATTTATTTTTTTTTTTTTAATAAATACACTTTTATTTCTTATTTCTTGTTGAGACTCATGTTTTTCTACATATTATATACAAATTAGGCCAGTAAATAGGCATTTTCTGGGGCTTGGAACGAATTAATCCAGTTTCCATTATTTCCTATGGGTTTCATTGCTTCGGTTCTCGAACAATTTGGTTCTCGACCGTCCTCCCGGAACGAATTATGTTCGAGAACCGAGGTATCACTGTACATAAATACAAATGTAAGTGCTGGTGGCAGCTGTCTGGCCTTTGAAATGATGTTACATACTCGTTCACTCCGTCTCTCGGACTTCGTGACTGTGATGGTCGACGATTTGTATGACATTCACAAACACGATGTGAAAATATCGACAAAATGCGTAAACAACACCACCACCACCCATACTCAGGTATAGCATGAAAAGTATGGTTACAACTACGATTATCGATGGACTGTGGAGAGAGTAGTGGCGGGTGTGGAGTCAGTACCCTCGGACCCGCACGACGTCCACGGGTCACGCCGACCTGCAGCGGGGGAGCAGCGTGGTCTTGATCCCACAAGCCGCCGCAACCGCCTTCAGCACGCGGAGGGAGGTTCGGCAAGTACAATGTGGAGTGATCATGCCATCTCACGCAAGGCCCACGCTCAATAACAAAGAAAAATAACTCCTCCCTCTGCACCGTCCCCGAGCTTCACTGTGATTATATGTGCATACCGAGAATGAGTTGTCTTTGCTTCTCGTCCACCGAGGGACACTTTACCAGTGGTGAGGCTCTCTACAAAATGAATTTCTACTCCAGCTTTACTTTGCTCTCAACTCAGATTTTCTTTTTCCTTCAGTCGATTCATTGCTACGTGTCTCCAACAAACACAAAGTATCTGCTTTAAAAATGTCAGATATAATTTGTATGTTTTCAGGCACGTGATGAAATTTTATTTTCACCCAGACACTTTTAAGCTGTAAAATCCCTATTAAGACAGGGGAGAGGGGAAGGAGAGGTGATGTTTTATGCCCTCAGCAACTAAGACTATATCCCGGCAAGGTTGCCAGCAATGTATACAGATACCACATGCAGAGAAAGGACAGCGAGCCCGAGACGAGAGCTGAACCCCGGCAGTAAACCCTCACTGCATTGGTCACAGGTGCTAACCGTTGTGCCACCGGACCACCACAGGGGAGGAAGAAGAAGAGACAGAGGGCTGAGCCTAAATTTGTACTAAATCCTATCAAATACTGTGCCACGTCTTCTTCTTCTTCTTTTTTTTTTTGATAGAGGAAATTTACCAGAACAAAACCACTTCAACTTTAATAGCCCCCAGTCCGACAGAAGACCATGCTCGACCTGTGGTTCTAAGCAGATTGTCAAACAGTCTGTCCGTGTTCAAAACAATGATTGTAAATACAATAGTATTCGGTATCTTTGTTAAGAACAAGAAACCTGACATTAAGTATGCTTATCGCGATCGCACCACTTACATCAAGTAACAATATGTTCAGAAGGGTTGACTCTGTGTCAGCATCGCCATCATTCTAACCGATGCTGAAAAATCGAGAAAGCCCCGCCAACGGCAGAAGTGCTGTCCATTGTTCTTGGCCACAGGGACCAGAAAGGAGGGCAATAAGACAGGGGTGGTATGCTTGCCGCCTCCCTCGGGGGTCAAGGGTACGGGCAGACAGACGCAAGGCCAGAAGTGCAATTTTCTCGAAAAATCACCATTCGGCTTGAAATATTGTTCACAATCGAAAATCCCAGTTCCTAGTGCGTGGGGGGTGTGGGTAGGTGGGATGATCTCTTTTCTCCTCTTCATCCTGCAACTTCCTCTTTATTTGTGTACGAGCAAATCTTGCTCAAAGCAAACATTTCAGACAAAAGAGGGGAAAACAAGCATCCCAACCGGACATCTTCCACCGATGTGAACAGTGACACTCCAGAAGATCGATTTGCTGCCAGACGCAAGTTGATTGAGCTCTTCGCTGACGTTATTCTAACTGCGACTCCCCCTTCCTCCGTCTCCTCCACCTCTGTCTCGCGAGTCTCTGTGGAGATGTTCTTTCTCGGGCTAGACTGCCGTTTTGCCGTATCGTCTGTGTCTTGTCAGCAATTTCCAGCCTGACCTTCCAGAAAACATGGTAACCTTGTGCTCCCACCATGGTGAGCATGCAACAAGCACAGTTTATTTCAAGAAAATTCCAGATTTGCATTGTTATATCATGGGTTCTATTAAGTCACAATTTAATGGTATAGGACTTCCTCACAAAATGAAGCTGGCAAAATGAAGGAGTTCGTACAAAGCGGAACGGGGTCAAGACGACTCACAAAGCAGCCAGCCAAATGTCAAGTGACGTCAGCGGAAACGCTGCTGGGTCGTTTCCCGAGCCCACCGAGTCGCGAAATTATTGATCCGCCTGATAGCGTTAAACATCTATCGATCACCACTGTCTACCAACTGTGTCAACGAAGCCTCTCCATAAGATGGCCCCCAAGGATTGCTTTTTCGAACACATAAAAATATTTAAATAAAGTATAGCATGGGGAAGGGTGTGTGTAAGGGGTAGGTGGGCGATGGACAACAGCGATCCTGGCTCGCTCGCTGATAACAATGAATTTTTGCTTTGTCATCCTCATTGCTGAGCAAGATTCTCCTCCCCCTTTCCAAACAATGACTAGAATTGGAAAGAAGAAAACCGATTTTCGCTGCCAGCGAAAACGATTCTTATCGTTAAAGAATCCCAGACACACACATCACCTCGATTTTCACCTCACCGACAGGTACTTTAGCTCTCTAATGGCTGCTGTCATTCTGCTCTCACAAAATAAAGAATAAAGAATGATGCAACATGCCTGAATGGGAGATAAGGCGAACAGGCAACGACAAGGAACGATGCTCAAAAGTTGAATGTCATCACCTGTGAGCGACATCCCTTCGCCATTTTTACGGGAATCTGAAACTAAGGAGAGAAACTGCTACAACTAGCGATCCAGAAACAAGTATGATTCCTGAGAGGGGTCGGTTTCTTTATGTATTGCAGAATCAATTTGTGTCTATCAGTTGTTTTATCCACCACACCCCAACTGATGCTGACTTTGCAAACGTTTTGTGAACATGGAAGAACTAGAGCTTCAATGATACTGGACTTTGTACAAAATATGTTTGTTACCTCTCTCTCTCACACACAGATAAGTCAATATGTATCAAGTGAGTAGGCTGTCATTGGCGGCTGCGAACCTCGAAAGTGACAGACATCCGAGGTTTGAGAGGAAGCCCAGGATTAAACGTGCATCGTAAACAAGTGTGAGAAGCGCGACATGCGGAAGCAGAAACGCCATTCAACCCGCCTCTGCAGCGACTAGGATGTTCGGCCATCTACAAGAGTTTCATTCATACACGGTTATTCACCTCAGAGGAGAAGGGTAATGGTAAAGGGAGGAAAGAGAAATGCGGGTGGGTGAGTAAGAAAAAAGAGAGTCGCGAAGTAGCTCGGCGCTCGACACGGAAGACATGTGGAAGAAGGCGGGAAGTGGTGGCAGGAGGGCTGCTGGCAGAAAATGCATCTTTTTATCGACTGCCGCCAGCCAGCGATTAACTTCACCCAGCAGGAGCTCTAACTCTGTGAAGTGGTCCGTGGACAACTTTCTTTCTCTTTTCCTGCTTGCGTCGCTTCCACAACCACCCCAAAAAAAAAATGCAAAAAAAAAAAACCCCTCAAAAAAACAACAAACAAAAAACAAACAACAACAACAAAAACAACCAACAAAAAAACAAACAAACAAACAAACAAAAAAACAAACAAACCCAGTCTTCTTTGGCCGGGGTGCAAACCCCCGCCCCACCCTGCGTGGTAGGTCAGGCAGTTCCCACACTGCACTCTAAACTTTGCTCGGACGATCCTACTTCCGTCTGATGCTCAACACTTTCTAGGCAGCATCCTCTTTGGAAGCGGAAGCAAGCCAGCGCAGGATGATATCAGAAACTATTTCCAAACTCTTTCTGTAATGCTGTCGCCGCCCTTTGACTCGCCTCGTATCGATTCTAATTACTGTTTATCTGCACGGTGCGAAGGATGTGAGGAGCGCGAGCGTGCCTGCCACGCGGTAAGGGTGTCAGCGGGGGGTGGGGTTAGGTGGGGTAGGGGGAAGGTAAGTTAGGGCTACATCATACCTAAATTACTGTGCCCAAACTGCTCATCTTCACCCTCTTCTCTTTCTACCTAGGTAAGGCATCTGTCTTCGTTATCTTCCTCTCTGTACGACAGGTACCCTATTTCGATGCCTCTTATTTTGCCTAATGGATGTAAGGCACCATATGTACCAACAAGAAAAATAACGAGGGCTGTGTAGGTAAATAAAATGGGTAAAGCTCGCTCCCTTTTATTTTCTTCCTTTTTTTATCGAGGGAATTTTTTTTAAGGTGTATGCGGGATGCGTCGCGGGTGAGTGGGATTGGGGTGAAGACTCACTCGATGCCAGTTCCTCAACGACAGAACCTTTTCCTCATCCTTGCCTCACTTGTTGAAGCATGCACCTGTACCGCTCTTTGTAAAAGACACTTTAAAAACGCAGGTTGCATGTTTTTCTTAATTATTGGCCGATCTCAGGTGTCGTTGCCATCCACACCTATTAACGATTGAAAACTTGAATCAAAGCACGGTGAACGTACATCTGGAGCCATGTTCCTCTTCAATTCTAAAGCCGGTCTTGTTATTTCTGGCCCACGATATCGAGTAATCAGGAAGATCTGCTTTTTATGTTTATTTGAAACAACCGAGAGCATGCAAGGCTCAACAGTTCTGAAACCAGTTACAAGCACATCCGCCACGAACTATTTCTACACAATTATCAACGTTGAGTACACTTCTTATATTTTGTCTTCTTTTCGCATGGATGCACTCGCTCGTTGAGACCGACCAATGGATGAGCTGCCGGACAGAAAGTCAACATTAAACATTAATAACTGTTTCCTGCTGGGCCTGTTAATTATAAAGTCGTTACTCCCGTGGCAACAGTAAGAAACCAAAGGTAAGCGTCTTAGTTATAACGCGAACACTGCACATGTTATTTTACCCCAGAGCCCGCTGTCATACAGCAGTGGTAAGCATGCCCTGAGGTAAGGTAAAGATTATGGATATCGCAGCATCACAGACACGACGCTCGCCCTTGGTTTCCTCACTTTGCCCCGGGGCAATGTTTTCTCCTGGCTTTGTAACCGAAGCCCCAAAACACAGACCTGCAAAGGACATGCAACATCTGACGGACTATTTTTTTTGTCAGTGCTTCGTGCCGAATGAGCAGGTATATCATATCGAGCTAGCCTAGCTTTCAAGCAGGTGGCACATAAAGAAATTATGAGTGCTAGAGGCGAGATCCGAATCAGGGTTCACGATCTCTGCGTCACCGCATCATCTGATGGAAAAGGTGGTGGCGGCGGTGGTGGTGGCGGAGTGGATGGGAAGGATTGCTGACGTGGGCGGAGTGATTTCTGTTCACTAGACGCATTTCTTGATGGCGACCCGGGGGACCCCGCTGCGGTGCAGGGATAAACTCGCCTCCCACAAAACAGAATCTGCCGGCGAAGTGAGAAATAAATATGCACGGGCTCTTCGTATGCACGCGCGCGGCACAGTCGGAACCTGCATTTGCTGAACTTCAACCGTGGGCATGTTAACAATGCATGCTGCGTAGTCTTATCACTAAGGCGTGATGCAATAAAAAAAATAAACGGCAGCTCTGGAAAACTCTAGAACATCGATTTGGTCGACTCGATGTCCTAGAACTGGAGCAGAATACGCTGGAGTACCGATTTCAAACAGCCCAAGCCCACAGCTTCGGCAGACGGCCAGATTCCAAGGGTTGCATTTCCCCAGTCAGAAGACATCAGGATGACGGCAAAGGACCACACAATCTTGTCAGTGACTGACTGATTAATCAAAATATCAGTTAAGCAATACGTCACTAAAAACGAACACATACTAGCAAAATGATGGAATATCTACTAACACAGGTCGATTAAACGTTTCTTTGAGAAAAAAAAATTTAAAAAAAGGAAGTAAGAATCCGTATTCTGTACAGTAACTTTAAACCTACTTCGTGTATGTATAGTAAGCACTGTATCTATAAATAAAAGGAAGTTCAGCACTGGAAAAAAAATTATAGTGGAACATCTGTGATCGTTACAATGACCGACTCTATTAATCCCATAGGGAAATGATAACTGGAGAAAGTGTGCTCGGTTACAAGACAAAGTGGTGCATCACAGAAGAGCACATTTGTGAGATAAAATATGCATTTCTACATTAACACCGTACTCCTAAGATGTTTCACCCCACCACACACACAACATACTTTCTCCTATATTATAGAGTCCTATAATCCTGCGTTTGTCCAACATCAGAGATCTTACGAACGAAGCCCAACAGCCACCCATCTTCCCACTGCGGCTACAATCGACTCCACACCTTCCCCTTGCCTGCGGAAGGCAGGTAGGACCACAGGTTTGACTTGCAGGAATGTCCGGAATTCCTCTCTAGCGCTTCCTTATCGTCTGCTTGTCTTTCCCCACCATCGCCTCCGGTGTGTGAAGCGATGTGGCCTGTTTGTCGACTTGACACGCTTGTTGCGACTGTTACGAGCTAATGGCACTACGAACGGAATGAGGCGCGAAACCCACAAAATCGAGAGACCTCCAGGAATGCAAGCGTTTAATTGAAGCAGCTAAGGGTTGTCCACGCACCAGGTCAGATGAGGTCAAAAATGGAATTGTGGGACTTCAACGGACCCACGCGTTTGAACGGGTTTCCGTTGTACTCTGCCGTCATCGGCCAAACTGGCGTCAGTGAACCTCAAGGAATGCAAGGTTTTAATCAAAACAGGTCAGGGTTGTACCTTGCATCATCATCATCCTCATCATCATTGTCGTCATCGAATTTGTTAAGCGCATTTCCTCGTGGTGAGGCGAGCTCAGTGCGCTGTGACAAAGAAACATAACCAACATCATACGGACGACCCAGTGGCAAAGATGAACGAAGTACTTGGACGAAAAAAAGGGGAAATCAGTGCGGAGTGAGCGGAAGAGTTCGCTAGGTTATGAACGGTATTTCCGAAAGATATGGAGTTCGGGGCCGAACCTGAAAACTTCGAACGGGTCGAAGGAATTAGGGCAGAGAATTCCAAAGGTTTGGGGCAGAGAAGGAGCGTCTGGCGATGTTCCCTCGTCTGATGCGTGCTAGAGAGCGGAAGTCAGCTTAAGCAGATCAAAGAGACAATCAAGGCTGGCTTGCCTGTGAGGTCTTTAGCCGAACCTGATATCAAGCCCAGGTTTTTCAGCTTAACTCCCAAATACCGCAGCTGGTTGGTGTGCACGCAGTCTTATTTTCGAGACATCACATGGGCAACCGGTCCAGTCAAAACTAGTGTTGTAGGGCCTCGAAGAATACAGATGTTCAATCAAAATAGGTTATGTTGTATCCAGAGGTTATGGACTGTTGCTAAGGAAGATCAGTGTAGCAACAGCAGTAAAATTACAATGTGGTTTCTGTCTTTACGGGGAATTTCTCGCCGCTAAAGCCATGTTTATACACAGGACTGCCTCACGTGGCCTACGTTGGTAGAGCTGAGCTTCACTTATTTACAGGGAGGCACATAGGAGAGCACGTTTTCACTTTAGTCGGAGGATATGCATGTGGCTGCATGCCATCAGAAAGATAACTACTTTCCCTGTCTCCCAGTTCTCCGACTTCTTTACTCAAAGGCGGCTTGTCTGTGGGTGATGTTCAGCACGAGTAAAGCAGATCCTCCTTTTGATTCTAACCATACCGTGACTCGCTTTAAAGGCCATTATCCGTCTCCCGCCAGACACCATTTTAAAATTAGGAGTAGTTAGGGAGGAAAAAAAGACTTTAATACTGATAGCTTGCGCTCTATTTTCGTTCCCAGCACTGAGGCAAATCCTGACAGTATTTTTTTCTTTTAATTGGCTACAATAGGGCAAACCTGATTGCTATTACAGCCTTCTCCCGAAAACTAGGCAAAAGGCTTGTTCCCTGTATGTGTCAATCATCTGAACTGTGGCCTTTACAGCTGAATGTAAGTAGTTAACATCATTCCCCTTGTAACAAACCCTACGCAAAATATCAAGCTGCCAGCATAAATCGCACGTGCGTGTGTAAGAGAAAGAGGAGTGGTAACATGATTTATAAATTTAATAAAGGTTGTAAAAAGTTCTAGTTACAAATCTGTCATTGATCTTAGTATTAATTGCCACAATGCGATAGAGAAAGGGAAGGAGAGAATAAGACACAGAGATAAAAAAAAGAAAGAAAAAAAAAAAAAAGCTGGGAGGACAGAGACAGAGATGGGATATGTGTGTGAAAGAGAGGGTTGTGAGATATGAAAGGTCGGACAATATAGAAAGATTTCAAAGAACACTTTCTTCCCCGCCCACCCATTAACAAAAACTAGAAGCAGCAAAACAAAGATCCTGTTTACAAAACGTTCTAAAGACGTCGACGAGGAAATTACCAACTTCCTCCTTTAATACTTGCTTGTTCTTCACAGTCCTTTGAAAGAGGGGTCTGGTTACAGGGCACTGGGGGTGGGTGACAACCTCCATAGTGAACATACGTAATGACATGCAGTCTTACCGTTACATGGAGGGAGGCTGTGCGTGTGCTGGGGTTGATGGGAGAAAGGGGTAGGGACCGAGTCTTTATGCTTTATTGGGAACTGGAAGTATATAGTCAATGGGTTATGGGTGAAAAAACATATTACTAAAGCAGTCGCTAACAGCAAGGAGAAGGACAGATTATAAGAATATACAGGGCTTCTGCTTACGCAAAAAATTGCGTACTGTACGCATTAAAAGTTCGGAGGACCCCTTCAAATTTCGTCAATGGGGTCCCATTCAAATTTGGGCGAAGAACAGGGACCCCTTAAAAATCTGAAGAAGGGGTCCCTGGGACCCCAAAGAATTTAGCCTTAGCAGAAGCCCTGATATATAATGTGCGTATAAAGTGCAATGTGTGTGTGTGCGTGTAGATGAGCGATCACAGATTATTAAGGACTTACCAGCTGGTCATACGCGTGCGAGGAGAGGTGCACGAGGGTAGCAATGTTTGGGAACGGGAAAAGCTCTGTAGCTCGGGCCGATGTAATAAACAACAAACAACATCTCGTGACCTATAATCTTCAAATGCCAAATGCTAAAGGCTACTTCAGGTCACTGCTGTGTTCCAATAGCTGAATGAGTGAGCCCACGCTTACTTCAAAATTTTCAGGGGTGAGGCTGGAGAGGGGGGTTAAAAGACTTCCACAGCGTTCATTCACTTTTTCCCCATTTAAAAAATAATGTGGTACGTTTTACAGGATCATCAGCTCTACTCCTTTCAAAGGCCAAAAGTGATTATAAAAAAACTTTCTTTCAGAATTGCAATCACACGGGACACAGAGGGGGAGGGGACTTTTTTTTAGAAAATTACAAAGTTGCCGATAAGAGGAATGAAAAAAAAAAAAACTAATTCTGAAGCTGCCTGTTGATAAAAAAAGAGAAAAGTTTAGACATGGCACCTAGCGAAGTTACATCTAAAATAAGAAAGCTTATGAAAGCGATGCGTCAGGGTTATGGGAACAATAACCTCCCTTTGGCACGAAAACAGCCCCACGAGACAAGACAATCAGCTTAATCAAGGAACTTGTTTAAAGATAACTCTCGAATAATTGTGAAAGCCGCCACAGAAGCAGAATTAAAACCGTCTGGTTTCTGTCTTCACGGGAATTCCTCTTCGCTTCTCTGTACAACGGTTTGCTTCGAGCAGCGTCGCCTGCATAGAGTCGAACACTTCACTTATTCATACACTCGCTAAGTGTAAGTGGCTTTCCTCTGTCTTGGTGTAGAAGAACACTTCAGTAATTCTGTTAAGCCCTCGAGTAAGCAGGACGAGTGGAATAAGCTCGGATAGGTATTTAGCGTATGTAGAGAGCATTATGTGTAATGTGTGTGGGTGCGTGTTGTGGAAGGTTGTGACTGGACGGGGGGGGTGGTGAGAAGGGGGATGGCGATGGCAGTGGTAGTGACAGTGGCAGTTGCTTGTCTTGGGCAGTCTGTGGTGAGTGGCACTTTGGATTGATCAGGAACGGGCAAGCACCGCCGTGTACTCTTCTCGTGAGCACTCCTAACAATGTGTGAGCACGCGCACAGGAAACTGGTCAACAAGGACAACTGCCAACTACGTCTTGGTCTACAGAGGTATACCTATCCCCCTAAATGAGTGGGCTGAGCTCTATATAAGACTTTTCCCAAATGAGTGGGCAGAGCTCGTTATATTTCCCAATAGAGTAGGCTGCGCTACATATAAAGACTCTTTCACAAACAAGCGCATGAGTTGAACTCAGTATTGCACAATATTTCCTAAAAAGAGTTAACCTCCTCCTCTCACACACACACACACTCACACCTCCTGTTCCAGAGATGCAAGTCTACAAACATCGCTAGGCACAGAATGGCATCAACACGTGACCTCACCATGGACACTGTGTCTTTGAGGCTGCAGGCTATGTGAGACCTGGGAACTTGACATCCACGATCTCTGCAGCACGACTGAAACCTCAGTTCTGGTCTATGGTTTGGGGTGTGAGATGATGTCAGACTGGACCACGGGAGTGTGATGTGTCGGTGGTAGTCAGGGCCAACCGACATACTTCTGGTCACTTGGCTTTCAGCAGCTACACTGCCGATCCACGGTGAAGATGGCCGACGATTGCATTGTTGGAGGGCGAAGTGTCTGCGAAATTTGCGTTTTTTTTTTTTTTTCTTGTGACGGGGAAATAACTCACGTATCAAGAAGGGATGAGTCATTCTTAAAAGTCGAGGAGTTTTTAATGACCAGGTAAAGCTCAGCACAGGATAATAGTCTCCCAAATATGGGGGAACACTTCCCAATTCGTTCTCGATATGGACGCCTACAAACATCACCACTGATAAAGTGAGCGGCAACTCGTTATGTCACGGTTGTATTGTAATACGCCTAATTATCACGTGGTCCTCGTTCTCCAACTGGCTATGTATCCATGAACAACCTTGCTGTCTATATTGCTGACCTCTTCTGACCGATTATTGTTTGTTCATGCATCACAGTGAATTAGGCACGAAGCTGACATATTTAAGGTCACGATTCTGACACCAGAAGACTGGCTTGCCCCTCGTCAGCACGAAGTAAGGCGGGTGTGGTGGGGGAGAAATTTTTTTTGTTTGTCTGCATATGAGACTGTTATTCTAAAAAGGATAAAGATAGGAGAGGGAGAGAGAAAAGAAGTGAAATAGGAGAGGTAAAAAAAAAAAAAAATGGAAGAAATGCAATATCCGGCTTCCTTCGCTATCTCTCGATTTGGAGAAGCCAATTATTCTAGCAAAATTAAGAAACACTTCTTAAGCAGTCGACAGATCCTGCGAAAATGCAACGCTGTGCAAAAGAAAGAAGAAAAAAAAGATGCTGGCAGGCTGGCAAGCAGCGCCGACTTGTCCTACTACTCCACATTTAAGCTTGAGGAGAAAAAAATATAAAAGGTTGGAAAGAAAACCAAAGCCCATGTGGGAGTGGGGGCATGTTAAAATGAGATGTTTGCAACTGCGGGTTCTCAATGAACATCTCTGTGGTAAGGAAGCACACAAAGGAGAGGAAGGTACGGTCTGAAAGTTAATTTTTCCCGCTGGAATCCTTTGTCTCTGGCTTTCACGTGTGCCAGGTTTAAAGAGGGCTTTCTTGATCTTTCTACAGGACATCAATCTGACTCCCTCCCAGAAGTGAGGTCCCCTTTACCCCATTCCCCCAAGAATAAAGTACTAATTGGACAAAACTTATATGGACGGTACGCAAGTGAGCATTACCGAGATTTGACAAAAGCAAGGTGTCCATTACTTTATGTGCGCCACCCCATAAAAAATATACAAAATAAAGGGTACACAGTGAGCAGTAATGATAGTCATTAGTGTGTGTGTGCGCGCGTGTACATACACGTGTGACAGACAAACAGAAGCAGGAAGTACAAGGAACCCACTGCACTTTCTCCTGACTTGCTCGACAGCTGCTTGGGTCGATCTCTCTGAATGAAGACCTCTCAAGATGTGAGAGCACCCCGCCCTACCCTGACGAAAAATCGACACAGACATCGTCTGCGTCTTTCTCCACCTGCAAGTGCTCGCACATTAAAGGGATTCCGGCTCTCCAGACTGACTGCTCGCCACACACTTCACAAGACGGTTTTCTGAGAGAAACGGGGCCAACTACCGGAAAATTGTCTTCCTCACCAGCCGTGAGGTAATTAACGGAAAAGGGAAATCAACGGTAATGGTCTGCACCTACACTGGGGATATATTGGTAGACACTGACACCTTACAATTGAAACTGCATTCTCCTAGTCAGCAAAAATAAAAACCCCGCTATTGTGCTGTCTAAAGGATCTGACATTAATAATAATAAATATAAAATTTGTAAAGCGCATACTCGCACTCCCAAGGAGCATGCTGTTAGCGCCTAAGAACAAGAGTGTGACATGGACAGCATACGAGACAGGAAGACAAACGAATAAAATATGAACTATGAAAGACTGAAAAGCAGTAGTAATGATGAATAACAAGTACAGAAAACGCAAAGAGGAACCAAATAACAAGAACTGAGAGTATCAGGATATTGCAACAGGAAGATGAACAGGGAAGGGTGGACTAGCATGGTGGGAAAGGGTATTAGGAGTAATGTTTAAGGAAGAGGTGTATTTTCAGTGCATGTTTAAAGGACTCAACAGTGAGTAGGTAGCGGATATGGAAAGGGAGAGATTTCCGTTGTTTCGCTCATATATTTCACGGACACACTCTACTGTAGTGTTGTACAGTGTTCTCATGATTCAGTAAACATCTTTAAGACATTCAGAGAGTTGCAACATCTTATGTTACACTGTCAAAAAAGCGAACATCCAGCACTAACGTAGAGATACTATATATATATACACACTATATCGCCCCCCGCCACTAACTGTCTCACGCACGTGCGCGTAATACTGCTACATATAGTGATACATATTTTTTAAACCAGTGACGGGTAATTGTGTTCTTCTGTATCCAAAATAAAACGTAAATCTCGCAATATAAAGCTTCACCCTATCATTCAATAAAATCTTAACTGACAATGGCGGGCGATTGCTGACTGTCGTCATGCACAGTCTGAAAAAAAGTAAAAGAAACAAAAAGGTCGGCTTTAATGAAAAATCAACTAATTCCCATTTACTTGAAAAATATCTACTCTAAATTTGGGGCAGTTCTGTTGAGCTTCCAACACATCAACTAAAGTGCGGTTAAACAACAAGTTCTGTAAAGTGTCCAATTCCAGGTTTATTTGAAAATAATGTTGAAATCAAAATGAAAGCAATGTCCCGCGGTCTGCAAGTGTGGCCAATTCCAGCATCTGACAGCAAACAGGTTGAGTACACCTGCGGCAAACGACCTCAGCCACGCATTCGGGGTCATGGCGGCAAGAAACTGTGGGACTGTGCTGCGTAAGAAGATGGGCAGTCTGCAATAGCAGCTTTCCTGAAGAGAAAAAGAGAGGATGCCAAAGGTTTCAATAATAATGTCAGCCAGCAAGCACCCAACAACGTGATTCCGGTGGCGAACTGCGCATGCGCCGATAGGTTCTCGAGCCAGGCTGAACCCTTTGGGTGCTGCCGGCGCAGATGCTCCTGTCACGGCTAATACAAGTCTATCGGCAGACATTCCCGTGTGGAACGAGGGGAATCCTGGCAATGCTGAGAGCTCATTGACCGTTCTGTTCGATTTCTCTCGCTCACTCCCCTCTTGCTTGCTTTGCTCACCTTATCATGTCTGTCTAAACGCTGTTTAGCTCGATATTCATCATGGCCAGGAAAGCAAAACAGAGTATCATGGCGATGAAGGAAATGCAGGAAAGTATGTGACATCTGAGCTTGAAAGCAGCCATTGTCAATAAAAGGTTCAATAGGTCAATTTGAAGCGATGAAATGCAATATTTAGGATGTACTCGTGAGCTCACACAAATCTGTGAAACAAAGTTTCGCACTGAGCTCGCGTCGATTTAGGGCAGTGAGCTTTCAATTGTTTTCACAAATTGTACTCTGGACATCATCTGAATAATGCATGTGGCTAAAAAGGACTTCAACGTCAGTGCCGATGAAAGGTATGTGGCAGCGAGACGCATCGGACCATGAAATCGGAAATTCCCGATGCGCAGGTAACACGCCGCACGCTACCTTTCCTGATAAAAAGGTATTTTCTCAGAAATCGCATTATGTTACAACAGGCACGTGACAAAAGAAATACAAGGACCAGGTTGAGTATGCGAAATATGCGACCTAACACAGGTACAGATGTACTAAGTCGATAATGGGAGAAGGGGGAACAAAGCAGCTCATTATTTACAAAGGAATGAAGTTCCTTCGTAGAAATGGACATATGAATAATTCAAATAAATTACAAACATGTTTTCCACAGATTTGGAGACTGCCTGCAGCTCGTCAATCCTCTCCACACTAACACATAACGTACTAAAAAAATCAATCAAATCATACTCATAAACACTCATCGAAAGGTAACCAAATAAACTATAGCTATGTTTAATTGAAAGTATTTCTGACTTCTCATCTTTAGAACATTACCTTCTCAATCTAAAATCGTCGAAGACATAATCGAAATGATATGATATGGGACGGGTGTGCGGTCACAAAAAGACGCACCCAACAACAAAACAACAACAACAACAACCATTGTTTTGTAAAGCTGGTCGTTTCTCTCTATGTTCTCTAGCGTCACACTCAACGTGTCTTGAGCACACGTGCACCCGTTCCAAAAATACTTGAGGCGATCGACAGTTGCAGAAGGAACACAAACACCGGCATCCTGATGGCACCCAGCAAGCTGCACATTTTTCTGTCTTGCAAGGCAAGGTGCCAAGACACGCTCCGTGGATTCACCGTGTGCATCGCTACTCTGGTTGCCAAGCGACCGTGCGCTGCTAGACCGTGCGTCCTCTTCATCCAGAAGTGAAAGTTGTAAACCTCTGGACTTCATCCCTTCATGCCACACATAAATTTGTATACTGTAAACTGAGGTCCGATCCCTTACGTCTTCTCACCGTAGCTAAAAACAAGAACAAATGCGGGAGACGCATCACAAACTCGCCCACCCCCATTAAAACAAACGAACACAAAGTTCAATTCGCAAGCACACAAGAAACCACTAACCTATCAGCCAAATGGTTTAAAACCGTTTGCACGCCAACCTGAAAGTAGCAGTCTAGTTTAAACAAATAATACGTTTTCAAAAAAAAAGAACGGTGGCTGATAAGAACTGGGAGAAAGGTAAAACCACTAAAAAAAAACTGTTTAAAAAAATACTAAATAAAGGTGGTTTTGTAGGGTGTGGGTGGGTGGATTCATGTATGGAGGCGTGCTAATGTCACGTGGCCTGACCAACGCGCGTGATTCATTGACGTCACGACGGACGGAAGACAAACGAATGAGACGGCAAGTAGTGGCTAATAGAATATCGATATCAAAGCGACACGCGCCGCCATCCCCCGCCCTCGCACCCGCCAAAGAGGCGCGTAAATGGAGTCTCGATTCCCCCGATAAGAGCCGCGTAAATCTCACATCACTTCACAGGCTAGTGAGATAGCTGGCGTCAGGCAGAGGTATCAACAGTGTTCTGAGCCTGGACAGACTTTCAATTAATTTAACTCTCAATCTCTCTGATGATCACACACATACATTTGCTGCCTGACGGCCATGTACATTATACTCGTGGATGTAATGAAAACGTCCTTTCTTTTAAGTTGGCTTTTATATACTGCTTTACTTTGTGAATACTTTGCTTGAATCTCTCCTATGTCATAATGTCAAAGACAATGACACTGTCATGTGTCGAGTTTCTCTCCCCCTCTCTTGGCTGTGTGTAAGTGAATGACCAAATGCAGACAACTAAATTGGAGAATTGTACGATGTAGTGACCAGCTCAAACAATGCTGGCTAAAAGGTTTTGAAATAACATTTCTAAGTCTTTTAGATACCATAATATTATTAATTTCTACTTTTTATTTGTACATAGCCATTCAAAGTCACAACAGAGCATTTTTCTAACGAATTTATTTACATCGAAATTGAAATACACCTCTCTAATTGGTGACACTTAATAGACTTCAACTAAATCTGTCACTGCTACTGGTGATATAGTTTCATTCCTTCCAGTGACAATAAAAATTCTTTGCTTAAAACATTTAATAAAGCTGCTAGCTATTTCCACTTTGATTTTGCTTCCCATTACTGTACAATCATTCCAGCATATTAAAGGCTCTCCACAGAAGTTTACCTTGCTCTATCCTTGTTATTTTTAGCCAGTATCTAGCCCACCATACATCTGGGTTAATTAGAAGTGGGTATCTTCCAAAATCATCATATATCATGTTGGGATTTGTGGATCACACCCAAAATTCTTTTCTGAGTGTATACATGCACTTTACCACACAAATATTTTCCTTTAGGTCCCATACTTCAGCTCTCTAACATAAGACTGTTTCACTTGAATATAAAATAATCTTGCAAACATCCACTGCATGACTGCCTAACATCATTTAAAGATTTTCCATGGTTGGTAGTTATTCGAGCCTGAGTAATCTCCCATGTTTGTAAATTGCCTGAATAATACAGTCTGCTGTTTCTGATAGATGCCTTCATCAAATAATATGTTGAATTACTTAAATTTACAAAAGCATCATCCCAATATTTAAACATTTTGCCAATTATGTCATCTGGCTTTGCGGTTTTACGTTAAAAAAAATTAAATGTTATTTTCTTGCACTCTACTTTAACACATATTACATCTTACTCAAACTAATAATACTTTTTTTATAATGTTCTTAGTACCATTTGGCTGCGTTTGTCTTCCGGGGAGGGGGAATGAGCCTTGGCTGAAAAGTCTCTTCATTGCTGGACAAGTACACTACATACCTCCCTTTCCTCACTCCCTCTCCGTGCATTGAGACTACAGGCAATAACAATAAAAGCGGAAAATAAAAATTAAAAGGCGCGTTTAAACATGCTGACGTGTGACAGCAGGATATATCACCTGCCCTCCCTTCCCCCTTCTTGACTACTTATTATTTGACCTTCGAGGCTTGAAGATCTCTTTTGGATGGTCACACTAACGAATATTCCAGCACAGGTGTCTCATTCAATGTCTCTACCTCTTCCCTACATGATAAACAATGGCAAAGAGAACGACTTGTGTCTATGGAAAAAAAAATTGTAGAAATTATTTAAAACAGGACGTATCCGGTTTACTTCAGCCTAGATGTCTACATAAGTTGTCTGGCTTACGACGATGCTCCATCCACGTCGCGGACGTTAATGACCGCCTTGCGCATCAAGTTCTTTTCGTGTCTTCTGGCTTGACATTTAATATTCATTTTTTGGGTATCAGAAGGAAGCTCACTCGGCTTTACCTTCACTGCAATTAGACACCTGAAGAAACAGGTGTCACGAGGAAAAAAAGGAGGGATTGGAGAAGCGAGACACCTAATAATCTGTGCTTGCGTGCAGGAGCCTAATGGCCTTTCTTTCTGTCTATGCGTGCTTGCTTGCTTCTGCTTAGTTCTTTATTTTGTTTTAGTTAAAAAAAAAAACATGTCTGCATTACAAATTTTCTTCCAATCGTTTACTGCTCCATCCACCGCTGGACATCGGGAACGCACCACTTCCTAACCTTGATATATCTGACCCGAAGACTACAAGAAGGCATAGCCTCTTTCACACTTTATCTCAAATTCTGCCTGTGACTTGGATTTAAAAAAAAATTTTAACGAGCGCAAAACACCCCTCGCTAGTACATGAGCACATCACCAACACCATGTCCGCCAGCACGCGCTCTCTGACGCACAGTCCATCAGATGTGCGCACCGGAGAGGCTTTGTAATGATGACTGTGATGCCCAGCTGTGTCTACACAGTTTTCTTTCTCACGCATCCGTTGCGTGTGTATGTGCTGTAAAGATTTTCGATCCCATATCTCATCTAAGCCCCAACTCTTCCTGATCTGCCTATGCAGCCTCGATCTGAAGCTGGGCCTAGCGCAGGTTTCGCTCGACACAGCCGTAATATCCTGACCACACAGACAAAACCTAGATAACATGCAGCAATGGGATAACATTTATCACCAACAAAATATAGACACAATGCAGTCACTTATGTCTCCTTGCTGGGTGCACCCTACTCACGGCCCTGCCTAATATCTGTAGAAAGATGCGATATCTGAACTTGCGAGTCTGTAACAAATCTTGGGCATGACAGAAGGACTGGATTCAGCCACTCGCCACACAAATAAAAGGCAGCAGAGACAGGGTCAGCTCGCCTTCCAGTCAATACCACACGAGCTACAGAAGCGAGCAAACATGACGCAGGCCCAGGGACACAAAGCACTGACTGGCTAATGACTCATGAACACCCGGCCTTCAGCGGATTACTGGCTCCGATGTGTGACCCCAGTGAACAATGCAAGGATACGTAGGGGTTTTATGGACCACTTTCACTTTATTTTATGAACTTGCTGTTTTTTTTTTTTTGTGTTGTTGTTTAATTTACGAGCAATATTTTAAAGGGTGGACTATATGTAATCCCTGTTGTTAAAATTATTTTCAAAAGTTATTTTTAAAAAAAAAGTCTCAGCATGTTTACTGCTTATCGTCAGTTCGTTGACCTTTCTGTTGGATTTATGAAGTGAGGTCTGATCCGGAACCTGTTCAGACACATCAGGCACGCTTTACTAACCGCTTCCTCCCCTCATCAGATATTGAATTTTGTTCTAGGTTCGCGCGATGATAGACGTACTACAAACACCATCATGCTCCCCTACCACCACCACCACCACACTTTCCTTCATCATTTCCCCTACTGCTCCATGCATGTGTGGAGGGAAGAGGGAGGGGGGAGAGGGGGAGGGGAGAGGGTGATGTCGACGAGACATTGCAACGATGAAGATCCATATTTTTTTGTGTGACTGGTTTTATCGAGTTACAAGACCGTGAACGCATATTGTCTGCTCCGTCTGTCTTGAGGCGCTTGTCCGCCTGCCTGAAACCCTTTAGCTACTGTTGAGAGCAGGAAGCAGATATCAATGATCTGAGGCCGCTGCCGTGTGCCTTCCTTTGAGCTCCATGTGCAAGCGCTTGTGTGTGTGTGAGAGAGTGTGCAGGGTGGTTAGGTGTGTGTCGGTGTGTGAGAGTGAGGAAGAGAGGATCCTCCATTTTCCCCCTTCTTTCATTCTATGGATACGAAAGTCGGCTTCAGTCTATATCGGGCCGTTCCTTTGTCATCTGACACGGAATATGTCACAAGACAAAGACAATAAGGCTTCTTCTCACGACAACCCATCAGAATCTTCCAATGCAACTACTTTGAGCTTAGAATTAACCACCTTCCCACTAGGACATCACAAGACATTTCGTTCACTGCTAAGAAAAAAAGGGAGGGGGGGGGGGACAAGAAGGCGGGTAGAGGGGCAGAGGGAGAGGAAAACTGATAAGAGTCTAGCCTACACTTCCAGCATCTATTCTGGCTTGCAAGCAAGTTCTTCGCATTGTTTGGTCGATTCCTTGTGGGGGCTAGTGGGTACCTGCTCTGTAGGTTAGCTTGTCAGTACAATCCCGTGCTACAGACAGCAATGTCTGCCAAGCAAGTCACCAATGTACCATGTAAAAGCCAGCAAAAACCTCCCTCTAAATATCGTCATAGATGGCAGCGATATCATCAAGAGACTTGATGTTGATATTACTGACAGCGAACGCTCATCATTAAATGATCTCCCCGTCCTCTTCGTTAAATGAGTCTTTTCTTAAGGTGATCTCAGTTTTTTTAGTTCATCTGTTTTATTACAGTATACTCGCCATGTAGCAGTCGAAAGCACAACGCTGACACCTTGACCCAGCATGCCTGTAAGCCTCTTCACATGATCACCGAAGGTTTTCAATTCTTGTTTACCGTTGGCGGATTTTCTCCTTTTTCGCATCGACGGATGCAATTTCCTCTCAATCTCTTACCTCACCTGTCTCGGAACATCCGGGTCGCTGAAAAGGGTTTAAAAAAAAAACCCGAGAAGGCTCCTGTACATAATTTTTAAAAAACTTGATGCAGGCACCTTTTCAAAACAGACACACACGAGCGCCAGTCTAGACGGGTCTTTGTCAACTGAACTATTCATCAATTCCTGCTTTGTCTCTTCTCATGAGCTCATCCCACAGCGGTAGCAGCATAGTCCTCCCTCCCCTCCTCTACCATGCTCGCCATTCCATAAGTATTCAGGATAGAGAAGTTATAGGATCAGCAATAAAGACTATTTTGTAGGCGTGTGGAGGGGACGGCGGGGGAACTATAAGGATGCGTCCACTCTGAGACTCATCTAGTGAAGACGGTAATGATGAGAGATGTGAGAGTGTGGGGGAATACGTGGTTTGGAGGACCGTTCACTTAATTGACCAACCGTACAATTTGGGAGGCAGTATTGATATTCTTGTCTGGACCTAATTTGTCTCAAGTAAAACGTCGCCCAACATATTCACACATGTGACAAGTGGTGTCCTGGTAGAAATCGCCCTCTACACTGCACAAAGCGATCTGGCCAGCCGCTGATACGATGCAGATGAAAGGTTCTGTGTCGATTCCCACGAGTCTCAGTGCTACCTGAACAAAGAGGGCGACAGAAATTGCATTCCTGAAGCCACTCAAAACTCTTGTCGCAGGACAGGGAAAAAGATGGGGTGGCGTGTTGATGCTTCGTGCCAAGTTTCAAGGAAATAATTCACGAGGTACCTAAAACCTTGTTCTCGCCCTTCGTCTTCCTGATCTCGCGATACGCTGCGTGCTTTGGGGCGTTTCTTTCAAATCCCGGCTGGAGAAGCTACAGCCGCCATCAGCATCAAAACGGCTTAACAAAAACAAAGATGGGTTGGTATAATCTGAGGAACAACCTACTGCATGTTCAAGCACACACACACACGTGGGGTACACGAAACAAGGAAATCTGCCTGTTCACTGCCCAACTGTTCTGGTGTGACGTCACGGTTTCGAAGCCACTTCAGGCTACTACTCACAAGACGAACCCTGGAGCAGATTCCCAGCGCATGTTTGTCTTTTCGTAACCACAACAGCTAGGCCAATCAGCCCCACGACATCCACATATTTCCCATGAGCACTTTCTGAGAATCCCAAGCCATCGTCATTCCAAAACATCCTGCCCCTCACTCCCCACTCCACCCGCACCCCTGATGTTTCCGCGACTTGCCAGTCGTACCCCTAAGGCCTCTCGATGGCTGGAAACCGATAGTCCATCTCCCCGACAAGCCAGTGCCGCGTCATCGCCGGAAGGCGACCCCTGCGTGCATACTTTCCATAATACCTTTCACCCTCCCTCCCATGGTGGTATTTCCGCCCCTAACGACCGAATTGTGTCGTCCTCCTCCTGGATCGTGGTGGACGCGGGTTGGTTGCCGTGGAATGTCTTAGATGTATTGTATCCGATTTCCGCAACCATTTTTCTCCAAAACCTATCAAACTTTTAAAAGTTCGTGAAAGCAGGGGAGTGCCGTATGAAAGCAGCTATGCCACAAGCCTGCGGTGGTTTCCTCCCGTCCTCCTCCCGGCAGCTGCGGGTGTGACCTGGATCAGCGCACGATAAATGTAGAACATTCTACTTCTGTCTGCCTGCCTGCAGATACATGACCCGAATTCGGGCATACCTGTTCAGAGCAGGCCGCCCACTTCCAGCATCTGCCTCTCGAGATGTCAGAGACCCGCCAGATTGTGGGGATTTCCGAATCCACCCGTCCTTCACAGCCTTGCAAACGTCACTCGACCGCCGGCCGTAACGTCACGCGATGCCAGTCGACCTCCACAACCCTGCATGTTGCGTCACACGACCTCCACAACCCTGCCTGTTGCGTCACGCGACCTTCGCGACCTTGCATGTTGCGTTACTTAACCTCAGCCTCACACATTACGCAACACCCTTATCTGCCTTCAGCTAGGCATTAGTTACGGATCATTCCACGCTCTAAAGGCGTTTGTCAAAAATAACTTCCACAAAATTAACCTTCTCTAATTCATTCAACGTGTCACGAAACGTGTACAGGTCACGGTTAAGATAAATTTAGCGTGACATGTGACGTGTCTGCGTTATGAAGTCAACGCGGTGAGAGACTGCGGGTGTTCGTAGTTAAGGTTATTATATCAAGAGTAATACATATTAACACTTCCATCCACGTGCCTTCCGCTAATGTCTTCATCACCAGGGGCGTTAGCCGGCTCGCACGTTGCAATACTTCCGCGTCGACCAGCCACTTCTTGCGAAAATCATCAAAGAAACTATTAATTGAGAAAAGCAGCGTAAAGGAATCATCATCACCACTTGGCTTTGCACTAATGAAGCTAACGACTTTACCACTAATTCCCGTCATCTTAGTTCTTTAAAGCTCTTTGAGACCTGCTAAACGGCTGTTAAGTCCACTCTAACATCTTGCCTAGACAATTAACAAACTGTTTTTGCCCGACTAATCCCTCCTATCCCTTCCCCCACTTCCTGTCCTTCACTGGTCTTGACGATCTTAAGATTATAGCGATGCTAAAGAACCCGGATAAGTGCTCTCTGCCTCTGCACAAAGCCAGCACTGGCCACCAGAATATCACGACCAGTAGTCTATCAAGCTGTCCATGCAGAGCTCGCAGCCCAATCTTCAGCCACGGATACAGAATTTCGACGGACGGTGTGCACGCACGCAGCATAGCTGCACAGCGGCTGCAGCATGAACACTAAATAATCCGAAAATCCTTGCGCATGTGGACCAGGAACATATCTCGTCTTTTTTTTTTTTTAAATCGTCGAAACGAGAGAGAAAGAGCGTCCTGGTTCTTAAAGGGTTTCAGCATCCTGGATCAGCACTTGGCAGTGCTGCGGCAGGAGTCATCCCACACTCCAGCCTCCCCTCCATCCCACCTTATTAATGCTGGTGCGCGCATTCCAAAGGCATCCCGATCCATTAAGCTCTTTGTGCAACATAGATGGTCTCTCTGGGGACAAGCAGGCAATTAGGCGATCCTTGCTGACGTGGGTGTATCTGTGTCTGGGGAGGAAGGTGGATGTTGCCGGAGGTCGGAGGGTGGAGGTGTGTATGTGTAAGAATCTTTCACACCGGCACTACACGACTACATTAGGGACATTTTATTATATGATTGTCATGTCCAAATCTGCAACTATCACACATTCGACCCCTAAATATTCCCGGTTATCCGGTTGTCCGTTTTATGTTTGTCGCCGGAACCAATTTCCGAACAGATGTGAATTTTATGTACATGTTATGGTAATATTTACATACCCGACAAAGCAGGATGGGTTTTCTTTTCCCTTTTTTTTTTCGGTGCCCTTGAAAACTAGCGTGCTCCAGATATAACCCAACTGACCGATCGACTATAATCTTGTTCTATTTTAAAGACTGTAATGTCAGAAATGAAGAACTAAGACCTTAATAACTTGCTAATTGTGGGTGACCTGCAATGCTCACTCTTCGTTGTTGATAAACAGCCCGCGTCAAGCTTTGAGGAATCGGCTGCATTCAAGGAAGTGTGGCCCTAAATGATGACCAGAAAAACATTAATAAATAAAAAGATGATGACTGGCGTGCGACATCTTCCAATTCTCGTGATTGATTGTTTTCTGACGACGACCGGGTAGACAGACGAGAGCACCCGTCCGGCCAGCCTGCACCCATCAATCTCGCCATCGCCCTCGTGCCTCCATGATTAATATTTGCAGTGGTAGTGCGTCTCGTACACTCCATGCAGGCCAGGCAGGCGAGTATGCAGATTGCATGCACTCGGCGTCATGCGCAGTCGCGCGCCGACCCGCGTGCGGGGCTCACAGCACACCGGGTCACCCGCCAGGGGGCGCCTCCAACACCTGCCGCGAGCCACGCGAGTGTGACGTCACTGGTGAGGTTTCTCACCAGCACAGGGCGTCTTGGCAATTGTCGACATGGAGGACGACTGATTGTGAGCGCTATTTAGATGAGTCGATGAAAATCCAGTACTAGACCACCATTTTAAAAGAAATATATAAAAAAAAAAAAATAAATGTGAGATAAGAGGTAATTAATGACGAGGTCAAAAGTCCCGACCAGTGTCAAACTCTTTAAAGAAATTCATAAAACACCATTAAAAATAGATTTTACTGGTTTCTGTTCCAGGAGAAATCTCTACGAAACCTTGACTACTTAAGCACTGTAAATACCTCCTCTGTCATTTTCAATAATGGAGACACTTCTAATTAGTAGGTGTACAGTTTCAAATACAGCATATACAAAGGTTTCAGTCTATATATTATATACAATATCTGATCATAGAGACAAAAGAATCTGCTATTGCTGAGACACCTGAGATGCTGTCTTGGCAGCTGTCGCAATGTTGAACAGACGTATTCTATGATAAATTCACAATTTATTGCCTTGATTTCTAGGCAGCAAAAAAACCCAACAACAACAAAACAAAACAAAAATCAAACAAAAAAACTTGTTGGCCTACACAAAAAAAAAAATTGTACACACACTCAATCAATTTATTCATCAAATGAACAGCCAGTCTATCTAGATGTTACCTGAAGACATCAAGTATGTTATTTGTAAAAAAAATCATGCTAAAACACCTATGTAATCCATGTGACTAATTAAGCTACACATATTGTGTAAGGAAATGAATGTCTGTGGATAATAATGATGCAGGAAATCTGTAGCACTTTTTTAATACTTCTATTTAAATTGGTATTGGTAAATATGCCTGTAGCCCAAAACAGACTGGGCAATTTTATGTTATTTTTGACTGGTTGGAAAAGTCAGCAAATTTTAAACAGTATCTTCCCCAATAATTAACTAAATTAAAAAAAAATAGTTTCCAACTATTCCCAGATGCAAAAAAGCAATCCAGAAAACTATAATAGTTTATAAAAAGCTGCAAAACTTCAAAGAGATGAGACAACTTCTTTTATTACAGGAACATCTGCTGTATAGTCCAACACTAAAGTGTGTGCACATATATATATATGCATGAACAGAATTCATATCACATGATTATTATTTCATGTCATGGAAATTCTCACATGGAACTCCAGGCAGAAGCAGAAAAAGAGGTTAAGAGCTCTTACAGCTTCACTGTTAACACTTAATCCTGGAAATTCTGTGGATGCACTCATCCATTATGCAGGATGCCCTACACATAATGAGAAATCATTGCCCTTCTCAGGTCTGCTGCACTGTACTTGATCAAAGTATCAGAGTACAAAAATGTGTGAAATTACCACAAGTGGTTCGCAAAGAACAATATTTGGTTGCAAAATTAGTTAATAAAACCATTATGGATGTAACAAATTCTGGAGACTACTTTCATCAGCTATGTAACCCATTCCCTAAGGGGATAAATATGTTAGACATCACTCTTCATTTTAGAGTTCTTCCTTTTTTTCTGGGGGCGAGTGTAACAAATTAGCATCATTATGTGGTCGGTGTGAGTGCAGAAGACTGCCTCATACTTAAATCTTTGAAGAGACCTTGAGTCATTAATATTAATTAAGTAAAGCTACCCTGACAGGCATGCTATCTGTTTAAGCACTGCAGCATGAATTAAATCCATCAGTCATGTCACCGATTTGATTGCAGAATAACAATGTGGTATTGTTCAAACTGAAATGCACACTTACATGCTGTTCCTCTGTTTCATTAGTGGTAATACAACCAAAGAACACTAGAAAGAGAATATAATTGATAAAACATCTCTGCAGTACAAATAATACTCATACTATTATTATTTCAGAGTTCATTTTCCCTGATCAACAAGGGAGAATGCAGAAGGAGGTTCTTTGCCCTCCTTATGTTTCTGTGCCAAAGTTCTCACTCAGTTACAACTAATACAAGTGTTTCTCATGGTTTTCTTAGTTAATTAGGGACGTTTTTCAAAGTCATGAAGCTAGTGCACTTGACTCCAAAGCAGAAAATGTCTGAAGCTTGTTCCTACCCACCATAATAAAATGTCCTATGTTTACCTTATAGTAAACGGATACTTGATTTGTCAAGGAAAGCAAAAGGTGAGAGAACAGGATCTTCTGTATGCCTTACTCTAGATTATGTAAGCTTCTCAACTGTTTATAAAGTTATTGCCATGAAGCCATGGGGTTTTTACCTGTATCCCTATTATTATTTTATTAATAGCACAGCAGAATTGTCATGAAATTTCTTTCCACATAACCATATTCTAGCATCACTTCATTCGACTTCAGGCTTGAATAACTTTCAATCTCTTCCATTTGTAGAAACCATCATGAATTTTGTTGTCTATCCCCAATTTAAATGCAAATTTGCTTTATTTTCATTTATTAACCAATATCAAGAAATCCAATAAAAAAAATAAAATGTCTGCATCTAACATTCTTGTACATAGTACTATATTATACTGATATGTATTGTATCTGTTGGAAAAAACCCATTTAACTCAGATCTGAGGGACAACCAGAGCTTATTATGTAGATTGTTTATTGGAAAATCAAAATTTTAAGTTTGTAATGCAATAATAATAGTAACATCTCATTTGAAATGCTCTTATCTTTTATTAATCAAATTCCAAAATACAGAACAATGAAAAAGAACAGTAAGGAATGCCAGACACCTATGCAAAACTTAAAAAAAAAAAAAAAAAAAAAAATCTGACATTCCACGAATGCTGGACACGGACAGAGACAAGTCTACCATTAAAGAAAGGCATTAATGGAAGAAATGTGTCCCATGCCTAACTTAAAAGTCTGCAATGTTTACTCTCTGTAAAAGGTTTAGGGTAAATTATTTTCAATGCTGCAACTTGAAAGACAGAAAATAATGCAAACGCTCTAAGTCTCACACCTAGCAAAGAAAGTGTTATTTAATACCAGATGTAAAACAAATATCTATGTATAAATGACAATGAAAAACATGGCACAGCTATCATCACCATAATATGACAGCCGTATGGCCATGTGGTTAAACAGACATCCAGCAGGCCATGCACCTTCTCAAGATGTGCTTCTATTTTCAGCCGGTTTTAACAACACTTGTCAAGGCAGAAAGGGAAGTTATTCAGGCCAGATGATGACTCAAAACTGCCGGGAGACCACCTCTACGCACACTCTTTTTTTTTTAATAATGTTAATACAAATTTATACCCAAGTCTACCCAGCTATGACACATACTACTTTGGATGTTAAGGATAAGTGTTTAAGGTTAAAGGAAGTAGCAAATAACTGTATTACTATTGTTGCTGATCTTCAATTATTGCAGGGTTAGCCATCAGGTTTAATGGATTACCAACCAATAATTTTCCAAAATTTGCTGATAGTAATGTAGGAACAATATAGCAGGATCTGTCCATCAAAGTAAAGACAGAAATGTAAGTGAGTTTCCTTTAATAATGCATAAAAAATCAATAAATAAACATTAAAGTCTGAACAAAAATGTCGTTTGTGCATACTACAAAATATGCTCATATGGTTGGATTGTACCACTGCTGTCTTTATTTCCCGGTTATTCTAAAACTGTATGCCTTTTTACAGAGGATGGAATATGCATCATTTCTATTAAATATGTAGTCTTCCATCTAGTGCTTTCGATCTAGTTTAAATTACCAATACTTTTGTCGAAAGACTGGATAAAAATTGGTTCTAGATGCAAAGTAATGTTATATCTGAAATATGAACAAACTCAAAAGGAAACTTGAGCAGACAGATGGATTGTGTTGACAGCAGCACAACAATTCGATTGGATTTGCACACATGTTTCATTTTAATGCAAACAAACGCACAACAGATTCAACCACTTGCACCAAGTACTTTTTATGCCTCATCGACACCTGGGCCAGATCGTAGGCACCACTGTGTTTGTATTGCGAACAGTTCGTCTGCACAAGACGATGTGGCGCTTCTTGCTACCATTCCATCCGTCTCTCAGATTTAGCTGCTATAAACTAATGATCACTTAACCGAACAATACCCATGTCTCTATGGCTACTAAGAAGGCACTATGCAGAGTCTGTGAGTCAGCTGTTAAATGCAATAACCGACGGGAGTGGAGGGGGGATGTGCCGACGGCTACATCCATGAATGAGGCGTCAAGCAGGCTGCACGCTGAGCGACATGTCGATCAAAATAGCACCAGCGTTCCAACGAAAATTTTCAAATCATACTTACGTTCTTTTTCATGGTCGTATCCCACCACAACGAAGTAGTCCGCCAAGCGAGACATCACCAAATTTCCCCGTACAGTGTATCCAAACGCACTTGTATATTACGTGGTCGCCATGTTGAAACCTTCCCATGAAGACTCAAACATTTCCGGAATGGCTTCAACTAAGAGAACTAACTCTTGGACTACAAATTACGTGGAAGGTAGCAGGTGCTATCTCCCTTTTCTCTCTGTGTACATGTGTGTTCTCAACAAATCCTTCCCATTAGTCACATGACAGCACAGTATCATGTTTTCATGTAGTGGTAGGATTCGTTTTTAAACTCACTTTCATCCCTCGTCAACGGTCAGCGCAGTATTATCATTAGTAGTAGTAAGAGGAGGGAACTCCCAGTATTAACGTGTCAACATGGCTGGTTGTGTTCGAGTTTTAATATCGCGGACAGGATCTCCATGCCATACATTGCTGTGCAAGTTCCGAACAGTGAAGTACAAAATACAGCGTCGTGATTTGAGTTTGACTTCATCTCGACATAGCTATGATGATGCTTTCCGAGAGTCGATCAAGCGGCCCGAAGAGTTTTGGGGTGCCGCAGCTGAGGCACTGACTTGGCATAAGAAGTGGAACAAGGTTTTGGACAACTCAAATGCCCCATTAACGAAATGGTTGGTTGTTGGTCACTGCATTTGGTTTTACAATGTTCCCTGGACAAAATTACCAGGGAATTTAATTTCTTTAAAGTTTTTTCTTTTCATTTTTTTATTACTGCTGTGTCAGTGTGTAGGGGAGAGGGGGTAGGGGGAGCGGAGGAGGGGAGTAAAAATTAAGTCGGACAGGCGAGTAGTGTATATATCATTTTTGAAGTAGTGGCGCCCTGAAATGAAAGGAAAGGTCTGGACATGGGGTCACTTGGAGCGGGTTTCAGCCTATCGACATGGGTGGCGGATTCTGGTAGAGGCCTTATATCTGCAACCTGATACACAAAGAGGAATAGATAGAGGCGCACAAAAATCTTAAAGAAAAGAGCGATGTTTGCCTATTCATCCTTTCATTTTGTGTTGTTTAAAAAAAAATTTTGAACTGAAATGGGAAAGGGTAAAACTTAAATGTAGGAATGCTTATTAAAAGACCTAAACCTATCAAGGACTAATTGTCTAACAACCATTTATTTAAAGCTCAGGGCATGTACATGCATATGTAATGGTGCCCTAAAACATGATTTATGTGCATGATTTTTATTTGATATATTTATGTGATGGTAACTTGAAAATGATTGATGTTTGTATTTGTGACAGTGCATGAAACAAATAGACATACTTGTGTTGGTCACTTAAAACATGATGATGGGTGCAGGTTTGTTGGAGGGGAGTTAAGCACCTGTTACAATGCTGTAGACAGACATGTGGAATCTGGACGAGGAGAGCAAGATGCGATCATACATGACAGTCCTGTCACCAAGTCTATCACACGAATGACCTACAGGGAGCTACAAAAACAGGTCATACTCCACTGATGTCTTCATCCTTTCTGTTTATAGTTTTTGTAAAAAAAAAAAAAAAAGACACATACATTATCCCTATTCAAATGTAACTCCTGCTGGTAATGTGCAAATCGTAATGCTGAACAGTTACTCTGAAAGGACCAAGACAAAAAGATGGAGGTCTTTTATCTGTAAAAAAGAATATTTAGAAAATGCCATTTTAGGCTGGTTGAGACCACTTTTTCTTAAAGGTAGATGGTAGGCATCTGTCCTTATTTATAAAAAACAGTTTTCCTCTTAATTGTAGAGAAATCCATTAATTATATCTGCTGATTTCCTATACCTCAGTTGTGTGTAATTTGCTTCTTTACATCATTAACTTAATATGACTTGTAGCAGTAAATAAATAAATGCCATTTTGCATCCTTCGTTCACCCTCTGCCACTCAAGTTAGTGGAACATCTTTGTTGCCTTTAGTGTTTCTGTGAATCCGTTTATTTTAGCAGCTTTAACAGACTTGCACCTTGCTGACTATTCACCAGACAACAAACTTAATTATTGTTGTGTGCATTGTTGCCAGACTAATCCTGCAGTTGTCCATCCTTTTATTGTGCTGCTACAGGTGTCTGCTTTAGCAGGTGTGCTATCAAAACATGGAGTCGCAAAAGGGGATCGAGTCTTGATTTATATGCCGATGATACCACAAGCAGTTGTAGCTATGCTTGCCACAGTGCGTCTTGGAGCTATCCATTCCCTAGTTTTTGGAGGATTTGCATCAAAAGAATTGTCTGTCAGAATCAACCATGCTCAGGTAAATATTTACAATTCTGGTATGCATTTCAAATGGGATAACAATATAATGTGTAATAATAATGCAATAACAGATGAAAAGAATGCTGTATTTCAGTTGTTCTTTTCTAATTCTTATTATATAAAAAGGAGATTTATTTATCATCACATCTCATTGCTTACTTTTTTCTAGCCAAAAGTAGTGATCAGTGCCAACTGTGGTGTGGAACCAGGTCGAGTGGTGCCCTACAAACCTATGCTGGATGAAGCTTTAGCAATGAGTGATTACCAGCCCTCTACCTGTATTATCTACAATAGGCCAGAAGTAAGCTTAACTTATCATAGCTTGTAAAAGTTTTCTTTGTTAGCAAATAGTTTTTCATAGTATATTTAATCTATGCGTGCTTTAATCTTTAATCTTTAATCTATCTGTCACCAATACAATGAGGGTTGGCTGTTCTGGGTTCAGCTCTTGTCTCAGGCACACTGTTCTTTCTGTGTCTGTGGTATTTGTTTACAAGGCTGGCTGCCTTGCCATGATATAGCCTTACTTGCTGGCTTGGCATAAAACACTCCCTGCCCTCCCCCACCCACCCTTTCAACATGCCTGCATTCTTGTATGTGTGAATGTATATGTTACATTTTGTTATGTATGAATGAATAAATGTTTGATGACAGTTCGACTCAGCACCACTGAAACTTGACCGAGACTTAGGCTGGGAAGAGGAATTGGATAGTGCATCACCTGTTGATTGTGTACCTGTTGATGCCACAGACCCTGTCTATCTTTTGTACACGTCGGGTACCACTGGGTTGCCTAAGGTAACATTCATTTATTTACCATCATTCATATGTGTGTCTGTGTGTGTATGAACTATTTGTTGCAAAAATAGAGAAATTTATTGCATCATTGTTATATATGTTTTGATGGACAATCATTTGTGCATCCTACCCAAGCAGAATAGTAGTTGTTACACAAGACTTTTTAAAGCTAATTTAAACAAAGAGAGCAGAACTTTCCAGATTCCTGGGTCCAAAGAAAACAAACTTTAAAAATTGTTGCATGTTATCCTGCATCCAAAAAAGCTTATCTGTTAAAACTGAAAGAGAGAATATGGATAGTTTAATTTATGCTTTTCATAATGTTTTTAGGCAGTAGTGCGGCCCAGTGGAGGACATGCAGTTGCGCTCAACTGGTCTATGTACAATATATATGGTGTGAGACCTGGGCAGGTCTGGTGGGCAGCTTCTGATCTAGGATGGGTGGTTGGCCACTCCTACATTGCCTATGGTCCATTGCTGCATGGGAACACAACAGTCATCTTTGAGGTATTCATTATTCTCTCTTTCTATCACTCACACACACACACACACCCCCGAATAACTACAAGCATCCACACACATGGCATACATGGGCAGTTAGAAATAAGGGACATCATGACGATAATGAGAAAGTTAACGATAAGAATGAGGAGGATAGTTTTCAACATCAAGCAAGTTATCAGAATAACTGTCACATTTCAACATATAGCAAGTTAGGAGCATAACTAAAACATTTCATCATGGAGGAGGTTAGCAGGATAAATGAAACATTGGTTTTTATTCTTATGTCTTCTAGTGGCTGTGACCACTCAGTAAAGGGTGTTAAAGTAAGTTTCTCTGCTAATGAGACATAATGATAATGATGTTATCACAATATTCTACTCATGTCTGTTACTGACTTCCGTGATTGTACTGATATTTAAAGGGAAAACCAGTGGGAACACCTGATCCAGGAACATATTTCCGTGTTATTCATGAGCACAATGTTGTGAGCATGTTTACTGCTCCAACTGCCCTTCGAGCCATCAGAGCTGAAGTGAGTCAGTCAAATGATATTGCTGCAAAATCTTGTTTCAGAAAATTGGTCTCTCACATAACTTTTATTCTTGTGCCTTTTATACTTGTAACAGTTTTATCTATGCATTGCCACCCACAATAAAGTTTTAGAAACATTGTTAACTTATTCTTATCCCTGAATAAGAATACTTTCGAGTGAAACAAAACCTCATATCAGCATTGGAGACAGCAAGGCATTTCATTAGTTTGATATGATTATTTAAAAGAAAAAGTGAACAAACTACCACAAAAAAAGGCTATATGAAATAATATTATTTCTTTCAACTGTGGGAGAGTGAAAGTTACAATGATCAGTTCAAAAAGCTATGCAGATCAATTTATATAGAAACTCTTTCTGTAGGATCCAGAGGGAGAGTATGCAAAGAAGTTCCTGCCATTGGACAGGTTGTGTGCAGTTTTTCTTGAATTTATTTTTTATTTTTAAACGTAAGATTCATGATCTCATGAAGTTATCCCTTGTTGCTCTAGAAGTGTATAATTGACAGTCTTAAGTGAAGCTAAGAGTAACTACTATTCTGGAGTGAATGGATTCTCCTTGTTTTAAAACATCATACAGAAACATTATGGAATGCAGCTTAAAACTGTCGTACAACTGAGGTAGCTCCAATTACTCTTACTAGCGTTGGAGTGCGTAAGAAAATTTTTCCCATCAACATGATCAAAAGCAAACTGTTGCAAGTGACTGATAAATTTTTTTCTTAAAAACAATCCTGATTTCTGCCCTGGTCTGTCAGCTTTCAGGCAATGTTTGTAGCTGGTGAGCATTGTGACCATGAAACCATGGACTGGATCAGGGCATTGATCTGCAACCAATTCTTGATCACTGGTGGCAAACAGGTATAGACAGCGTAAAGTGCTGATTAATATAGCAGCTACAGTCGTTTTTTTTTTTTTTATAAAAAATTCTTGATGGCTTCTCTAAGCTGCGTAACATTTTGTTTGGCATTGTTGACTAAATTTATCTTTAATCTGTCTTGCGTATTTTTCCCTATTCATTTTCCTTCATTACCTGTTAATGCAGAATTCTGCCATTCAGCTATGTAGTTTTACACAAACTTTTTTATCTGGACAGAACACAAATTTCAAGTATACGTTTTCATGCATACACATAAACGTGCATTCTCTCACAACAGTGTGTATGTGTGTGTATATATATATATGTGTAAAAAAATAGACATGAAAATATATGTGCGTTCTGTTAAAACACAGATTAGTATGCATGCTTTTATCACACTGTCTTTGTTTCACTCACACACTCAAAAGTAGATGCATGGAGACATACATGTCAAATGTAATGTGTTTTCAAATGATTTAGAAACCGGCTGGCCTATCACATCTACCTGTTATGGACTGGGCATGAACCTTCATCCACCAGCTGGTGTTGCAGGAAAACCAGTCCCAGGCTGGAATGGTAGGACTTGAAGCAGAACAGCATATCTGTATCTAATAATAATAATAATCATTGCAGCAAGTAAATGTCTGAAAATCAATATTTGAGTTTTTGCTGTTCACTTCAGTGCAAAATTTTTATCAAGCATTTTTTTTTAAGTATTTGCTGTTTCTGTTCAGTTGTCCAGGACTGTACCAGCAGTGCTTGTAAGGATGGCACTAGCTAGGTGAGGCACAGGTTTGACACAAGCACAGCTGTCAGGCAGTCACAGCCTGAAACAGTTGCATTGAAAGAAATGTTATGACAAGAGGAAGAGTAGGCTGCTAGGCTGCTTGCTTGCTTGCTGTTGTTTGGCAGTTGCAATTGTGTCCTGATTTATATTGATGGGTTATCTGGATGCCTTAGTTTTTAATAATTTGTTTATTCATTATTTCACTTTGATTTCCATTTGCTTCTTTTATAAAATTCATTTCTTTTGTCCACCCTCAAGTCTTATTCTTTGCTAATTTCTAAAGCAGTGCTATACATATCTTTTTATCACCTATGAGAAGAAAAAGTATGTCTATGCACTTGGTTATGCTAATTTCAGTTGATTGTATTATTGCTTGTATTTCTACTGGTACACGTTTGAAAACAGCACAGTGCTATCTTTAATTTAAATATTTTCAAATTTAGAAAGAGGAATATATTTTTAAGATATTATGTCTTGCTGTACAGAAAGGGCAGTCATAAATAAAGAAATGACTATAATAGGTTTTTATAATAATGTAAAAGACTACAGCAACTGGCTCACAGTATGTGGTGATACTTGACATGACCTTCTGAAAAAGAGACAACATTGCTAGTATCTACCACTCGTATTATTTGTTATCTTCCCTTTTTCCTTTACAGGAGAGTTAGCTTAGTAGAAATGGCATTCCGTTTTTTTTGTGAAAACAAACCAGAAAGCATTTGTAAAAATTGTCCAGTCTGATTAGTCTGCTTAAGGTCATCCTTTTTTTTCACCTATTTAGTGAAATCCTTTATGCTAAGTTCTTTTCCACCAACTGAAAAAACCACTAAATCAATATACCCCAGTTTTTATTCTGTGACACGTTTTTGTAATCTTTGCTGATTTATATAAACAGTAGTTAGGTGCAGTCATTGAAGTAATTCTGGAAATGAACTGGACATAGCTAAAACAAATTAAAAAACCCCCCTAAAAATCCAAGAAAAATATCTTTTTTTCAGAGCAAGAGCAGAACAGTTGTGGGCCGAAAATTATTATTTCATGCCATTAGGCACAAGCAGTTTAAATGTGTGGGCTTTAGATAATTTACACTGACAGTGGCAGATCTGAGTATAACTTTTTCTGATGGAAAACTGCACTGTATCTTTTCAGTTAAAGTTTTAAATAGTCAAGGGAAGAAGACAGCACCTGGAGAACTTGGTGAAATTTTTGTTAAGTAAGTTTATTTTTAAATAATTACCTCTTAAAAAAGAAAAGATCATTTCTCATTAGCAATGTGATCTGAATATTCTTGGTCAATATATATTTAGTTTTATGACTATCTTGTCATGCTTGAGAGATATATAGGCACCATAAGCACACTATAAATATAAAACAGAAATATTAAGTTTGATTTTTGTTCCAGACAGCCACTTCCACCTGGTAGTCTCTCAACATTGTGGAATGCAGATGAACAGTTTGTCAAAACTTACTTCAGCAAATTAGATGTAAGTGCACCAGTTATAATGCAATTCTAACATAGACTTCAACAGACTATTGATTAACATCATTTTTTGCAAACTGAAGTTGAGTTTGTGACTGATTTTTAATGTTGTGCTTGAACAGAATGCATAGCCAAAAATATTTGTCCTGTGATTTCACATTATTTGACAATCAGGTAACTATAGCTTTCTTTGTATTTCTTTCTTACATAAATATATTTCTTACTATAGAAAGAAGCATGTGTTTGCAAGAGACAGAGAAAGAGAGAGAGAGTGCGTGCATGTGTTTAAGCTTATGGCAGTGACGAACAGCTGGACTTGCAATTTTGAACATTTTTAACTCTACCTACTGTTCTAGGCAATGAATTACCACATTCAAAGGTGGAATAAATTCTCTAAAGTATTGTGTACTTTGACATTTATTTCTTCCATGGTGGCAGGATTAAGTTATTTGCAAACACTTTCTTCCTCTGTAACACAGTCCATAGTCCATCTAAGTTGTGTAATATTCAAGTTACATTGACTTTTTATCAGGGTTACTATTCCACGATGGACTCTGGTTGTTGTGATGAGAATGGCTACATCTCTGTACTGTCACGCAGTGATGACGTTATTAATGTGGCTGGTCACAGATTGTCAGCAGGAGCTCTTGAAGAGGTAACCATTTTCCTAAAAAAAAATAAATAAATAAAATAAAACTAGGCTAAATATTCATAGCAGCATTGTAGTGAAATATCTGAAATCTTGTCAAGATACACATGCTCTCAGGCTGCTCCTCATACCTCATCCATAAAATCCAGGAAATACAGAACTCCGCTGTATGTCTGGTGCTTAGAGCTAGGAAGCGGGACCATGTCATTCCTCTCCTTTGTTTTCTGCACTGGCTGCTATACAAATCTTTCATTTCTTCTTCTTATTGTTATTATTATTTAACATCACATAGCAGTGAAATTTTAATTCTAAATCTCACTTCTTCAAGGAAAGAAAATATCCTAAACATTCTAACAAAGGACCAAGAAAGGAACAAATCCAGATTAGATAGATGTGTCATTTAGTTCTAATATCCATAGTAAATAATGGTATAAATATTAGATCTTTTAGACTTTATTTTCTTACATAAAGTTTTTTTCTTGACTTAGAGAACATTTCTGTGAACAGGCCATCTTGGAATGTGATGATGTGGTTGAGGCAGCAGTGATTGGAGTTCCTGATAAACTCAAGGGACAAGTCCCGCTTGGGCTATGTGTTATAAAACATGGTAAATCTCATTTTTAAAAATAGTAGCACAGACAGCTTAGAAAGTTTATTATGCATGTTTTATTTTGAATAACGGACATTTTCTTTGTCTGGAAATAAACATCACTAAAAATTTGGGGTATTAGGTTCTTTCTTCTCCCATTCTACTTACATTAGCTAAAATTTGTAGCACAAAGACAAAGAAGATTTTTGTTAATTTTTAAAAGGAATCAAGGTCATTTTGTTCTACAATTTAGCAAGTTTTCTGTTGCTGTTTAAATGAGAATCACTCCATCATTAAATTATAATAATGAACTTGAATTCAAAGATTTATTTCTATGATGCAAAGAATGTATACAATGTAGACTGTTAACATTTAGAAAGGACTTTCATTTTTCAGGATGTGTCACCGCTGAGAAGGATCTTCAAAAGCCATTGTAAATGTTGTCAGACAAACGGTCGGCCCTGTAGCAGCCTTAAAACAAGTTTTGATTGTACCAAAACTTCCCAAGACCCGCTCTGGGAAGATAGCACGCAAGTCACTGGCAGCAATGGCAGCAGGCAAAGTGCTTGAGGTGAGATTCTAATAGCAGAGTTAATAGCAATCTAGTCATGTCATTACTGGCACTAATATAAATAGCATTTCACATTCATAAAGTACAAATGGTTCTCAGACCCGTTTTTTATAGTAGGGGATTTTCAGACTCTCAGATAAAATTATTAAAAGTTTTATCGATGAGTTACCTGTTAGAGTGCACATTTTCAAGTTGTAATTATAATGATTTTGGTTCTTGATGTCAATAGATTGTTTTAATTGTTATGTCATATTTTTGTCCATGTAGAACTGTCACTTACATTTGACCAAAAACAATTGGCCACAGGGGTACAGGACTGATGATGAATCATAAAATGATTTGGATTTTTCTGATGAGATGGGAAACACTGATAAAGGAGTTTTTTATGACTGGAGTGGGATATTTTTCAAATATTGTCTTTCAAAAGACATGATGTATATGATTAAAAAATATCCCAGATGTCTATAAATTAAAAATTTTTTTTGTTTTAAATTTTGAGCTGGAAATTTTTTGGAAGACTTTTCTCAGGAGAAGTTAAATGGATGAATACAACTTTGTGTTGACATAAAATAACAAAGTTGTACAACTTTGAAATAAGAGTTGCACTTGGCTTCAGATACCAGTTACAATCGAAGATGCATCAGTCTACCCTGCCATCAAAGCTGCTCTCCAGGAACTGGGATATGCAAAAGAAAAACTTTAAATGGTTTGCTGTACTTTTGGTTGGAGCACATACAGATTAGTTTTGGTGTTGTACTGCCTGAATTTAAGCTTGGAAACACAATAACCTGCTGACCTCTTTAACCAGATGTTTAGTTCTTTCATTTCCTAGGCACAAACTTGCTGTCCCCATGTGTGATAACTGAGTCTCTTTTCAGCTTATTTCACTTATGCTTTGATTTTTGCTTTCTTTTTCTACAGGGTTAGGATTAGGATTGGCTTAAGCAGTAGTTGCCATTAGAGGTGCCTTAATTCTGCTTAGATTTTTTTTTCCAGTTTGATCACTTTATCTGTGTTATTCCTTAAACAGCAATGTAACCTTTATCATCTGCAGGGCAGTTTCTCATATAACCTCATTCATAATAGAGAGTTTGAGATTCAGCACAAGAGTGACAGATGACTTCCTCATTGTTATTAATTTAGAAGTTTATTTATTGACTTGGTACGATACATTTTATTGAAGTGCTCGATATTTTCATCATTAATAATCATCATCGACAACAGATCAAGTAGTTATCGTGGACTCTCTGTTAAAGGCATCTCACTTCAACAAATATTAGCAGCACAGCTATGTCCTATACTTACACGTTGACATTGCTTGAGCTCAATCACTTGGCCGCACCAAGTATCTGTAAGTATAGAGGATGACGTCACACATACCTGTACATGTCTTGACCATGTGTTTTGGATCTCAAACTCTCTCATACAAAGTTTGCAAACTGGTTTACTCATGAAAACTTCTCTCACTTTTTGGGTATTTTTGTGCTTTTTTATTTCTTCAGGTTTTTTTAAATTATATATGCTTGATTAGGGTTTTCTTTTTTTTTTAAAATGTGATATCTCCAGCTCGCTAACATTTGTGACAATGGATGCACAATTTATGCTTTCTCTTCCACTGAAGGAAATTGTATTTTGTTGTTCTTTTACTTCCAGATATTTGTATTCAGTTACCCACTAATGTTTGATTGGTTATGTGGTCTATTTAACAGTGGTGTATTTAGCCATTTTTATGTGTTTTTTGAATGGTTGATTTTGATGGTTATACTATTTCTGGGGTGATGAGGGGTGTACAACATTTATGTGTAAAAGACAAATTCAAAAGTAGATAATTCATATTAAAACATGCATGTTGCAAAACAGCACAAAATCCTTGTAAAGTTTGCTAATCTTACATAAAATTGTCAAAAATTTGTTTCTTAATTAAATGTTGTTCTGTTTTATCATTCTGGCCTATCCTGCATGATATATCGTGTACAAGGTGAAAAGAGCTAAAACCTTTGTACATTTTGATAAAGAAGCAAAACCACTGAAGTAATTTTGTCTGCTTCCAGATACCCAGCTCTATAGAGGATTCATCAGTGTTCCGATGCTGGAAGAGATCTTGGAGAAGGAAGGTTATCTACCTTCTAAACCAAGCAACTAAGATGCTAGCAACCAGCTTGTGCTAATGATCTGCATTACAGTTACCAGTCTGTCTGGAGAGGAAACAGATGTTTTAAGTGTTTTAATGGTGTATCTGTATTTTCTTATATATAGCATTTTTAGTCTTTAAACTTGAATGTGTCTGGGCAAAATCTAATACTTAAAGTTTACTACAAAAAGTGAATGTTTGAGAGCTGCATTAGAAATATGCAATATGATTATCAATCTGATCACTTCTGGAATGTAAAAATTGATATTTACCCTCTTCACAGCTGCCAAGATTTAATTTTTATTTGGTGTAGGGGGTATTTTTCTTATGTTTATCATTGAAGTATTTTTCAGGGTCCAAGCCATCCAAATATACTTGACTCTCTTGCCATAAGTCCAGATGTTCAGTTGTGATTAAAAAATTTTTTAACCTCCCTCCACTCAATTTTACTGGCTTTACTAGGTGTACAAAATGCCCTGATAGTGTTTGGTGATTGCTAATTCATTGATTAAAGAGCTAAATTCCTTCAGTAGAAAAGTTATGAATAAAACTACTGGGGAGCCAAACTAATATATTGGTGTTAATGTGCCATTGATACAGTTAACATTGATGGCAGTTTCTTATTTTTTCTCTTTCAGTGAGACAAATATGGCAAATTTGCAACTTGATTGACAGATAGGGCATATAATGGAGAGGCATTGCTTGTGAATTTGTGATTTGTATTGGGTTAATTTGTGGCTATAGACTGTTGTATATGTTGCATGTTTGATAATTCACTGGGTAGTGAATGAACCTATGAATGAAGGAAAGAATCAGGAATTGAAGAGTATTGAATTAGTTAAAGGTACTAATTATCTGGTTATGGTACAATAACTGATTTGCCTTCTTTGGCTGTTACTTGATATATTTTCTTCAGCTTTCTCTCAACTTAGGTCAGGCTTGGATTGTTAACTGTGACATCTCCATTCTCTCTGTTGCAATGCATAATTATAGAACAATCAACTTGATACTTTACCATGCATAAAATATTATAGATTCGTGCTTTTTGAATACTTTTGCTTGACATAGATTTATGTTGGTTATGAAATGTTATAAAAATGTTGTATTTTTTAATATTCTTATTCTGAAAATACTCTGTAGCTGAAACAGGTTTTTCAAACCAATTTCTCGTCACTGAAAGATACTGATACTCTGGTGAAACATATCGGGGCACATTTATTCATCGGACCACTTTTGGCCAGTTGGTTTTGGATTCAGGGCATAACTATCAGATTTTTCCAGTTGGTGTTATCCAAAGCAAATCTGTATTTATACTTCCATCATACAAGAAAAATAAGCATTCCTTTTTTATTTCAGAATGCTCGTCTTTTATTGTGAATATTATATGATAATTATTACTATTTGTGCTCATTTACTTCGTTAACAAGAACTTTTTTGTCTGTTGCTCAACTGGTGATTTTTGGATATGAATCTGGTTGTTTAACACATTAAAGTGTTTATGTTTGAGGAATCTGATACCTAGTTTCAACAAATTTTGAAAATACATTTGAAAGATTATTAGAATTATTATGTTTGTTAGAAACATTACTGTTCCGTAACAGCTGTGAGTAGACTGTAAACTAGACATCTCTAGTCTCCCCTTTGGAGACCGCCATAACTCAGTTTGTACTCATTGAAGCCTACATCTTGAAAATCAATTTTTTTTTTTTACACATCATTGGAATACATCCCTTTGCTGATGCGTTAGTAAATTTAAAAGGAAATTAAAGTCAGTTTAGAATACATTTTAGGAAAATATTGATCTGCAGTACTCATTCCTCTGCTACTGATACAAAAGTAAGATAATTCATGCAGATATTAAAACTTTTTTTAAGTGTGCATTATATATACAATTTATACTCTGTTTAAAATCAAGGATATTATATACTCTTAAAAAATTGTCCATACTTTGACTTATCTTGGCAGAGACAGAAATGCTTGAAATTTGGCATGTAATCCATCATACAGCAATACTTCAGCCGAATGTGAATATAACAGTCCACCACCCCACCAAGTGCAATTATTTGATATTGTAAAACTAAAACTTGAATTAAAAAATTATTTGGACTGTAAGCAAAATATAAAGGGAAAGATCTATATAACTGCAGTTCAATAGTGCATGATTGTACTGTACCATAAAATCAAAGTTATATTTTCAGTATTAGTCAAAATTGTTAATATGCAATGTCAAAAAGGAGGTGGGGGGAATTGTAATACACACAGCAAGCTCTGCTCACTTTACTCTGAACTTTATTCCTCTTTGAGGTTAAATATTAGTTACCTGCCCAATTTGGTTGTGCTGTATGTTTTAGAATGGGCTTGGTTTTGCTTTCCCGAACTAAGGTTTGAAATTTTATGCATTAAAAGTTACAGATTTTTTTCCTGCTTATGATATTGAATGAAAAGTCAAAGTATTGCATTGTCATTGCATTATTTACTCATTATAATTAATCATGGGTCCTTCAAAAGTTTTTCAGAATTTCATATTGTTAGACCCAACAAGACTTAACACCCTACCACTACCACTTGTAATTTGAGCCATGCAATTTCAAGAATTATGGGTCTGACTACTACAGTTATAATTGGAAATGTCTTGCTAAATGAGATGTGCCTGGCATGATGAATTTCTGTCTACACTCTGTTCAGGTTTGACCATGATCTGTTCATGCTTGGCCAAGTTATATTTCTGTTCATCTGGCCATGCTGTCTCACTATTCAAACTTGGATATATACTGTCTCGGTGCCAGGCTGTCTTTTTGTGATGCCAGACTGTACTCTTTTCATGTGAAGCCATAGATAGGGTTCACATGGTTCGTGATCAGATTGTGCCCCTGTTGCCTGGCGTTTTCATGGATTTTGATAGCCTTACTTTTTGTTCATACTAACCATACAGTCTTTCTCATGACTGGCTAACATTGCCAAGTCAGATTTCTAGAATGTGAAATGTATTAAATCACTTTTTATTTGATGTATTACATTGATCAACAAACTATTGCAAGTCCAATTTTTATCAAATGTTACAACTGGTAGTCTTCTTCAGGTGGCACCTGTTGGGAGGGCCAGCTGCTTTGCCATGATAAAACCCATAGTGACTGGCTAGGTGTAAAACACTTATTTCACCCCACAATATCCCCATTCTTACGTGTACTAAAGTGGCTTTCAAATGTGTATCCAATTATTAAGCAGTTATACAGAAAATGGTTTTTGTGTATTTAGACAAGGTCTTTTTCTTTTAACCATTTTTTCATTATGTTTTTGATAATATATACATCAGGATCTGCTAATAAGCCGTCGTAGCTCCTTTCTGGCCAAGTAAATGGGAACAGCTCTTCCATCTAATAGCAATTACAGATGAAATTAAGATGGCATGTGCTCTTATTGTGCTGCTGTGTTTTGCTCAATATGTCATTTTATATGAATTTTATACAAAGAGATACAATGGAAAATTTTGCTTTTATTCTATGTTGAGCATTGCTCACTTGCCATGAAACAGATGACAGCATCCCATCTGGTTTGTTTTTGGCTCTACCTCTTCTTGTCTTTTGTATTTAACAGCATGCACCAGTTGTGTAATGAGGAAATACAGTGTAATGAAGAAGCCCAAGAAACTGGTAAGCTGTTTTTGTTTTGTACCTTTAAACACCATGGTGTGGATGTGTGTGAAAGGCAGAGGGCAGAGCAATACCCAATATCCTGAGGGATTATTAATCCTTTTCATCTCCTATTATCAGGAGTTCAAAGGCAAAGTTTTCCTAAGTGCTAAGAGCATGCTTCTTAGAAGTGCAAGTATCCACTATACAAATTTTGCATTTATTATTACCATTTGCACTTCCAGGATATTTCATCCACCAACTCAAACTCCCTAGAGTTGAAGCACATCAAGAAAAAAAAAATTTCCTCCAAACCAGTGGTTATCGTACAAATGCTAAGATATTTCTCATTTAATGTGTACACAAATAAGACAGTGCAAGCTTTATTCCTTTATATCATGAAAACTTGCTACTTTCCCCGAGTGCAGCAAATGCAACCCCACTGAAGAGCTTTACATCAGCATGAAAACTGCAAGAGACCAAAAAAACGAACTGAGTAATTAAAATGGATTTGAAAGTAATTCCTGTTTCACACTTAATGCAAACAGTAAACTGACCCTTCCCCCTTCAAAGAACAAGGTATCTAAATTACTAATTTAGTGAAAGGTTGTGAAAATACTCTGTACATGCCAGTTTCATGCGACTATGGAAACAAACTCTTCACTCCACAAAGTTATCACACATTTTCACAGCAATCTGGTCCATCTTGGCTAAACCTCTGCTCATTACTCTAACCAGTACGTTTCCCTTTCGAGAGAGAGGTTTAGAGGTTTGGGTTGTTTTCATGGGCCATCATAGTTTAATATCATTACTTAAAGAAATGTTTGAATACTACAACCACAAAACGTGGAAAAAATAATGGAGAATCAACGGAAACATACAGATAAATTTTGTAACCTGTCCATGTTGTTAAGATACATTCTGCCAAGTTGAAGATGTCAAGGAAATCACAAGGTATCCATGCCGATTGAGGTAATCTTCTAGCTCAATCCAAAGTCATCTTCCTACTTCATTCAAGTGGGATCTATACCTTTCTTTGTTACATTCATTGTCGAAACATATTCAGCAGTTGGGAAGTACTTGGGCCTTGATAATAAGCGTGTCATTTCGTATGAATGAGGAACCTTTCACAGAACTCAAGGGAAGAAACTCCATATAGCCAAAACCTTTATGGTTTCTTGGAGTTGAAGGCTTTTGAAATGCAGCCAGGTTTGGTTTTGCAACAAGGGTCTCAGACACATGGTGCCTCATTTCACAGCGTTCATTCTGATCGATGACAGAAAGAATAATTTTGCCTGAGAATGGCCAGTCCAGAAGGTCATCATATTCCCCCTGCATGAAATGGACGAATAAAGACAAGTGACTCCCTTTTGCTGAATCCACCCCATTGAGGTTGGCTCGGATGCAGATTTTGTATCCCATAGAGGCTGAGGTGTAAAACGGTTGACTGTGAAGGGCTGTCATTGCCCCATGCTCTGCATCTCGCAGGAGCTTGGAATAATTCCTGATCCGCCAGAAAAATTGACCGCTACACACTCTGCTTTCAAAGTCGCTGATCTGTGCCTCGAGTTGCTTGACCTGCAAACAAAACAGCTAATGAACTGAAAATGCATGCTCATGCCCATTACATGGACGTCATGTTGGTTTTGTTAGATTTTGTTATTTTGAGGGCCTGAACCATCTTGCAGCTAGATTGTTGATACTTACCATTAAATGTCATATGTTAGTGACTACTCTGTGGCAGACCATGCTTTATAAAGCCACTTTTTACTATATCTCATGGTAAAGAAGGTCAAAGTGAAAAAGTCTCAAGACCTCATGATGCACAAAAAAATTAGCATCAATGTTTTACCTCAAAGAAAATGTATATGGCCACATTTCCTCAGATTGCTTTTAATTGTGGTTAGGGACTAATTATTACACAATGTACAAAAAATGATCACCTTTTGCTTGAGCTCCTGATTCAGCTGGTCACAACGTTTCGCCTTTGCCTGTAGCTCAATCAAACACTGGTCATGCATGGCCAAGCTTGCATCTTGGGTGACGTTTCGAGCTTTCAGTGACTCGAAGTCTTCGCTGGAAGCTGACGGCAAGCTCTGGAAGCCACCTACACCACTAGAGTTTGAATGTCCAGATGTGTGACTGAGTACTGAAGCCTCCTGTGTGCCAATCGACACGGCACTTCCCATGAGAGAATTTTTAGGGTCCGATGGGCTTCGATAAAAAGAAATGGGTCCTGCTGATTCTTCATGAGTTTGAGCATGAGAGTCAACAAAACTGGATCCAGGTACAGGTAAACGAGGTAGCTGTTGTTTCAGCTGCAAAGAAATAAATCACAATATGCTGACCAAGCTGCAAGAAACTCCTTTGTAAAAGTGTGATCCTCCCCTCGTAACATTATTCTAGTTTTAAATGTAAAAGTTTACTTGTAAAAAGTAATCAAGACTACCCCAGATCTAGCAATGTCATACTTTCACGTACACAAAAGATACTACTTAAACATACTTTTTAAGTTCTCCAACCACACTTAAAGGACAACTCCTTGGACAAACTATACTATCTTATAGTGTGCTCTCATCAACATACTTTCACATGACTTTGTTGTTGAGATACAACACTGGCATAAGAAAACTGTCCTTACTGTCTGACTGTCCAAACTCATTCTGGGCAGTTTCCCTAAAGAGAGTTGCTGCAGCGACAGAGCCAAGCCAGACAAGAGTCCCGAGGTCTCAGTGGGCACAAGACCACGGGTGGTGCTGGTGCTGCTTTCAGGTGAGAGACGTTGAATGCCTAGCACATGCATGATGGTTGTCAGTCCATTGCACAGTAGCAGCATGTGTTCCTGCAGGTTGTCTTGTAGGTGGGTCTTCTCGTTGCACCGTTCCATCTGTAGACAAACCAACAGGTGGGGCTTTGCTGTCAGATCAATTTTTTTCAGGGACCTACTCTGTATGATTACTGCTTTTCATTTATAAACTTCAGCTTTGGAATTCTCTTCCTTTCTCCATCTACCTCAACTTTGAACTCAGTTGTGTCTGTATGTGCCTTGAATCCTTAGTCACTTTTAAATTATTATTAAGTTCTCTTTAACCTACTAACCACTAGGCTATGGAGCTCTTCCCAGAATAAAGGTAGTTGGTGTCATTTCCTGGTCAGGACAAATATATTCGTGCCACATTCTTACAGACAGCAAATAATGCTGCACACTGATCACATTACAAGCATCTAATTGAAAATTTCCCTTTTTTCACCCTCTAATAAGGAATGTGATTCAGAGGTTAATAGTAGCAACCCTGCAGTTAATATGTTCTTCTAGTCATGAGATAAAAATTCAATTCAATGGAGTATTTTTTTCTGTATACGCATATTCTGGACATATTCATCTAATGCTAAAAATCTGTTTGTTGGCACAAAGTGCTGGACACATGATGGTGGATTTCAGAAAATACAAAACTGATGCTACTGCTTATTTCTCACAGTGTTTACTTTCACTTGACACGTTTTTACAATAGCAGTTAAACTTGGGCAGCCAAAAATAACAAGCGCAGGTAAAGTGGTGTTAAAAAACAAATTAAGACAGCAGAAGAAAATGAGCCATTCAAAGCTGGCTGCTTAGAAACTAGCCAGTTTTGGTCATGACTCAAAATCATTGATTTACTAAGAATGTTTACAAAGCTTGTTTACTAAGAATGGTATACTTAAGCTTTTCAAATTATGATATTTCGATCAAAGTTATCTTTTGCTGTTGTTCACAACTTACCCTCTGCAAGTCCATGTATGACAGTAAATTTCTTATGACAGTTACTCCACAGAAAAAAAAACAAAACCAAACAACAGATTCACCAGGGCACCAGGAAGTTTTGAACAATGTCGCAAAAATAAGTAGTGTAACAATATAAAGAATGTAACAACCTACAGCACATTGCTTTATCATCACGGACAAGGAAGGGCGGTCATTTCTGAGTAGCTGAAGGAGGAAATATGGGCTGTGTTGGTGATCTGAGCAACGGGTGAAATCATGCGATAGTCTGAGGGTGAGAATGGGAGTGCAAGTTCATTTTCAAACTGGGGTGGGCCATAGAAATACAAAGGAAACTGATCGACATCTGTCCTGTCCCTGTCTGATGAGTAAAAATATGACAACTTGTTGCATAAAGCTGTAAGAGGTTGTATGATTTGTGCAACTGTTTTGATTATCAACCACCTGTCTATCTGGGGCTGGGCTATTTCTGAAAAAAAATCACTGATCTCCATCAAGGAAGTTTAAATCTGGAAATCATGAGACAGGGAAGAAAAGCTTACACAGTGGTGTATGCCTTAATGTCTCCTCCTCTCTTTTTCTTTTTTTTTTTTTTAAAACCTTTTAAGTCACAACCCATTTCCTTCCCTTTACTTGTCTCCCCAATATAAAGCCCCCACAACGACCTGAAAAGGTTAAAGGATGACCTTTACCTTATCTCACTTGTCTCCTGTTGTATAAGCTTGGGACAGGCAGTCCCTGGTACATTTCATTCATTTTTCTAAGTTACCTGTTTTATTAAGTTACCATACTTCATGTTTTCAAGAAATATGCTAAACTCTATTGCAGCATCATATAGGTCAAACTTTCAAGGTAACTCTCAAAGAGAAATTAAACATTATCGTTGAAGAAAACATTTTAAAAAAAAACTCCAAACCCAACTACTGGTGAACAGCAGGCAGTTTAGGCTCTACTGACATATACTGACAGGTATTCCACAGCTAACACTGCAGTCCCTCCCTCAGCAGCCTGAAGTACACTAGATCTTCTTGCTGCTTTTATTAGATGCTGCAAAATGGCAACAAAGAACTATGCATCTGATGTGCAAAATAAAAAATGGGGACAACGATTTAAAAACAAAAACAAACCATCCATTTCCAACAAAATTTCCAAGCAGAAACTTGTATAGGTCCCTAGTTTGGTAGTGTAACTACTGACACCTCTCTTCTAACCCATTATTCTATGTCTAGGCCAAACCCTAAGCTTTCCCTACTCCTTATAAACTGTACCTCCCCTCCTTTGAAATGCTAACCCTAACTGCTGCAATCCTCAGTCCATGCAGTTTCCTGTAGTGTATTTACACTATTTATATGCACAAATTCACACACCTCATTCTCTCTCCCTTGACATACTGCATTTTTCCCAAGCAAATCTCAAATAATCATATCAGTGCTTTCTGTATTTATAAAAGCAAGAGCAGCTATCCTACCTCAGCATTACAGCCCAAAGTGTGAAAAGCACAATGCAGCGTCTTTCTGGGGCACACTGTGGCCTCATGTTCTGCCATCTGAAAATCAACGCACAGAAAATGTACACAACAGACAAATGTGAACTTAATTTTTTGTTGTTCTTACTTATGTAATTACAAATCATGATGGTTTGCACAGCAGTAAAAGTCTCACTTGAGAAGCAAAAACTAGTTTTAGTTCATAGGATCAGCTAACAGACACATCTGTGCTTTTTAAAGAAAATAAATACATCGACATATGCAAATCTATGCAATTGATTACAAATCTTATCATTTTAGATAGTCTGACAGCTTAAAAACATTGAATAAAATCCGTGCTGACTACAAGCTGTTGCTATAATTATGAATTTTTGATCCACCCTTTTTAGGGATTAGATGTCACCTGTTCTTAGACAGGATTGTATATGATTACTAGTTGAACTATTAACCGCCACTAGTTCAGTTTATTGCAGCACCACCCAGGTATAGCATTACACCTCAGCACCTATAACCAGAATCAAGCAACACCTGACAGTCACTAAATTTATTTAGTCCTTACTGTTACACGCTCTGTGGTGCTGGCATGTGGCCTTCAAATTGTGACCTTGCATGAAAAGTTTGAAAAGTTCTACCTCTGAAGAGTTAGTATTTTCAATTCACAAAATATTTACGTTTATTGTCAAAAATTATAAATCAGTCTAAAACTCAACAAGCACTGAGCATTGGAATGGTATAAACTCCACATTTTATTTTATCCCCATATCATAGAAGAAAACAAATTTAAGGTTTGTAACTATTAACTTTTTTCAAATGCAATAATTTATTCACTAGAGCAGGAGAGTTATTGAGCAGACCACATTCAAAATAAACGCTAGCAACAAATGCTGAGGCCCTGCTGAAATCGGCATTTCAGTGCATCAGGACAGAGTTACACATTTGTTTAGCATAAGACCTGGCTACTCAACAAGAACTCACCGCTTGCATCTCCATCTCTTCCTCACAGAAGTGGCATTTCACCTGCCTTTTTGGACACACCTCAACATGCGTCTGTTGAAAGCAGAACATTCTACATTTCAATGGCAAGTTTAACACTTCAATTATTCATGTTTTGCTTTGCTCTGTCTAGTGTTATCAACACAACTCTAGTGAGCTATTCATCTGTCACTTGTCTGCATCCTCCACATTCAGAAGGAAAAAAAAAGTCTGTTCACGAAACATACTATGCTACATATAGAATAGGCTCGTTACACAGTTCACATTATACAAAACAAGCACATGAAGTCATACATCTCAACAGTCAAGGATGCACTACACTTTAAAACATAGCAATGCTACAACAACATTCTAAAGACACGATCTTCAGTTGATGTGGCAAAATAACACGTACAAGACAAGCATCAAACTGAAAATGTCCAAAGATTCCTTCCCTAAACAGCTGCAGTTTGACATGCATTTAAGTGTTCCCTGAGAACACAATGCACATCATTAAAAAGACAGGATGTTCTCCAACAGTAAGGCATGTGGTTTTCTTCAATGTACTACCAGCGGAAGGAAGCTGCATCAGATGGCATGTGAAAAATCCGGAGGCTGGGTGTGGCTATTTTTGATTTAATGTACTTCACAATGGGATTTTTTTCTTTTGTCTGCAATTGCCAACATGCATTTGTGTCTGGTTGGGGAAAGTGACAAAAGTTACTGCAGCTGTTTTATATAATTCATATCCACAGGACATGGTAGAACTCAAAAGTGAAAATACATTGTCAATCGGCACTCAGCTCTCTCCATACAAACAACATCCATTTATCAGATCTATCCACACATACAACTTTGGAGAAGGTAAACAAGTTTAAGCAGCTGAACTCTACATAATATCTGGTACTGATAGCTCAGGGTAGAACTCGTGGAGTGTGAGAGTTACTTAAAGTCCTCTATACACCCCTATTATCCTGAAACTCAGCTCTCTACACACATGCAACAACATTTATTCATCAATATATCATTATTTCACTTCATGGCCAACAGGTTGTCACAGGATTTTCATTCACATCCCTTACTTTTTTTCACACATGACACTCCTTTCCCCAAAAGCTACCTGACATTTGACCACCCAAAAAGGAGGGCAAAATCGTCTGGGTAAAGCTCAGGTGGGAGTCAGTGTCACACCAACATGACATCCTCATATCAAGGTTGAGTTGAAGTGAACCAGGAACATCTGTAGTTCATGTTATCAGCAAAGTTTTTTTTTTCCATCATGATAGCAACACACTGTTCTCTCTTTGTGCTATGCTTAATCCTTTCTCATTTTCTTTACTGTAACTTCCACAACAAAATCAATGTTCAAAGCTATAAGGCAGCCTAAGATTTAGAGAAGAAAGATTCAGGGATGCTCTCTAGAAAGAGAACCTTTACAGCTAGGTGCAGATAATTTTTGGGGGGATGGGTGGGTGGTTTGACAGCCAAACCCTCCCCACAGGTTAGAAGATTTTCTTTTTGAATTGTACTAATCTCAAAGGCCTTGACAAGAAATTAATGTGAGAGGGTTGGTGCAGGGAGGGTGCATGGGCCTTTTTGTAACCAAGCCTTTTGGCAACTAAACCAATTCATCTTTCAATGAATTGCCATGTCCGGTGGCTTCTGTCTTTCATGGTTCAGTTGCAAAACAGCATAAGAAATTTTTACCCCAAAAGGATTGCACTAACAAATAAAGGAAAAGAGGGACACAAATCATTACTGACTCATCTGCCAATTTCTCTTCTGCAAAAAAGTTCCTTCATTTTATATACTTTTAATTGTGATTATGGGATAAGGGGTTTAGCCCAATACTGTGCTATTATCAGCTAATATCTTTTTTCAGTGAAATATGTCCGCCATACCCAGGTAACCAGGTTAGTCTGTAGTCCTGTCACTTCCTTGTCTCCACTGCCCTGTTTAAGTGCAGCACTTTTGATACAGATTTAGAAAAGATCCTTAAAAATATACTGTAACAGAATGGGAAAAAACTTCACAGAAAGTGAAACATGAATATGCACAAACATGTGCACATGCAATGTGCATGCAGATGTTTCTACACAAATATGCCTATACACATGACCTGCAGAACAAACTGCATGTGCCCTTGGGTGCAAGCATGCACTCTCATACACAGTTCCTCCCACTCTCCAGTGCTCTCCTACATGTTCTCACTTCTGAAAATACTAACAATATTGTGAAAATACTAATATAAATGATGTCTGTTCATTACACAGCTAAATGAAAGCTGAGTACTCAGTAGTACTAAGTGGTAGTGAGTAGCCCTCTAAACAAGAGTTCAAACATGTTTTGTTGCTAACCCCATTACTGGGTAAGGCCCTAAATATCTGGGTTAACACTGTGTACACTTAAGTTTCGCAGAATGGATCCTTTACTTCCTAGTCCTAGTAGCTGGCAAGCAGTGAAATCTTGACGAACTTGACTCAAGCTGTGAATATTTTTTTCCCTCTTGTTTTGAAATGATTTAAGCAGCTTACTCGTTTCAAAACAAGAGTGAAAAAATGCATGGACATCCTTTTTCTTCTCCACTTATTCTAAAATGGAAGATATCATGAACAACATGACAACTAAGCACACAACTAGAGTACCACTATTACCAAGTAAATTAAAATTATCAAATCTTTCAAACAAAGCAAAAAAGAAAAAAAAATTAAGGAAAATAATTTATCTTTAAAGATTGCTTATCCTATTTATATGATATGAGATTCCCTTTTCCCATATGTTTGTTACTTGTTCATTCCAATTTTTGCACTTTGGCAAAGCACATTTCACATTCACTGACACACGTTATCTGACGCATACAGGAAAACTGTAGCAGCTCTATTTGTCTCAGTCTAGCTATGACATCTTTGTTTCTTCCCTATTGGTTGATTGTTATCATCCTTGAGGGCCTGATTGTTCAACATCGTAAAGGGGTATGTGAAGTGGATACTGCCAAACAGAAGGAAGTAAAAAGACTGAAAGAGACAAAGAGATTATGCATGTATGTATATAGATATGTGTATGTGTGTGCATGCATGAGAGATCAAGGGAAATCAGAATCAGTGACATCAAAAGTCAACATAGAGCATTGTGGACTGGTCCAAGCTTTTTTATATCAATAAATTGTTATAATCAACCTCAAGGTATTACTATATCATTTCCCTTTTATAATTTATAATTTACAACCCCCCCCACCTCCAAAAAAAATCCCAATAAATTGGGCCCTGATTGTCTAATTCTCTAACAGCTAGTTTTTTCAAATGTCCTTTCCTGCCACACCATCCATTCCCTCTCTCCTCACCCACAAGGAGAACAAGATGGGTGCTTCATGCTGAATCAGCAATAAATAACTGCAATGTTGTCTAGCCCTGTAAAAAGTTGCTAGTCTAAAGAGAAATTAGGTCACCAGTGGCAAGAAAAGACACCCCGCTCATAATCATCACAGTTAATGTCACAAATGCATTGCCAGTGTGTCACCAGATCAAACCCCTTCGCCTCATGGGAGACAAACAGCTAAATAACATTGGTCAATACTGAAATTACAACTGACTTAAAAAGATCCCAATCTGTAATTAATCTTGGTGTGCTAAACACAAATATGACCACAAAAACTTTTTACTGTCTCTCATTTTGAAGATATTTAATATAGTTCACTTTATTTGTTTCACTGTGTAAATTTATCCAGTAGGACTGTAATAACATTCTCTTGATTCAGCTAATGAGGACGAGGGTGAGCAGACCTGTTGTTCTCCTGGTTAGTCAGCATCCAATGATCCAGATTTTCACTGTGGTCATCAATATAACACAGGAAGAACTATATGACCTGGTTTGTGATTTGGACTTAACCAAGAACAAGGCAGAATTGCTAGGTTCAAGACTCCAATAATCTTCCAGATGATGTTACAATTACTTCACATGAAATGCTTTTTGCCTAGTGTCTATAAACTCTCTCAGGAATATTAGGGCAGAAAACTACTACAAGGAACTAGCAGAAGACATACTGATGCAGTATCAGAAATTGGCTGCAATATGTCTCTAAAGATCCACTTCCTTTATTCCCATCTGGATTTCTTTCCTGACAACTGTGATATGGTGAGTGATCAACATGGTGTACAAGAGACAGGCAAAGAAAACTAAGATACAGTCTATGACTTGATTTTGTACAGTTATTAACCATAGGTCAATTACTATTAGCATGCATTTTGTGATGTACACAATAATTATTTCAGATTTCAAAAAAAAAAACTAGACCCAATTTTGCATTTTGATTGTCATATTCGTGTCACATTACCAAACCAGTTCAGTTCTATAGACCACCATATCGGTTTTGCAGAGGCTTAAAACCTTCAAACCAAACTGTTTAAGTTCATTTGAACTCCAGATGAGATAAATTAGTTTTACTGTAAGGCAACTGTTCTCCAGAAATGAACAATCTTTTCCTAGGACTTTAAAAAAAAGTTGACCACTCACAACTGCAGACATCATAACCCTTGCACACCTAGTCATAGAAAACACTCCTACCTGCAACTTCCTGGTCTTAAGACACTACTTCTCTAACTAAACCTCCTAGATCAGGATGATAGGCAGACAGCCACAACTTTACAAGCCTGTAACAAGTTTTAAAGCCTGCAACATCTATTATAGGAATCATTTGTTCAATATCACTTTTACTTTTCCAGTTTTTTTAGATTTAATGGCAGTCTCTTTCGTTCACATGAATCTGAAAATTTGCAGACTTTCAGAAAAAAGCAAAAGCATGAAACCCTTCTTATTCAATACAAAGGGGCTAACAGGACATCATACGTCCTGTTTCAGAGAAGAGACCTCAATAAGAGTTTAGTTAGGACACCCTTGCATACTACACCCATGTGTGCACCCCACTCCCACACACACAGAAAGAAAAGGGTAGAATTGACTAGTAAGATAATATTTCAATTATGATGTTCCAAAAAAGTAATTCTAGAACACCTAGTCATATTGGAGTTATAAAATACACACCCAGCAAAACACACACAGGTGTATACTTTACAAAGACAGGTTCTACAGAAACAAAGTCTTATCATGTCCCTGCAATGACAGCCAATAGTATGATTGGTAAAGATCTTGTGAGTGCTTCCACAGCTATATAAGGAGACAGATGAGATGAGCACAGGCTTTCCTCAAACTCCTGCTATTTATAGCCTTAAGCACTCAAAAGAAACACCACTTTTAAAGCAAAGGAAGATTGTCTTGCATACCATAACTGTCAAATGACATAAATATTTTTAATTTAATATAGTTAATTTAGGATATTTTAACTGTGCTTGGGCCGCGTGCACTGCCACGCTAGCTGGATGCTACCAACTAGCAGTCAGCTAAATAACATAACATTTCAGCTAACTGCTAACACCTGTCCCAATTCTGCACATCACTCTCATTCTCACACAGACATTTCCCCTACCTCACACACACAAATGACTTGCATGCATGTATACCTGTACTGAAACAGATTATTGCAACACACACATTGCATGTAGTTAAGTATTCATATGCATTTATGCAGGTACACGTTTTGCTTGTATGTGTTCTCTATGCTCTACTTATCTATGTGATCCCTTGCCCTGTTTGCAAGCAGGACATCCTGATACTTTCTGCAAGCTAACATACTGCCATTCACTAAAGCAGATGAATACATAACTTAATATATCCTTCTACTGCACTGTCTTTACTAGCTTCCCAGCGTTTAACTCAACAAAGCAATATTACTTTATTTCTACAGCCATGTTATTACTATACTGGGCAAAGTGTATAGTCCAACTTAGAACTGAAGAAGAAAATAAGATTTTATGATGCAAGTTTTCCTTATATTTTCAAAGGGCTATATTCTTAAACTAAAGCTACTCCACAGAAACACAGATATGTTAGTTAAAACATGGCCAAGAGGTAAAGGGCATGAAAAACTCCCACCTTCAGCTCCTTGTAATGTCTAACAAAGTGCATCAGGTTTAGTAACTTTGTGATGTAAACTTGAATCTTGAAGGACCTACCCAAGCATCCCTGCTGAGGAAAGTGGCACCGCAGTTCGGACACTGAACGTTCCGCAGTTCACACAAATGCTGAACATGCTCAGCAAGATCTCGTTTGAACAGCACGTTGCTACATCGATTTGGGCAAGGAGCCAAACCAAAGGGACATTCTCTCTGATGGGCCTGCAAAACAAATATATAAGTATAATATATATCGCCTTGTCTGCGAATGCCCATAATTCATCCAGGGATGTCTGGAAGATGAGATTTTGTGAGAATACACATGCACTCAAGTAGGAGAAATGGGAGAAATGGGAGGCTGGATATCAATAAGGTGCGTGTATGCCTGCTGGTGATGCAGTGATTTGCAAACAAAATCTTCCAGCATGCATGCACATACACAGCTTACAAAGTGTTTATAATCCTCTATTACAACTTGGTATTTTTTTTGGGGGGGTTGGGGGAGAATTTTGTAAAGGACTCCAGTTTGCAAGGCAGTGTGATTAAATTAACAAGTGAAGAAAGAGCCAGGGACACTAATGAACACCTTCAAATGAAAACTGTGGAGACTGTACATTTCAAAAGGAAATATAAGAACATTGAACATCGGATAGAGTTTTCCTTAACTTGCTATAGTCCCAAACTGTCACGTTTTTCTTATTTTGCATCTACAATGCTCTGTTATGTATATGAGCCTGTTTGCATCGATTCTGCTTTCAACCAATCCTACATTTAGTGCTCCTAATTGAGCTATAAAGACTTGGATGATTTCCCGTCCCCAAACCAACAGTAAATTCAGGAGCTTTAGGTGCACACATTGTGATTTGTATTTTAAAGCCAACAGCCAGAATCCCTCTTTTGGAATATGACTTTAAAAGTGTTTTGGTGTGTGCACTGAATGGTATATGGCAAATACTCAAAACAACATTGGACATTCTGAGGGAAGAAGCCTGTGGGTGTGCATGTAGTCATGATAAAACTGCCCATTGTGTGAGAACTGACATTGTTGTCCACCTGCAGTTGTATAAGACAAAAGAGCGCATCATTTGGTGCACAAATTTTAGCTGTCATTTATGCACTTAAGTAATTTAGAATGATTGCTTGACCTTACAAAGATATCCACATGTACATGCAGACCAGCTGTTACATATGTGTCTTGTTTGTTACCTGAAGCTGTTTCACTGAGGTGATTGTATCGCATCCCTGCTTGCTGTTAGGACACTTAACATTGAAATTCTGGATTTCTCGTTTGGCAAAGTTGTCAGCAAACAAATCCTTCTCCTCAAATGGTTCATTATCCACTGGACACCGCTGCTGAGATTCTCTGTCAACCCACAAGTTTAAATTCTCAAGAATGCAGAACAGATTTAGCTGCACAACATTTAATATGGTTTCAATCTGTTTATGCCTGATCCTACTTTCATAACCTTTCAGTTTCAGGAAAAACACTTAGAAGGCTTCTTAAACAGTTGTAAGTGGTAGATGAGAGCATGATTCAACTTCTTTCAGTTTTGTCTCTGCACAGTCATTGACCTCTATCAAAACTGTTACTTTGAAAAGAAAAATCCTCCTAACCTACTCATAAATAACTGGACAGTTTTCGTGATTAATTGGAAAATAACATTCTGATCACAATTAATATTATCATGCTGGTATCATCTATAAGATAATCCCATTTGCTTGTGACCATTTAATAATCATCAAAAATTGTTTTGCAATACCACTGATTTAATGAATTAAGAAGATATACCATATAATAATGAAAGGCTACTTATATGTTCTAAATTTAGATACATGGATGTACATGAATGCATGTACATACAACACTGATTCTTGCTTTCATACACATACATGCTTTACTGTCACAACAGTTCAGCTTACCTGATCCACTTAATGATGCAGTCACGGCAGAAACGGTGTCCACAAGGAGTCTGCCTTGGTTCTCGTAGCACCAGCAGGCAGATAGTACACTCATACCGAGCATCAGGAGTGGGCACAAACTCATAGTCATAACCTTCTACTTTATTGCGCCGTGAAGGATAGCTGCCATCACTGCCTGAAGAGGACTCATAAGTGCTGCTGATGCTTGAACAGTTGATGCTTGGCAGTTCCGCCATGGTGGCTGACATTCACAACCATGCAAATGAATCTTGTCCACAGGATCATAAAGCTACCACAGTAGTAGAATGGAGTTCTACAGGACTCTCTATTACTTCCCTTCTTTCAAGAACTCTGAAACCTGCTGAGCTGTGTCTTTCCAAGCCTCTTTCATAATGGGGGAAAAGACTTGAGTACTTCCTCACAACTTGTTATTTTTTTCTTTAGCAGCTAATCAAATCAATGGTCACAATAAAACCTGAATTCTGAATACTGTGGTGTAAGTATTTAGCTGCTCTGTTGCTGGATAAGAAAATATCTTCCATGACAATCATAGCAGTCTGTTCCCGGAAAAAGAGCACTCTGAAACATGCAATAGTCACGTGTGTTAAATATGAATCTTAAACAAACCAGAAGGTATGTTGTGGGTAAGCTACAACTATTAAAGTCCAGATTATGTGTATTGGAAGTTCCCTATGCATCCTTTCTCCCTCTTCTTAATGTGTACATAATTACTAAACTTTACTATACTTACTAAACAGTTGATGCAGGTACTGATAGTTGAGCTAACTTTTTCAAACCCTGATAGCCTACTGCTGTACCTTACCTGGTGCTAACACGTTTGGCCTGATCTAAGGTCATGGTGTAAGAAAACACAACCTGCGTACTTCTTAACTTCCTGGTCCATCCTTGTAAAAATATGCCTAAGCCTAGCAACCATGGATGTACATTTGCACCTCTCACCAAACACCTGACTAAGGAAATTTGAAACAACTATCCTGTCTTCTGTGTGCTGATACTACTTGTGCATTCTACTATAGTCAAAACAGTGGATACCATGTATTATAATGACAGCACTATTAATATTACATTTGCCATTAGTTAATTATAAAAATATTATATTGTTAATACTATTTTTATTATGTGGATTGCAGGGATAAGGGTACTATGAAAGTGATGCTAAAATAAATTACAGTGAAATATCTACCTCACACACATCTCTGCTGGCATAGTAACAATAGCAGAAGTAGCATGTTTAGCAAAGAAGTCTTCAAAAATGGCATGTATCTTACTAACTTCCCTTAGATAGCGATCATACTGGCATAAGTTAGTCAATTAGTTCACTTAACTGTTTAATAATGTACTTTCAGTGTTTTCCATAGAATAATTATCATGAAAAAATATGGATGATAGTTTATTTTGAAAATTCTTCCATCATCCTATATTTCACTCTCTGCAAATGTACTGACTTAATTCTATAAAATTTACAATCATATTATAGTGTTATTAATAAATACTTCATGTTGCTTGGCTGCTTTAAGTAACTCTTCTACACACATATCTATGCTGCCATACTACCCATCACCTTGCCATACCTTCCTAGTACTGCTGTAACCATGCCTGGCACATTAGCACAGACTCCTAGTTATCTAGAAAACTGTGCCAGGGTTTTAAAAAAAAAATCTTCCCCCTTGATGACTACTCTGATGCGTTGCTATCACAAATATTATCCTTTTAATGTGAAATATGGTTCAGGCTAGAGCCCACTGATGTTAATCATTTGATTGCTCACACTTTGATCTAAATGATCACTTGAACTGTTGATAAAACTATGTTGGTACTGAAAGCTTACAAATGATTATATGACAGTATTTTGCGATCTCTCCATTTTCTCTCATCCGCACCTAACGGTCATTTCTAAACCATATTTTTGCCGCTTGCCCGACAACTTACTCAACTCGTGAAGTATAGGTTCCCTTAGTGGAAGAAACAATGTCTTTCTAAAAACATAAAAAATAAGAGCCTGCGATGCTTTATGTGAGTGTACAATTAGTTTAAAACTGTATCTTTCAAGCTCAGCAACAGAACTACATTTCCAATTAAGTGCTGCTCCCTAACGACTGCGTGTCTGATGCCATTCGGCAGTTAAACATCATGTAACGTTTGGCTTTTGAGCTTAAATTATATCAGATTATAAACTATTCGCATTCACTTACCGATGAAAGGGTTCCAGAACGTTTCATGAATATTCCAAGAACGAACGAAAGACAGTGGAACCTTTGGGAGAACGTGATGCAGAGCACGAACCCGTTTCATTTCCGATTTTTGATTTTTAGGGTTAATTTAAAAACTAGAAGCAGAAGTCGACCAACGCGAGTTTCTATGAAAAAATATGTTCACTCCTTGAACTGAAAAAAATCGAATAAAAAATATTCCATAGGTTTGACGGCCATTTTGAAAATGACTTTCGTAAATCATCACTGACATAAAACGAATCACTGGTTATGGTGGGTTCTGTCGTGAAACGTCACCGTTGCGAAGATGGTCGATTCAGTGCAGTCGTTCGGTGTGGTTGATCCTGATGCTGTTTCTGCCTTACATCCAATACGACGTCAGAGATATAATCAGTGTACTACCACTAAACATTAAAATCCATCCAGTTTGTGTCCGAAAAGAAATTGTACACCCTCACATAAAGAGTTCATTACTTCCATTGTCGTGACGGCGAACGTCATCAGTGTCGAGTGTTGAGACGATGACAACGATATTCTGTTCTCGTTAAACCTTCTCTTGAACACAGACCACTACGCTTACAAACAAAAACATCTGCATCAAGTCTTTGTGCACTTGAAAGTAATCTAGTTTCTATTGTAGTATCTGATTTTTTTTTTAAGGGAGGGTTACGTTAGTAGACGAGGAAGATAAGGGGATTCCCCTTTCGTTACTTCCTTCTTCGTTGTACACGCACACACGCCAAACACAACAGGACTTCACGGCAGAATCGATTCTTGCTTCTCGCTAATATAACTCTACCGCTGACATTTTTTTTCTTTCTAAGGTATGCCAGCAAGAAAATCTCTTCCTTCTTTCTCTCTTTGCAGAACTAGAAGCTTTGTTTACTTGCTGCTTTTCATCGGAAAGGAAGTATACGTCGAACATGTTGCAACCTGGGGCCGTAGTTATGAAGCGAGATCGAGTTAAGTCGTTGCCTTGGAGATAAGGCTGTAGAAGTGTTGAGAACCTACCCTTCTTTGTTAGACAAGTCGTACAGTAGTCCTCTTCAAGCGTTCTGGGTAGTAGAGTCGATGTGAACCTCTCACTGATCACTCACTAATTATCACCACTGCAGTGAGAACACCCAGTTTTCAACAGGTATATATATATACTTTGTCGTGTGTGTGTGTTTACACCCTTTCTGCAAGTGATGATTTCACCCTAGTGTGAAATCATCACTTGCTATTTTCAGCAAACCAGATATATATATATAACTTCTTTTCAATGGCCGTTTTCTCTGTGACAGTGCGGTCCTCAAGCACAGGTGAGCGCCGTGTCCCCGCCCCCTCTTACCACAGCAAAATAAATGATGCAAAGCAAATCAATCTTAGAAATTTTCTCTTCAAACTTTTCACACGACCTCTAACAACCTATAGAGCCAATGCACTTTTAAGTGCGATAACTTTTTGTACCGTCCAAAAGCGTATACAATCTGTACGTGCGCACGCGTGTGTGGGGTGGTGGTGGTGGTGGGATGGGGATCGGGGGGAGGAATAATTTTTTTTTTTTGAAAACGGTAAAAGGGATGTAACTACAAATGTACTACGGTCCATCAGTATTTTAATTTCTTCCCTTGAAAAGTGTAAATGCAGCATATATAAATTTACTCTCTTGACTTCTCATATTTTAAGCATACTCATACTTTTCATTATCAGTATATTTCTTTCTGTCGTCAGTCCAGTGATCTTGTTTCGTGCGCGCTGTTCTATTCTGCCTATAGAATCTTTTTACATGGTTTGCTTCTTGGCCGTAAAACCAATTCTCTTCGCCCACTCATTATACTGCAGTTATACTGATTTATACTGTCAGCTATAACTTTCACGAGGTCTGTATGCCACTCTATTCGCCATTCTACTGACAGGTTTCATAAAATATTTTGAAAAGTTCACGACGTCGTCAGATGATATCCTGGTCGTCCGGTCTGATCAACAAAGTTTTGTCGAGTGTGTTTAGGATTTTCCTTATTGCCTATGAAAGCGGAATGTGTTTACAATTGTCTTTATCGCCTCTCAATTGGGACCATACCCATTCACTAATTTTGTTTTGTGTTTCGCCACTAAGCTATAAAGATAGCATTAAGTATGCAATAGTGCGAGGTGGGACTGATCATAAATCGGTTTACCTTCCAAAAAATATTTGCCTTTGGCTGATGTACATCAGATATTGAAAATCACCGGTCGCGACTAGCAAGTCGACCATTCAGACCACAGTGAAGTGGACTTGCGTTAACAGGGAACTGCGAAGTAAAACATTTAAGACAAGCACCAGCCATCTCTTCCTGATTGTAAAGCAGGTTAAGGTTTAGGCTCCCTTTGATACTTATGGTTAGCCAGGTATTTACCCTTTTGAGCTTATATAGGTGGAATGTCACACATTAATGTTTAAAGGGTTCCAGTCCAACGCATCAGAAAACACCAGAGCTAACATTTTCCTTGGATACTTTAAATTTTCCAACCAGTGAGATTTTTTTTAAGGATTTTTTTAAATGTACTTAATTTCGTGAGTAATATCTTTTTCGTGTCATCAGCGGAACGTAATGACTTTTGAATCTGTACGTCTGGTTGAAAAATAGCAGAAAATGTCGCGTTAAAGGGAAATAAGTGTCTCCAAACAAGACTGGAATTTTGATTGCAGTTGCCTCCCATTGACAAGAACTCGAGACGCTTTACTCTTGCTAGTGTCCGTGTGTCAAATACAAAATGCCACGCACACAGAGGCGTTTACATTTGCGTTTGCTGACCTGTTCAGGAGAAATTTCTCTACTTTTCTGGTACTGTCATTGTATTGTGGTTTTTCGTTTCATTAAAAAAAAAAAAAAAAAAAAAAAAAAAAGACGGAATGGTTTTTGATGCATTTGATATTTTGAAATTACCTGCACATTTTTCCTAGAAGGATTTTTCTGTACGATCACCGCACTTAACCCTCTCTGAACAAATATTTTGAGTCATCCGACAATGATAGTTCACTTTAAAATTCAAACAGGCGATGGTAAAGGGTACCGTTGGGGTAACGGCTAGACTGAATTACAAGGGAAGAACCCAACAACCACTGCGGCTAATGTCTCACACCCCCGACCATCGTTTTCACACAAATGGCATCTTCTCGCCTTTGCCCTCGGGCTCCTCCCATGAAGCTTTCGATCTCCTCATCAAAAGAGTGCAATAAATTTCCTCGTTCACTGATGCATTACTATATCAGACCCAACGCTCATATTTCAAGCAGCCGCGTTCACCTTCGACATCAAGAGCCTTTAGGGAAAACAGTCTCCGCGGTCTGTCTGGCTTCTTCTGATGACTCACATAATCAGGTGGAATGTCGTACAGATGCAGCAGTCGTAGAAAAACGTGGGAAACTCAAATCCCAGGAAAGTTTGGAGCGTGACGTCAGGGAGGGACATAGATACCACTCGCTGTGCTCGCGCTTGACACGATGAACCCCACAGGCAGTCGCCACCCCGGTACCTCATCCCCCGTTTCCTCCCTCATGTCCCTAGTTACCTCCCTGCACCACTTGAGATTAAGCCGTAAAACAGCTCGTGTATAAACTTCAAAGAGATGAGGCGGCTAAAAAGGATTACATGTGTAAATTAGAAACGCATGCTTACTGCGCATGCGTGCGCACTTTCCGACCCCGGCACAGCCGCACAGACTGCGCATTGTCTTCTTTCTTTTCATCGCGGAGGGAGAAAAACGGTATTTCAGCCGTTTGCACTGATTACCTTGGAGGAGCTGGGGGACACCCTCCGACATAGGCTTCGTTTGTCTATCACGCACAGATTCCATTAGCGATAATTATTTCCACCAAGCATTTTTTTTACGATCGTCGGGAAAGACAGTGCTACTATTTATGTTCGTGATTTAAACGCTGTGCCATGGGAATGATGCTGTCTTCTCATTGTAGCGGTGTCCGCATTGTTTACTGTTTGTTGACAATGACAGGGAAAACAAATCCAGTTGATTTCTTCTGCTTCAAACAAGCCCGACAGTTTAAGTTCCCTTTGTCGGCAGTAAGAGGATGAATAGCGAGAGAAAATTAATGTTTTCAACGCAGCCGTTGTTCCATTTTATAAGCCGGACCTAATTTAGTGATAGCTCTGATGATGAGGGGGGAGGACGATTTCAGGTTGCCTCCCTCGTCCTTGTCCATGCCTCATCTTTTTTTTTTTTTTTTTTTTTTAATAGGAGCGCGTTTAAATCAAATATTTCGTTGATGGTGTTACTACTGTTTTAAAATATATTCTCTACTACGTTTGGTGAGTTTATTGTCTTCATAAAACGAAAGTTTTGAAATAAAAAAGGTCTAGCCAAAGACTTCAACAAATTTGGAGTTTGTATACTTGACTGTAGACTTTTACAATATAATTCTTTCTCTTTCTCTAATGGCTATTTTCCTGAGCTGGGTTGCATAAAAAAACCAACAACAACAAAACAAACTATGAAGTATGAACACGTAAATAATCAACAACCTGGGACATAAATAAATATCGGCCAATCAAACAAAGAAACGGATAATTTAAAAATATAATATAACATAAAAACCACCATCCTCTACCCCCCTACCCCACAAAAAAAAAAGAAACAAAGGGAAAAAAACCCGACAAAGTATGCAAGGATTCGATCACAGATCCACCGGATGACGTGTGGGCGGCGCTGGGTGGAGCGGCTCGCCCTGTTGTGCCGAGAGGATGAAGCCATGGCGACAAGGTCAGCCTGTGGCTTGCCTCTCACACGCTTCAGTGTCCGTCCGGTCACATTTAATCTGTGACCTTTGACTTGTCGGGGCTGACCTGAGTGGCGAGCTTGTCATCAGGTCAGACTCAGGGCCTCCAAGGAGATCTTTACGAAATCAGGGTGGGGGTTGGAAGGTCTCTCTTCATTCCCTCCTACCTCTCTCCCCTCCTCCTTAGTTTGAGAAGCAGATCAGACTTTGTGTGACGTGTCTTCATTTCCATAATGCCTGGAGTTTCCTTGGCACCACTTTCAGATGGAGGGTGAGGGTATGAGGAGGGTGGTGTGACGAAAGAGAGAAGGGGGGAGGTCAAAGGAGTGGATGTTTTTCTGTTGTGGTTGCTGTTGTTCGTGCTTGTTGCACAGGATCGTGTAATGCGACCATGGGGTAGACAGGCGCGGAGGGAATGGGTGGGTGAAAGGTACATGGGTTGGGAAGCAGGAATGGAGGGAGGAGGAGTGGCAGGGAGGTCACGTGCCTTCACCCACCTGGAAAGTCTTACGCGGTGCAGCACGTGTGAAGATCGGAGTAACGAGGCTAGACGAGAGGCACTTGGGCGCACTGAGTGCGTGAAGTACGCACGTTGGTAACATGAGCAGGCGCGGAGTGTTTTTATTTGTAGACGACGGTAAAAAACAATTTTACCTGCACGCCACTGGACAGAACCCCGGGTATGTCAATACGAAAACAAAACAACAACGAAGATAAAATGCCCGTTTGTTTTAATAGCTAGTGTCTGACGTCACCTTTGTCTTTCGTTCTTTTTATCAAATATTTTATTCTTCTGAAAAAAAAAAACCTGGCCACCCGTCTCCCCCTCTCTTTTTCATTCTCTCATTATCTCCTTTCTCAGCAAATCTTAGAAAACCCAATCAGCCGCGAGGCAGTCACACAAAAAAAGAGAGTGATCGGATGTTCCAACGCATGCGCAGTCACCTGGACTATGCTGGAGTTGAAGATAGCATTGAGGGAAGGCTGGAATAGAAAAAAACCAAGCGGATCCTGCAGACTTCGTGATATGCTGCGCTGTCTCAAGCCCCGAACACCCCGAGAGAGAGAGAAAGAAAGAGAGAGAGAGAATCGAAGCGGAAAGAGCAAGGAGTGACGGCTCATATTAATGTAAACAAGTAATCGAACACAAGGCTGATTGCAAAGCCGGTCAAGAGTGAAGATAATTCAGCCAAGAGGGGCAGCAAACCCTCGGCGGACCTGGAACAAACCCCCCTCCGACCTCCGGACCCTAATAAGTCTGAGCATCGAGCCCCCGGGTCCTCGCCCGCGTCGTCTTTCACGCCATCGCCTTGCATTTTCCGCCCTCGGCACGGGTATAAACGAAACGTCACGATGTTGATCGGCGAGCCAACGGCCGCGACAGCCAACCGTGGGGCCACTCGGTCCTGCTCTTCTCGCCCGGAGTTTTCTTTGAGGTCTAGTTAACTTTGAGCACATTTTTTTTCTTTCATGCTTTTGTAAATAATTTTTATAAAAATTCTCTGTCTTGTCCATACTCTTTGCTGATAGTTTTGTTTGAAATATTTTTGCATCTAACCCGGGAACAGAATGACTAACGAGTAATAGCTTTCTTTTGCCAGTAAGCGAGTCCTACCTACATCCTGGTAAATCTACGTCCTGTACCCTGCCGTCATGACTAAAAGTATTCTCGGATGGCTTAAAATATCATTAGTAGTTCAGAATATATTATTATCTGTCCTCTCTTCCCTACTTCAGATGTTAATTTAGTTGTTTGTTGTTGTGGTCATCCTTTTACTGTCGCTAGAGTTTTTGTTGGTCTTGGCGTTGTATTTAAATATTTGTTTTTAATTTGTTTTGTTTGCGAATGAAATACAAATCAGGAGGTGAAGCGAGGATCCCCTTATGAAATTTATTATGTCAGTTAGCTTCCCACAACGACTCCCATACGTCATGCCCTAATTTGGACATCAAATTAGGGGTCGTTGGTGGCGACGTAATCTTGGTAAAAAATCTTTGGCCTTTTGGCCGTTATCGCGAAGAGCGCTCTTCTCCTAATCACCGGTCCACATCCAGCGCCGTTGCGGGTTGTCAGTGAAGATGTCATCGACATCCTCAGAGACTGGAGGAAGGTCCCGACCCCTTTCTGCGGCCCTCATGGGAACCGTGCAGCGTTATCGCTCATTGAACAGTCTGCGCGACAGACCTTTCAGGGGACGCGGACCGCTTCATGAAGTGCACCCGGGAAAGTTAGGTTTTATTTACTGATGGGGCTCCGCGTGCGGACAGGGTGTGTAGAACCGGCAGGAGGCCAGAATGAACCCTGTTCACGCTTGCTCTACCGTTTGCGGTCTCAAAGGCTTTCTGTTTATGCCTTCTCTGGGTCCAACCTTCCAGCCAATAAGCGCGCGCGCGTACACACCCACCCGCATATACACACGGACGCTCGCGCAATTTTTTCTTGCCTCGAGGAAAATAAATCGCCTCACTAACATTAGCTGATAATAATGCACACTCACGTTCTGAGGACAGGCAGACTCAATTTTTTTTTTGAGGCAGTTTCAAACGTGTAGATAAAAATCGAACAGCCAGTAATGGCACCAAAGGACAAGGGCAGGACTGGAGACGGGCAGGGCAGGGCACAAACACGCAGACCAGAAAGGAAGCGCCGTCCGCTGTCCTTTGGTCTCCGAATTTCTCATTAAGAAGAAGGAAGGGGTCTGTCAGTTTCCCCGTAATCTAAAATACTTTGATCCTCTTTAGGGGCAATGCCAGTTGATAAAGCAAACTTAAAGGGGAAAGGTCACAGAGACAGCGATGGGGGACAACTCCTCGCGCGCATGTAACGTTGGTCCAAATCTTGTAAACGCTCCATTTAATACTCCTTTATTAAAGAGAGCATCATCGGCGGTTTCCATTTTTACAGGAAGAAGCCCCCCATCGTAATCCAATGCTTGCAGAGAAATTTCTGTAATGCTGGAGGGTTTGCTGGGAAATATTGATAACATATTATCTACGCATAAAAACACACACAAATTTTTTTTGAAAAAAGTTTTTTTTAATATTTTATATTTCTCCATTATATTGTATTTTTGTATAATTTCTTTTGATTAAATGTCACTGTATCATCCAGTCATATTTCCATGAATCCCGCGAGAAATGACGAGACACACTCACTACACAGAGTAGACCTGTGAGTTGATGTCATGGCTGCTCTTGGTTCTTTGAAGACTTATTTTTTTTACAGACAGGCGGGCGCCAGCCAGAGTGGCTTCCCTCACACACACGCAAACATAGCAGTATACATGTTGGGTAATCTTTTTGTCTTGAAAAATATCTGGACATTAAAAATATCACTTAACATGTTTCTCTGTTTCGCCTGTCTCTAAAGTACTGATGTTAGTTTTTCCCTGTCTCATATTTAAAAAATCTTAAGTGTTGATAACAGTTTTCTTCATATCTGTATGCAAAAGGGTTCTAGAATCTGTCAAGTTTTTCCTTATTTCGGTGTATATGAAACATCAAAACGACGAAACTAGAGCTATTAGAATAACTATATAGCAAAAAATATAAAGAACGATTAAGCTCTTTCTAAATTTCTAATTTTTTTCCCTTAAACTTTGTAAAATAATCCTTACAGGACTCGCTGGATGATTTTTCCCCCTGATGATTAGGTTAAGCTTATTGCCCCAAATGTGGACTAAACACACTAATTGTTAACCGAGAGGCACGCCTACAAACATCACCTTGCATAGATAGACGACATCAACACAGACATCACGATTTTTCCCCTCTTTCTTCTACATGTTGATATTTTTAGAAAAAATATATATGTATATCAACCGAAGAGGAATATTCGGAAGTATTCATGGACATAGTTTCCTGCACTCATCTTTACTTGGTCATTATTTTAAAAAAAATTCTGCCTCCCACTGGTCCTTAAAAAAGCAAGTCGCAGTTAGTCACGTGAAACCAAAAACTAAATAGTAACAGACTTCGTTATTTGAAAATTAACACAACGATGTTCCTTTGAAGTTCACCAAGGTCCTGGTAAAGTTGGTGACAAGTGAGGGACGTCTGTTTGTTATTAATTATTGCGCAAGGTGTCGAATCTCAGACCAGGGTGTCGCGAGGGCAACGCGACTCCTCTCGCGCCACCGAGAACTCGGAGCTGGAATCGTCTACCAACACTCCGTCGCACCTAACGACAGGTCTGGAACCAAGACTCAAAACATTGCCTGAAGGCAGGGGGGTCGTCCCTCCGTGCCCAGAGGGAAAACACAGCGTCGGCGACAGGGGCACACAACTTTGCATAATGGGGAACCTTGCGGGAAGAGTTGTCTGCTCTCCGCCCCCGCGACGTCAGCGGAACCTGTGATGATAGAAGCTTGTTAATGCACTCCAGGGGGGGTTCGGGTCTCTCCATACCAATTTTCTCCTTGCAGAGCAAAAGGAAGGCGTGAGTTTCTAATGAGTTGCTGTTTCCTTAATTTGTGTTCAACTGAAGGAAGAAGATTCCCTGTTAGCCAAGGCGGAGTCTGCTGGAAAGAAGCAGTTCGCAGAGTTAAGTAGGCCTCAATTAAGCAATTACCACTGGCTTCAGAGCATTGTTAGAAATTTCCATCTTAAAAGACTTCTTGCTCGTGCTGTTTTGTCACTTGTTTGTCTTCACGTTGTTACATTTTACTTCGCATATGGCTGATAACTGCTTCTATTTGAGTCTTGGAGGCTTGTCTCCCCCAAATCAGTAATAAGCGATCTTGTATACAGGCTCAGCATGGTGTTTTGCTGATAGAAAAAAATGGAATAGCATCTGTTGACAAGAGGAACATTTCAGCTCCTAGGTTTTTCATCGGTTGAGTATTTGTAGGCGCTTTGCTTAACTATTCTGTTGTTTCTTGTAAGGATCAAGGTCTGGGTCCTTTATTTCTGTTTTCCTGTTGAACATTTTATTTTGCATGTGTCATGTAGTATGGTTTCTAACAATCATTTGGACAAGTAGTCATTGTTTAATGTTTATTTTCTCCCTCCCCTTTAAAGCGAATTTTCAAAATTTTGATTGACTGTGTCTAAGTTACACATTGTGATTTTGACCTGTGGCAGGTACTTTGTCTTTCTTTTAAATTTTATTAAGCATATCTTTACAAATTTGACCTAAAGATATGGCAGCAGTGGTTTCAAGAGCAACAGAATATTTGTCTGCCATGATTAATCTGTTGAAAATTATCAGGAAAAAAAAAGAAGCAGCTTCCTTACGGAAGTACTTGAAATTGAACAGATAACTATATCTTGTCCTAATTAAAGACACTGCGAATATTAATTTTTTTCAAAAAGCCAGTATAAATAGAAAGAATTTGATGCTATCTCTTAAAAGAAAAATAATGCATCAAGTATACAGGTGGGTTAGTTTTACGATGCTTGTGTTCTGTCTTACAATCGTTTTGGTTGTCAGTCCTTGTTTCGCTGATAATGTTTCAAAGCGAGGGAAAGACTGCTATCAGGGGATGTGCTGGTGTTCACAGTACACCGCGGATTGTTCACATAATGGCGGACTGTTAAAGTTTGTGCCAAAGCTGCCTTCCACCATCTCAAGGTTAGGCTTTTCCTTCAACAACCTGACTCACCTTCATTCAGACTTCTTCAGCAATGTCACCCAGCTCTCCTCCATAAATCTCACTGGCAACGGACTTTCCTCCATCGACCAGCATGCCTTTCGTGGTTTACGAAATCTGACTAATATAACTCTCGACAACAACAATCTAGATTTCGACTCTGTACGACCAGTTCTGAATGTATCTTCGTTAGTTCGACTGCAGATGTGCAATAACTACAATGCTACCTACATTCCTGAAAACATATTCTTGGAGTTTTCATTACCACACTTGAGTGACTTGGTTATTGCTGCAAGCGATTTGCGAGTTTTAAATATGAGTGTTTTCAAACCGCTCAAGAAGCTGGTTTCTCTGGACGTGGGGGACAATGACATACACAGTATTGTGCCAGACAGTTTGCAGTCGCTCAATAATCTCTTCCTCAACGATAATAACATTGGAAAAGACTTCATACAGACGTGTTCCAACATAAAAAAGTCGCTTTTTCCAATGCTACGCTATCTCCGTCTACGGTATAACAATATTTATAGTTTAGACCGGCATGTTTGCCTGCCAAACTTAGAACGTTTAGACCTTTCATATAACCATTTGCGCTTTTTAAGGACGGGTGATTTCTCGAATCTTCAAAAGCTTGCAGTGCTTAGTTTGTCAGGTTTACGATTTAAATATATCCACCATCTTGCTTTCGCAAGCAACTCCCTGGAATTTCTGTACATGTCAAATAGCGGCATTGATTTTTCTAGCGATTCAATCAGTGTGCAAATGTTTGATCAGTGCCCAAAACTTTCCTTTCTTCAGCTAGATGACAATAATTTTTCCAATGTCACCGACGCAAAACTTCAACAACTTTTTCATCGTATCCCCATGCTTACTACGGTCTACCTGGGTAATTCAAGAATCAAAACTATCACATCTGATACATTTAAAGGTATTCCCCATGTTCAGGAATTGAGTTTGTATTCAAACGCAATCGAGGATCTTCCAGACGGCGTCTTCGACCATCTTGTCAACTTGACGATCCTTCGTGTTGACAACAATCGTCTGTCAGAGATAAGGGAGACCACCTTCAGTGGCAGCACTCGCCAACGTCTTCGCCAACTGGACTTGAGCAACAATCCCTATGCGTGCACTTGCAGCTTGCGGTGGTTCCGATCCTGGCTGATGGACGAAAGTGAAAAGTTTTTAAAGTTTCCGACAGGTTATGTGTGCTCTCCTTTCTTATCCAGCAGCAGTAAACAAGTGAGAACAACAGCTGTCATGGCGAATGTCTCTGAGGGTGGCAAGTACAGCAGCGAATGGTCTGATTTTCCCGAGCGAAAATCGCAACCAATTTCACGACATTTCCAGCAGGTATATCACCATCAGTACCACCAGCCCCCAGTCTTAACTCTCACAGAAACATCAGTTTCTGATTCACGAGGCCACTCCACCGTTTACCTGTGTGATTTCCTTTTGAGCGATCAAGCGTGTCTGTTGAGTCAGTCCACCAGTCTGTTGACGGCAGTTCTGGCGGCAGTGCTGGTGGTGTTCATGCTGACCTTCCTGGTGCTGTACAAGTACCGCTGGCACATTCGCCTGGCGCTGTACGAGGCTTTTCGAGGAAACCCGCAACGACGACGACGACAACCTGAGCGCGAGTACGAGTATGATGTGTTCGTGTCGTACGCCAACGAGGACGTGGACTGGGTGAGACAGGAACTCATACCGACACTGGAAGGGAGGTAAGTGGACTGGATTAGACAGGAACACATAAAACATGTGAGTATGTTATTAGCGTTTTGATTTTTGGATTTCAATGAGTCATTTGTATGCAAATGATTTGTTATAGAATCTGAGAAGATGACCTCCAGTCTATTCACTTAATGGAAGGCCATAAAGATTATCATGAATAAAAATACGTCAAAATTCATTGTATTAGACAGCCAAAAGTCGGATTATCAGGGATTTCCGCAAATGTTGCCCAGGTGTCAGTGTAGGTTGCATTGCTGGAAGAAATCTACATCTACATCAATTCCACACACACACACACACTGTCGTAGTATCACATTCTACTGTGGCTTCTTTTCTCGTCTTTTAATGATCAGACACGGGCTGAGGCTGTGTGTCCACCAGCGAGACTTCCCTGTGGGCGGCAACATCATCGACAACATCAGCACCTGTGTGCACGCGTCCAAGCGTGTCCTCTTTGTGTTGTCGCCGCACTTCGCCAGGAGCCGCTGGTGTCAGTTTGAACTGGTGTTCTGTCAAAACTACGTCATGGAACGCGATGACGTCCTGGTGCTGACGCTGCTGGCGCCCATTAGCAGTCGTGACATGACTGACGCCATCTCCGCCATGTTTAAGACGACGACTTACCTGGCGTGGGGCGAGGAAGACGACGCGAGAAAGGCTTTCTGGGGTCGTCTGGTACTGGCTTTCCACGACATTGTGCCTCGACAGGTGGCGTGAGTAGTAACAACGAGAGACAAACAACTGATGCTCATGCCACTCTTGTGTCTGTTGGCATCAGCTGTATTTGAGACATTTCTTTATGCTCTGCCTTGTATCCATAATGGAATTTTACTCATGCAGCTGTATTATCTTGCTGCATTTTTAACGCGTCCTGTATTTTAAAGTTTGGCTTATTAATGTTGCATCAGGGTTAAAACCCTTCAGTCTATTGTACTGTCTGAGCCTTTTTTTTTTGCTATAGCTGGACATAGTGGCTATAACAGCTGGGTTAAGTATTAATGTTAATGCTAATGTATTTACCAATGCTTTCCCTGTAACTAGAGTGAAATTATTGAAATGTGTGTCTGTGTGCCGAGAAGATGAAGAGAAAGTGTTTGGTTGTATATAGGTATAGTGTGTGGAATTAGAGCTTAGACTCTGTTTTTCAATTCTTTACTTCCATGAGATAATGTAGGTTGCAATTTCTGCTTAACATATACTTGGTGGGGGGAGGGACTTTTCCTTACAACACCGGGGGTAGACCTGGAACTATTAGCCATCTGTTCCTTAGCAGAGGGCATGAAGGAATGGAGCTTCGAATTTCTACCTTCCTTCGTTACAAATCACTTCCTTCCTTTTATGTTTACAGAGAACTTGTCATCTGTGGTACAGAACAAACAAACAAAGACAAACAAACAAACAAACAAACAAACAAACAAACAAACAAGACAGACAGATACAGTAGGAAATGTTTCATTGCTGAGAGCTATTTATTTTTGCAGTTCGATCAATGATATATTTTAATTACTCTGATATCTATGATTACTCAGAAGGCCATTAATGACCTTTCATAAGGAATAAATGTCATAAACTGTGATGTTATGCTATTACTTACATCTACACTTCTTTAAATATACAGAAATGAAATATTACTTTTATAAGTGTTTCCCTTTTCTTTTTTATTTTGTAGTTTTTTTAAATCGTCTTGAGGTTCTTCAGGGAAAGAGTTCAATGTAAAAAAGTTGACTGAGTTATTAATCTCATTCTTCTCATAAGTCCAACAGATGGCATTGGTAGCTCACCTGATCAGCAAAGAGGCTTCTTGTATCATACACACATAAAACACAGTGTGTCCTTCTTCTTCTAATTATTATTGTTGTTGTTATTATTATTATTATTATTATTATTATTATTATTATTATTATTATTATTATTATTATTATTATTATTATTATTATTATTATTATTATTAATGTTTGCAGACTTTGTCAAATACTTCTGTCGTCAATATTAAATAAAAAGCCTTAAACTTGTGTGTGTGTGTGTTTTCGCTCGCACGTTCGTGAATGCGAGTGTTAGTAATGTACGTATCAAATGTCTGTTCTACCAAGGAAATAATATTTTCCTCATTATCGTAAAAATATTGATGTGAAAGCAAACCATCTTGTCTCCAGTTACACAATGAACATAAAAAGATTATATTTGCCGTATTGTCTTACCAGCAAACAATGGGAAGCTGTGTTGTTGTTGTTACGTTTTTTGAAGCCAGAGTCCACAGCCGAAGTTCAAGGAGCACAGCTGAGTGCTTGAGACTGACTTCAGCTCGGATTTTCTGTTTGTTTAATCAGCGCCCCTCAGAGAGAGGTGTCCGTGAAGCGGCAGAAAAATATTTTATATATCCTGAAAATAAAAATAACCACAAGTTGAAGAAGCGTTTTCCAGATTTACAATGATAACAAAGCGTGAAAACAATCTTTAAAAAGAACTTGAAATCGTCTAAAAAAAATAAAAGAAAATAATTCTTCTGGTATTCAATTGCATTAGATACCTAATGGCAGCCTGCAGTTGGTGCCAGTGAAACTGTCAAAGCACGAATGGCTCTTCCAGTACACTCACACCTGACCATTGACCCTTCTTTCGAGAAAAAACACAACGAGTGTTTGAGCTTTCCCAGATCATGTAATTTTTTTTATAGGTTTGATGTTATGACTTCATAAGATACTACAGCATGAATAATTCGAAAATCATTAAGCAGAAAAGCACTCCAAAATTATAGACATCTAATGCACTCAAATATAAATCAGCTTTGGAATACCCAGGGCAAACTATCAGAATAGAAAGGTTAGTTGCACGCCCACTCGTACTCTTGTACAGTCACATAATCTTGAAATATCTGACTGTCCTTTGTCATAAACTGCAGTCATCGATGTCTATACTCACAGTTTTGAACTATAATCTTACATAATTGTCGTCCTTCAACAGGCCGTCGAAACTTAAATTGCGAATAACACAAAGAACGCATATACATATGCAGACTCAGAATCCAAGATTCATCACTAGAGAAGGATTTTCTCCATCGATTGACCAAACGGGTGTAGATGCTGTGAATGTCTGACCGACGTGGTGGTGTCGGCAGGTGGGCTCACAGCGAGGTCACAGTCCAGTGCCAGCCATAGTGATGTCCAAGGGTTGATGACACGTAACCTGCCCGTTGGCTTACACGTGTATAGTCCAGTTGTTGTGTGGTGTTATCCTCGTGGTGAGGATCTCCGTTCTGTTGCGTTGGAGGATGAACGGCGACCGGGTGGCGAGGTCCTGGGAGGCAGTTTCTCCAGACATAGAATGGCTCCCGTCAACATGAAAATCTCATCTTGGCGAGGTCAAACAACAGGGGTCAGCATCACTCCGCACTACAGGTTTACAGCGCGTCGATCGCTACTACCACTCTTCTATTCATCAATCCCAGCAAGGTGAGTGACATCTACCTTTCACCATCTTTCCCTCGATTGTCTGTTCCACGTCTTCAGACGTCTTCAGTAGCATGCCCCACCTTTCCTCCTTAAAGCTGACGAGTTCTTTTCTCACTTTGCTACTTACAGTTTGGCTTCTGTTATTCACACTTATTCATACTTCCACACTGTCCGAAGCGATCGCCCAAGAATAAACTTTGTGGTAAAATCCTCCCTGAATTTCTCATACACTATACTGCATCCCAGTGTTAATGATCGTAGTCACTCTCCTTTTCTGACTACACATTAAACAACGATAAGTCTTTTTCCTTTACGACATGTCCTTTCTTAAAATCCACAGTTGTAGGCTTCTTGTGTTCTCCGTCTTAACAGAGTCGTACATTGATTAGTTTGACAGGTCTTCTCTTCTTGAAAACTCTCACAATTTTCTGTTCTTATAAGGGGTAGATGCTTTCTTGGCCGACATCTAGGTGGCGACAACGAATAATTATTCTGGAACAACACACAAGTTCCCCAAAACGGACAATCCACATACTCTGCCCGATTCTTGTCCCTTCTCCCAGCCGTCTGCTCTCTTCCAAAATATTTTCCACTCTCACTACAATCTAAAATTACGTCATAAAATGACGTCGGGTTCTGACGCGAAACCACGACGCAGCAAAAACACTCATAGACTGGTAAGGGCAATAATCTCTAAGAACAGACAGGGGCAACAACCCCCTGTTCCTAACATTCCTGAAGGTTTCAAAATCTGCGGGCATCAGTGGTGTAGGATTCCTCCTTGCAAATGACTTTGTTGTCTCTCAAGACAGCTTGGTTTCTTCTTTTGGATGCCTTCTGCATACCGTTGCACAATCCTGGTGGCTGTTGTCGTATTTGGCGCAAAAAGTAGATCGACTCCACTTTTCCATGTTGCTCAAGTTTGTGGAACCATCAGTTGCTAGGGGTTGGAGGTCTTGAGGCTGAGGACCCAGCACCGTGTCTGTCTGGCATGACACTAGAACAACACTATAATGAGATGTGTGTGACAACAGGGCATGGTCTGAAGGGTTGCGTGTGAGCTACTTTACCCATCGTATCCCACACTGTTCCCTATGCGTTGTTTTACCTTTGCTGGAATGGCTGGTAGCAGAGGTCTAAAAGGTCGTGAACACGATGGCATCTTGGTCCTCTTGGAACACCTTATGCCTGACCGTTGACTTCATCAAGGAAGACCTCAGTGATGTTGTGTCACTCTTCCTCCTCACAGCATTTAGTCTGTCAGGTGAGATAGAGCCAGGGTGTGGCATGTGGAGTCAGCAGTTAGAGTTCGCTTTCGGCTGTAGGACAGTGTCCCCGGCCATTCTATATAGAACTTTTATTCTAAGATTAGAAATAAAAGATCGTGGTTTGAAAAAAAGTGAATCTTTCATGGTAAAGGTCGTCGGGGAACAATATATTAGAGACCACATTGGTCTTATGGAGAGCTGTTTGAAAACTTTGACTGTGTTATATTCTTAACTCTTCTATACACGTTCTCTTCCAGTTTTACATTTTTGCGAAGTATGTTGTTTGTTAGGTTTAGATGACAGGAGAATCCATGATGGCCATATGGTCTAAAACAATTCTACCTAACACAACACAACATGGATATCTCGATACATACAAACTGATAAGAAGACATATTAAAGTCCATAATGCACAAAAAGACAAAAACTAGCTTTCAGAGTTTTAGCGAGATTGAGATCCATGTGAAGTAGGGAAGCTATCATCTTCTTGTTCGCGGAACATCTGATAGAAACCCTTGCCAAATAGAGAAAGATTTAAATATAGTCGCTGACAAGATTTGGCTCTTTATACAGTTGTTTCGTTAGCAGGGATATCACGGTGGTCTTCACTTTAATAGAGTAATATTTTATGGGATTAACACAAAGAATCAGTAACAACAAATATTTCTATAAGGTATATAACAGAGAAAAAGAGTTAATGACCACAAACAAAATAAAATTATTAAAGTGAATGATTCTAGCAGTGATGGCTCGAACGTCTCTTTATCTCGCTGTGTGTGTTTGTGCGCGCGCGCGTGCGAGTGTGATTATCGTACAATGAAAACCGTACAGAAAAAAAAATTTGTGGCAAAAATATTGACATGAAAGCGAAACATCACACACCCCTGTTAAACAATCATTAAGGAAAGATTGTATTTGTTCTATTGTCTTATGAGGAAACGACGGGTGGCTGTTATGTTTTAAAAACCAGAATGAACAACTGAGTTCCATAAACGCAGCTAAATAACTAACTTGAATTCGTTCCATCTGTACGTATGTTAAGCGTTACTCAAAACTGTGCCTATTGGACGAAAACAAATGTTTTATACCTCTTGAAAATAATTAGAATCACAGACCGACGGAGCATTTTGTCATACCTACACGACAGCAAAGCAAACAGTCAACGTACAGTTTGATGGAGACAGCTTGATGTCGTCTCAAAGGGAGAAAACTATGCCTCGAGCATGCAGGTTTGCTAAACATCTGATACTTGTGTTCTGTCTTACAAACCTTTTGGTTGTCAGTCCTTGTGTCGCCGACGATGTTTCAAAGCGAGGGGAAGACTGCTATCAGAGGATGTGCTGGTGTTCACACGACATCGCGGATTGTTCAGATAATTACGGACGTTTGCAGTTTGTGCCAAAGCTGCCTTCCACCATCTCAAAGTTAGACTTTTCCTTCAACAACCTGACCCAACTTCATTCAGACTTCTTCAGCAATGTCACCCAGCTTCCCTCCATAAATCTGACTGGCAACGGACTTTCTTCCATCGACCAGCATGCCTTTCGTGGTTTGCACAATCTGACTCATATAACTCTCGACAAGAACAATCTAGATTTCAACTCCGTGCGACCAGTTCTGAATGTATCTTCGTTAATTCATTTGCGACTGTGCAAGAACTACAAAGTTACCTACATTCCTGACAACATATTCTTGGAGTTTTCATTACCACGCTTGCGGGAGTTGATTATTTCTGGAAGCAGTTTGCGAGTTTTAAATATGAGTGTTTTCAAACCGCTTAAGAAGCTCGTTACTCTGGACGTGGGTAACAGTGATATACAGAGAATTGTGGGAGACATTTTACCTTTGCTAAATTATCTCTTCCTCAACAATAATAACATTCAAGATGACTTCATGCAGACGTGTTCCAATACAAACGAGTCGCTTTATCCAATGCTACGCTATCTCAGTCTAAAGAATAACAATATTTATAGCGTAGACCGGAATGTTTGCCTGCCTAACTTAGAACATTTAGACCTTGGACATAACACATTGCACCTCTTAAAGACGGGTGGTTTCTTGAGCCTTCGAAAGCTTCGATTGCTTAGTTTGTCAGATTTACGACTTAAAGAAATCCAACCTCTTGCTTTCGCAAGCGACTCCCTGGAAACTGTGTACATGTCAAGCAGCGACATTGATTTTTCTAGCGATTCAATCAGTGCGCAAATGTTTCATCATTGCCCCAAACTTTCCTTTATTATACTTAATAACAATAATTTTTCCAATGTCACCGACGCAAAATTTCAAGAACTTTTTCATCGTATGCCCATGCTTACAACGGTCTACCTGGGTTATTTAAAGATCAAAACGATCACATCTGCTACATTTAAAGGTCTGTCCCATGTTAAGGAGTTGAATTTGTATTCAAACGCCATCGAAGATCTTCCAGACGGCGTCTTCGACCTTCTCGTCAACTTGACGATCCTTCGTCTTGACCACAATCGTCTGTCAGAGATAAGGGAGACTACCTTCAGTGTCAGCACTCGCCAACGCCTTCACCTACTGGATCTGAGCAACAATCCCTACCTGTGCACGTGCAATGTTCAGTGGTTCAGATCCTGGCTGATGGACGAAAGACAAAAGTTTGTCAAGTTTCCCACAGGTTATGTGTGCGCACCTTTCTCATCCAGCAGTAAACAAGTTGGAAAAACAACTATCATGGCGGATGTCCGTGAGGCCGGCAAGTACAATAACAAATTGTCTGATTTTCCTCAGCGTAAACCGCAGCCGATCTCACGACATTTCCAAAATGTATTTCACCAGCAGCACCAGCAGCCCGTAGACTCAGCTCACAATGAAACATCAGTTTCTAAATCACGAGGCCACGTCTTTCTACCACCTGTCCACTCTACCGTTTACCTATCTGATTTCTTTCTGAGCGATCAAGCGTGTCTGTTGAGCCAGTCCACCAGTCTGTTGACGGCAGTTCTGGCGGCAGTGCTGGTGGTGTTCATGCTGACCTTCCTGGTGCTGTACAAGTACCGCTGGCACATTCGCCTGGCGCTGTACGAGGCTTTTCGAGGAAACCCGCAACGACGACAACAACAACCTGAACGCGAGTACGAGTATGATGTGTTTGTGTCGTACGCCAACGAGGACGTGGACTGGGTGAGACAGGAACTCATACCGACACTGGAAGGGAGGTAAGTAAAATGGGTTAGCACTGAAACGTATGTATTTTTTTGCTGTTTGTGTTTTTTGTCGGGGACATCTTGTACGTGATGTTTACATAAATCTATGAGAATGACCTCCAATCAACTTCATGTCTCCACTGTGTGGGTCATTGATTTACTGTGTGTAATCACACACACACACACAGAGGGACCTTCATCATGCTGATCACAATGAGAGATCAATCAAAAGTTCAGAATTATGATACATATATATTATATTTTACAATGTAAAGCTTATCTGTTAAGGTTTGAGTGTTGTAGTCGTGACTAGTATAACCGATCAACAAACGTCTGTGTAACTTCTCGTTTCTCTCCTCTATAACCGTCAGACATGGACTGAGGCTGTGCATCCACCAGCGAGACTTCCCTGTCGGCGGCAACATCATCGACAACATCAGCACCTGTGTGCACGCGTCCAAGCGTGTCCTCTTTGTGTTGTCGCCGCACTTCGCCAGGAGCCGCTGGTGTCAGTTTGAACTGGTGTTCTGTCAAAACTACGTTCATGGAAACGCGATGACGTCCTGGTGCTGACGCTGCTGGTCCATTAGCGGTCGTGACATGACTGACGCCATCTCCGCCATGTTTAAGACGACGAATTACCTTGGCGTGGGGCGAGGAAAGACGACGCGAGAAAGGCTTTCTGGGGTCGTCTGGTGCTGGCTTTCCACGACATTGTGCCTCGACAGGTGGCGTGAGTAGTAACAACGAGATGAAAGACTTCAGCAGACACTGTTGTCGTATTCTTTTGACAACATCTGTGTATTATACATATTAAATGTTCTGCTTGCTGTCTTTGTAAAACTCTATACCAGCAGCAGCACCACCTTGCTTTATTTTTAATACGATATAAATGACTCGTGTAACTTACTGTCTGAACTTTGATCTCTCACGTCTTGGCGGGATATAGGGATTGTGATAATAGAGTAAGATTTTAAAACCATGATTATTTTTATTTTTATTTTTTCATTTATTTACCAAGGCTTTCAATTGCGAGGTTTGACTGTACATGTGTTAAAATGATTGAACTGCTGGAGCACTACATACACCCTAAGATTTGACGAACCCATTGGAGTGCGTTAGTCATTTTTGTTGGAATATTTTGAAAGTTAACGTTGGTGGCTCATATGTGTGTAGGTGGACGTGGTGAATGTGAATTGTGCGACTGGTGTGTTTGTAGTTCGGTAATTCATATTTCAATTTGAGTAAAATCTGCGGTTCTCCCAAATCTACAAAACTTTCTTCCTACAGCCACATTGGTTAGAATTTTACATTACAAAATTTTTGATCGCAGAACCATGTTGTCTTGCGCTTGCTTGTATCCTTATATATGTTATTCTTATGTTACTGATTCTTGTTTCTCCTCCTGCTGCACACAATGTTTTGAATATTCTAGATAGCTTTGTTTCAAGTGTTTCCTCTATACAGGCTGTGAATAGCTTGGCAGTAAGAAGACTGGATAATAAAACAAGGTTTCAAATAAAATATCCTCTGTTGAATGAATGTTGAGACAACAGTTTCTGTTAGGACGGACAATAATCTACAGACAAGTCCTCTATCGCAAGGAACACCTCAATTTCGCGGAAGTATTTCTAATAACATGAATTCGAATTACTTCCTATTTTGTTCAGATAATCGTTCATTTTAAGAAACTGACGGTCCACACCTACAAATCAAAATAAAACAAATTCAAACATACTACTCTTTTGTCTGTAGGTAAAGATTATCATAAGAAACACAAATATACAACACAAATAAATTGTCGCTGAGCAAGAACTAATCCCATCAATACACAGACATATTCCAACTTATAGAGCGTTAAACAGAGAGTTACTGTTGAGAAGAAGAAACCAAGAATAAAGATATGTCAACAGATGTTTCAGGGGGTACTTGACAGTGTTGACAGTGAATATTCCGTAAAAAAAACAACTACCAGGAAATGATGGAAGCAGCTTCCTTTGCGGAAATACTTGAAATTAAACAGATAATTGTATCTTCTCGGTTTGGGGTCAGGAAACATATCCTAACTAAAGCAGCTACTGGTATTATCTTTATAAATCAATGTTAGTGATTTTAGTCCATTCCTTCCATGTTACTCATGTTAAAAAGAAGCTTCAACAGATAGTTTCCTGGATCTCTTTCCTGTTGAGAAACAGATTTTGAAAAAACAACATTGTAGACGATCACTCAACATTATTTCTCCATTAACTTGATGCTCACTGTTGACACACTGCGTTGTGTTTACTTGTAGTATGTACATGGACTATACAGGATGCAGTAAACTCTGTTGTCTGGAAAAACTCACGAGTTTCTGTTGATGAAGAGACAACCTTCGCAGGCATGTACCTCAAACTCTTTTCAGTTTTATAGACTTTAAACGACTTTACAATTTTGTATTAGTACTTCGTGAGCAATTGCTTAAATGTTTTTTGTTTTTCCATTATTAAAAGACCAGAGTACGAATGAAGGTGACATTCCAGGCTGTCTTCAAAATCTACTCTGACAACAGTAAAGGGACATACACTGGACTGGTTGTGTGACCGAATACAAAACAACTCAATTTTCACTACATTTCAGTTCCCTAGGGACAAAGTTCAACAAAAGAAGGCTGACGAACCACAAAACATTTCGCATCGTGTATAAATAACACAACCTGTCGAAAGCCTTTAGTCTACTTCATTTTAAACACCTGGCAATCAACTGTCTGGTACTTGGAATATCAAATTTCCATAATATTTCTATTAGAACAAAAACTTTCAAATAGAGCTGACTGGATGTGCATAAGAGATTCTCATATACTAAAGAATACACAAATCCCACTAAACTACTGAGAATAATCCGCGAATGACTGACCTTGTGTTCATAACCTCAGAAAAATCTGTATCATTTGTGTGTACACTGTGTCACACTGACAAAATATATTTCAAATTGTTCAAGAAGGATCCTTGCCAGTGATTACAAAAGTGCTTTTCAATTAAAAAAAGCGAGAAGGAAAGTTTTATTCGAAACAATTTCTTGTTGACTACTCACGCATGAAAATGAAGTTTTTATTCCCCAAATATATCAGTTTTAAAATACTTTTTCTATTTTTTACCGAACATCTTGTAGTTAGAAATTGTTTCGCCGAAAATGTACCAAAGCCTGGAAAAGACTGTTATGAAGGGATGTGCTGGTGTTCACAGGACATCGCGGATTGTTCACATAATGACGGACGTTTGCAGTTTGTTCCAAAGCTGCCTTCCACCATCTCAAGGTTGGACTTTTCCTTCAACAACCTGACCCACCTTCATTCAGACTTCTTCAATAACGTGACCCAGCTTGCCTCCATAAATCTGACTGGCAACGGACTTTCCTCCATCGACCAGCATGCCTTTCGTGGTTTGCAGAATCTGACTAATATAACTCTTGACAACAACAAACTAGATTTCAACTCTGTGCGACCAGTTCTGAATGTGTCTTCGTTAGTTGAACTGCGGATGTCCAGGAACTACAATGTTAAATACATTCCTGACAACATATTCTTGGAGTTTTCATTACCCCACTTGAGTGACTTGGCTATTGCTGGAATCAATTTGCGAGTTTTAAATATGAGTGTTTTTAAACCTCTCAAGAAGCTTGTTTTTCTAGACGTGGGTATCAATGTTATACAAAGTATTGTGGCAGACAGTTTGCCGTCGCTCACTTATCTCTTCCTCAACAATAATAACATTGGAGAAGACTTCATACAAACGTGTTCCAATACAAAAAAGTCGCTTTTTCTAATGCTACTCTATCTCACTCTAAAAGATAACAATATTTATAGCTTAGACCAGCATGTTTGCCTGCCTAACTTAGAACGTTTAGACCTTGGACATAACAAAGTGCACTTCTTAAGGACGGGTGATTTCTCGAATCTTCAAAAGCTTCGACTCCTTAATTTGTCAGGCTTACGACTTAAATATATCTACCCTCTTGCTTTCGCAAGCTACTCCCTGGAAACTTTGTACATGTCAAGTAGTGGGATTGATTTTTCTAGCGAATCAATCAGTGCGCAAATGTTTGATCAGTGCCCAAAACTTTCTTTTCTTCAGCTAGATTACAATAATTTTTCCAATGTCACCGACGCAAAACTTCAAAAACTTTTTCATCGTATCCCCATGCTTACTACGGTCTACCTGGGTTATTCAAAGATCAAAACTATCACATCTGATACATTTAAAGATATTCCCCATGTTAAGGAATTGAGTTTGTATTCAAATGCAATTGAAGATCTTCCAGACGGCGTCTTCGACCATCTCGTCAACTTGACGATCCTTCGTGTTAACGACAATCGTCTGTCAGAGATAAGGGAGACAACCTTCAGTGTCAGCACTCGCCAACGTCTTCGCCAACTGGACCTGAGCGGCAATCCCTACGCGTGCACGTGCAGCTTGAGTTGGTTCAGATCCTGGACGATGGACGAAAGAAAAAAGTTTGTAAACTTTCCGACAGGTTATGTGTGCGCGCCTTTCTCGTCCAGCAGCAGTAAACAAGTGACAACAACAGCTGTCATGGCGAATGTCTCTGAGGGCGGCAAGTACAGCAGCGAATTGTCTGATTTTCCTAAGCGAAAATCGCAACCGATCTCACGACCTTTCCAGAAGGTATTTCACCATCAGCACCACCAGCCCCCAGTCTCAACACACACAGAATCATCAATTTCTGAATCACAAAGCCAGATCTTTCTACCACCTGTCCACTCCACCGTTTACCTGTGTGATTTCTTTCTGAGCGATCAAGCGTGTCTGTTGAGCCAGTCCACCAGTCTGTTGACGGCAGTTCTGGTGGTGTTCATGCTGACCTTCCTGGTGCTGTACAAGTACCGCTGGCACATTCGCCTGGCGCTGTACGAGGCTTTTCGAGGAAACCCGCAACGACGACGACAACAACCTGAGCGCGAGTACGAGTATGATGTGTTCGTGTCGTACGCCAACGAGGACGTGGACTGGGTGAGACAGGAACTGATACCGACACTGGAAGGGAGGTAAGTGGAATGGGTTAACACTGAAACGGATGTATTTTTTTGTCGTTTGCATTTTTCCAAAGACTTCTTGTAAGTGATTTTTTCATCAAATCTGAGACCCTGACCTCTAATCAAGTTTATGTCTTCACTGTGTGGGTTATTTATCTCACACACACACACACACACACACAGAGGGACCTTTATTATGCTGTCCACAATGAGAGATCAATCGAAAGTTTGTAACGTTACAATGTAATGCGTATCTGAGTGTTGTAGTCTTGACTAGTATAACTGACCAACAAACGTCTGTGTAACTTATCGCTTCTCTTGTCTTTAACCGTCAGACACGGGCTGAGGCTGTGCGTCCACCAGCGAGACTTCCCTGTCGGCGGCAACATCATCGACAACATCAGCACCTGTGTGCACGCGTCCAAGCGTGTCCTCTTTGTGTTGTCGCCGCACTTCGCCAGGAGCCGCTGGTGTCAGTTTGAACTGGTGTTCTGTCAAAACTACGTCATGGAACGCGATGACGTCCTGGTGCTGACGCTGCTGGCGCCCATTAGCGGTCGTGACATGACTGACGCCATCTCCGCCATGTTTAAGACGACGACTTACCTGGCGTGGGGCGAGGAAGACGACGCGAGAAACGCTTTCTGGGGTCGTCTGGTGCTGGCTTTCCACGACATTGTGCCTCGACAGGTGGCGTGAGTAGTAACAACGAGATGAAAGACTTCAGCAGACACTGTTGTGTTCTTTTGACAACATCCGTGTATTATACATATTAGGCGTTCTGCTTGCTGTCTTTGTAAAACTTTCTAGCAACAGCTGTACCACCTTGTTTCATGGCTCGTGTCGCGTACTGTCTGAACTTTGACCCCTTACGTCTCGGTGGGACATAGCGATTGTAATAACAGAGTAACATATTAAAACCTTGATTACTTTTATTTTTACTTCTTGATTTATTTACCAAGGCTTTCTATAGCGAGGTTGCTTTGTACATGTGCTAAAATGATTGAACTCTGTTTTAAACTGAATATGGAAAAATCTTACTTGACGTATTGTTATAGGTAAACCATTGGTTGCTGTTTTTTATGCTGTAAAGATGCAAAACAATTTTAAGTAACTGGACTGCTGGAGCACTTGTACATACATCCTAAGTTTTGATGAACCCATTGAAGTGTGTTATTAATTTTTGTTTAAATGTTTTGAAAGGTAGGATTGGTTGCTCACATGTGTGTAGGTGGACGTGGTGAGTGTGAATTGGTGGACTGGTGCGTTGGTAGTTCGGGAATGGGTCGTTTTCACTCACGTGATACACACGTTAGCAACGAGGCACTGTCCGCCATCTTGTATCCCTAACGCTTCTCGTTTCTTCAGAGACTCTATATCGGCTTGTGGCCATGTGTCGCGACACGTCTAGCGTCTCTCGTTCTCACTCTCTCGAGCACACCAGTGGAGTCAGACAATTGCGCGTTCTTTCTCTGAAAAAAACAAAATGACTTTTGCTCTACGAGTCTGCCTACGTTTATTAATAAAAAAAAAAGATAATTAAAAAAAACCTAACTATGAAAACACAGTCACTATCACAATTGCTCTTCCTTTCGTCTAACACATCTACCAAGTGCACTGAACTTGCACACTATTAAAACTCACTGTCTTGGCAATGTCTCCTCTAACACAATCACACAAATCCCTGTATCTATTACACACTATTCAAACTCATTGTCTTGGCAATTAATGATTCTTCTAACACAATCACATAGCTCCACTGAATCTTCTACACACTATGAAGCACACTGTCACAAAAATCCATGGTATCTACTATTAAAACTCACTGTCTTGGCAATGACACTTCCAGTAACACAACCTCCAAACTAAAATGTACTCAATCTCTTGCACACTAGTGAGGCACACTGTCTAGGCCAGCGGTTCTCAACCTGGGGGGCGTGCTTACAAGGGGGGCGCGAAGGTGGTCATTTTTTTTAAAGTTTCTTATACCGGTATTAGTGAAATTAGCTTACATTGGTGACTAAGCGGGGCGCGCGGACGTACCTTTGTTTGTCAGGGGGGAGGGGGGGTCACAAGTAAAAGGTTGAGAACCGCTGGTCTAGGCAATGGCTCTCTACTCTTAAACAAGCGTCCACCTCTTTCTGAATCCTTTTCTCTTCTCCCTCTTAAAACACACTGTCCCGGCAGTGGCTTCTCCCTTCAATAAGAAACACAATCCTCCTCCCCTTCATTAAGCGTCCAGTTTCCCCTCCTCTCACTCATTGCTTTCTACCCCAATCTCTCCTCGCTGGCCGCTCTCTCCCTCTCCAGCCACACCTTTTCCTTCTTTCTTCTTTAACATCAAACAAGAACTTTTGCACATTCAAATACATATTTATTAATCCTTTTCAGAAAACTTTTGTGTCTGCTGACAGAACATAACTTTACATAAAAAATCATTACAGGCTAAGAAGGAACATATCAAAATCCCAATCTAAATAACATCACTGATATGGATTACTAAGAAAAACTATTGGTTAGGTAATCTAAAATCCACAAAGAAGCTCTGGCATCAATATTGCTCTGAATTAGCTTCTGAGCAAGCAAACAGCATTTGAATTCAAATGACAATAATATTTGATTCAATTATACATGTTTGAGTATCCTGCTAATAAGCAAAAAATATTAACAATATTCTGTCAACAGAAAATATTTTGATCAACAACATACAAAGCATGACATCTCCAGCAAGCAACAAATTCTGTATTGTTCACACTGTTTCACATCAACTTACCAAGTAACTTATCTGATCAGTTGGATATCATCATGCTATTATAAATAAAGTGCGAAAGAAAAAGAACTACAGTAAGGTAATTGTGCATTTTATATCTGAGAATAACTTCTGTGGTAATGTAAACATATACAGTTTGCAAGCATGCATTCTGAAAATATATGCTGATTTCAAACTAAAAAATTGCACTATAGCTACTCAATAGGCACTAGGGATTTATGTAAATTTACAATGCAGCAACAAAGCTGAACTATTTTGTCTATGACTGGATTATCATCACATCACCAGGCTTTGTTGCCATCAGGTCAATAAGCACTTTAGACTGCAAAATGCCAAACTTTCCGCCAACAAAGCCTATAAGTCTCTTAACATGAATTCGCACAGAGGCTATTTTTCTCGAATTTTCAACTTGTAGGGGATTTAGTTGTTTTTTCCCATGGGTAAAATCTGAAATTATTAATTTAGCTTGATAAAAAAAGAACTTCATCTTCAATGTTGAAACCTCTGTCGGCCATAATTACATCACCTGATAACAAGTTAAACAACAAAGAAGTATCTTCAATGATGTGTTTGTCTGAAGCGCTGCCACCAAATGAATCTGAAATGTAGCTGATTGACCCCTGTGGTGTGATCTCAATCAGATATTTGGCAGAATGATATTTTTTATAGTTGGAATAAACTTGGATCTGATTGGTTTGGCCTGAGGGTTTCTGTGCTTCAAGTTCAAAACAGTCAACAATAACAGCAACTTTAAGCATCTTTAAAGTTTTCTCTAAAGAACATTGGCATAGACAGTTTCAGAGCTTCTCTTGAAGGCCAGTGCAACAAAAAAGACAACCGTGCCACAAGTACATCAAGAGTTCTATGAAAACTCCTTTGCACAGTTGACACGGATACTTTCAGCTGATACCCTATATCCTGGAATTGGTAGTTCAGCCTGATCTTAATTAAACACAGCAAAAGCTCTTGCTCTTTGGACAGTGACTGTGTTTGATTAGACATGTATGGCTCTACCGTTCTGAAAATAAGGTCCATTACTGCCAATGAAGGAAGTCCCGTGTAGAATGGAACTTAAGCTTCATCTTCAACATACACCTGTCTTTCATAAATAGAACAATGTTGTCTGTTTTTAACTGAATCAAGAAGTCTGGTCTCAGAGTCCTGCATGATTGCATCCATCTTTAGTCCAGTCAAATCTGTTTGAGTGTTCCGATCATTTGAACATGAATCATCTATGCCATCATGTAAACTTTCTTCGCAAGCACTTGAGCAACCAAAATCACTTTCACACAATTTTACTTACTGGCTTGTCTCACTGCTGATTGATTTTCGCTTCTTGCTTGCAGTATGTAGAGTAGGGAAAGATGCATTACCTCTTTTGCGAGACACAAGCCTCAAATACATGTTTATCGAAGCCTCAGCTTCTGAGCAAGTACTTGATCGCTCATGTCCCAAGTGTAGAGTGGGAAGCCAGGAAGGACTGTTCCGGAAATTCTCATAGGCTGGCTTTCCTAGACACAAGAATAAAACAACCCATGAATTACATCTTTGTGACATTGACTACAAAACAAAAATAATAATAATAATCAGCACTGAAACAAAATAAACCAAATACACGTCTAGAAAGAAAAATAATAAAATAGAAATAACATTTTTTATCCTCTCTTTCTATAGCTATAGTTTATTAGTCGTGGTCATGCATAATGCAAGTCTTGTTTTGATGTTCACTCAAATCACGTGAACTGTCACCAACCTACACTGAAGAAAATATTAATCGCAATGTATACAACATGCAGAACAACGTTAAATACTTTAGCAATTTGGAAAACGTCTGGTTTCTTACCGCCAACAAAGTGTTTCGAACAGATAAGTATTTTGCTCCACTTCTCTTCCGTTGTAATATCCTTTTGGTAAACGGCTGCCTTCCACAGACGACGTCGTTCTTCTGTAAGTTTTCTTGTTTCGTCACCTTGGTTCAAAATAATTGTGGGTATCCTATGAAAAGATACATCTAGAGGAACACTTCGTTTACTGCAGGGCTTGTTTCCGCATCCTTTTATACCGCAGACGACCATGATAACCGATCATGTGCTAGCAAGCTTCTGTAACCACTGCTTTAGGGTAAACAAAATGGCCGCTGAAGCAGCGCGCAAAAACTGATGACGTCACGTGAAAACGAACCATTAATATTTCACGTTGAGTAAAATCTGCGTTTTTCCCAAACCCACAAAACTCTCCCCTCATACACCTTCATTGGTTAGAATTTTACAGTATAAACATTTTAAGCGTAGAATCATTTTTCTCTTAGCCGTTGTCTTGCGCTTGCTTGTATCCTTAGCTGTGTTATTCTTATGTTACCGATTCTTGTTTCTCCTCCTTTGAATATTCTAGATAGCATTGTTCCAAGTGTTTCCTTTACACAGTCTGTGAATAGCTTGGCAGTAAGAAGATTGGATAATGAAAAGAGGTTTCAAATAAAATGTCGTCTGTTTAATGAATGTTGAGACAGCAAATTCTGTTAAGATGGACAATAATCTCTATCGCAAGGAACACTGAAATTTTGCGGAAGTATTTCTAATTACATAAATTAGAAGAACTTCCTGTTTTGTTCAGATAATCGTTAACTTTAAGAACCTGATGGTCCACAGCTGCAAGTCAAAATAAAACAAATTCAAATATACTTCTCTTTAGTCTGTAGGTAAAGATTATCATAAGAAACACAAATATAGCAACACAAATAAATTGTCGCTGAGCAAAAACTAACCCCATCAATATACAGACATATTCCAAACTTATAGAGCGTAAAAAAGATAGTTACTGTTGAGAAGAAAAAAAACCAAGAATAAAGATATGTCAACAGCTATTTCAGAGGTTACTTGACAGTGTTCGCAGTGAATAATCCGTAGAAAAAGAACTACCAGGAAATGATGGAAGCAGCTTCCTTTGAGGAAACACTTGAAATTAAACAGATAATTGTATCTTCTTGGTTTGGGGTCAGATAATATATCCTAACTAAAGCAGCTACGGGTATTATCTTTGTAAAGCCATGTTAGTGATTTTAGTCCGTTCCTTCCATGTTACTCATGTTAAAAAGAAGCTTCAACAGATAGTTTCCTGGATCACTTTCCTGTTGAGAAATAGATTTTGAACAAACAACATCGTAGACGATCGCTCAGCATTATTTCTCTATTAACTTGATGCTCACTGTTGACACACTGTGATGTGTTTACTTGTAGTATGTACATGGACTGTACAGGATGCAGTAAACTCTGTTGTCTGGCAAATCTCACGAGTTTCTGTTGATAAAGAGACAACCTTCGCAGGCATGTATGTCAACCTCTTTTCAGTTTTATAGACGTTAAACAACTTTACAATTTTGTATTAGTACTTTGTGAGCAATTGTTTAACTTTTTTTGGTTTTTCCATTATTAAAAGACCAGAGTACGGATGAAGGTGACATTCCAGGCTGTCTTCAAAATCAACCTACTCTGAGAACAGAAAAGAGACATACACTGGACTGATAGTGTGACCGAATACAAAACAACTCACCTCGAATTACTGACATGGTGTCTATAACTTTGAAAACACTGAAAAACTTTATACCAGCAGCACCACCTTGCTTCATTGTTTAATACGACATAGATGACTCGTGTAACTTACTGTCTGAACTTTGTTTGGCCCCTCAGGTCTCGGCGGGACATAGAGGTTGTAATCACAGAGTAACATTTTAAAGTCTTGATTACTTTCATTTTTATTTCTTCATTGATTTACCAAGACTTTCAATAGCGAGGTTTGATTGTACATGTACTACAATGATTGAACTCTGTTGTCAACTAAATATGGAAATATCTTGCTTGACCTATTGTTCTGGGAAAACGAAAATTATTGAAATGTGTGTGTGTGACGAGAAGATGATGAGAATGTGTTTGGCCGGGATTAAGTATAGTATGTGGAATTACAGCTTAGACTCTCTTTTTCCCTTCTTTACTTCCATGAGATAATGTAGGTTACAATTTCTGCTAAACATACACTTGTTGGGTAGAGGGACTTTTCCTGGCAACACCGGGGGTAGACCTGGAGCCTGTTCCTTAGCAGAGCGCATGAAGGTATGGAGCTTCCAATGTCTACCTTTATTCTTTACAAAACACTTCCTTCCTTTTATGTTTATAGAGAACTTGTCATCTGTGGTACAAAACAAACAAACAAACAAACAAACAAACAAACAAACAAACAAACAAACAAACAAACAAACAAACAAACAACACAATATAAAATGTTTCAATGCTGAGAGCTATACATTTTTGCAGTTCCACCAATGATATACAGAGCGTGTCCTTCTTCCTCTTCTTTCGATGATGATGATGATGTTGATTATTATTATTATTATTATTATTATTATTATTAATGTTTGCAGACTTTGTCAAATACTTCTGTCGTCAATATTAAATAAAAAGCCTTAAACATGTGTATGTGTGTGTGTGTGTTTTCGCTCGCGCGTTCGTCAATAAAAATGCTAGTAATGTACAGAACAAATGTCTGTTCTACCAAGGAAATAATATTTTCCTTCCGATCGTAAAAATATTGATGTGAAAGCAAACCCTGTTGTCCCCAATTACACAATGAACGTGGAAGATTATATTTGCCGTATTGTCTGACCAGGAAACAATGGGCTGCTGTGTTGTTGTTGTTTTTTTTTTGTTTGTTTTTTTTGTTGTTTTTTTTTGAAGCCAGAGTCGACAGCTGAAGTTCAAGGAGCACAGCTGAGTACCTTAGACTGACTTCAGCTCGTATTTTCTGTTTGTTTAATCAGCGCCCCTCAGAGAGAGGTGTCCGTGAAGCGACAGAAAAATATTTTATATATCCTGAAAATAAAACTAACCACAAGTTGAAGGAACTTTTTCCAGATTTACAATAATAACGAAGCTTAAAAACAATGTTTAGAAAGAACTGGAAGTCATCTCAAAAAAAGAACATTATTCTTGTGGTATTCATGTGCACTGATACCTAATGGCAGCCTGCAGTTTGTGCCAGTGCTACTGTCAAAACACGAATGGCTCTTCCAATACACTCGCACCTGACCATTGACCCTTCTTTCGATAAAAAACACAACGAGTGTTTGAGGTTTCCCAGATCATGTAATTTTTTTTTAGTTTTCATGTTATGACTTCATAAGATACTACAGCATGAATAAATCGAAAATCATCAAGCAGAAAAGCGCTCCAAAATTATAGACATCTAATGCACTCAAATATAAATCAGCTTTGAATACCCAGGGCAAACTATCAGAATAGAAAGGTTACTCGCACGCCCACTTGTACTCTTGTACAGTCACACAATCTTGAAATATCTGACTGTCCTTTGTCATAAACTGCAGTCATCGATGACTATACTCACAGTTTTGAACTATAATCTTATAGAATTGTCGTCCTGCAACAGGCCGTCGAAACTTAAATTGCGAATAACACAAAGAGCTTATATAGATATTCAGACTCAGAATCCGAGTCATCACTCGAGAAGGATTCTCTCCGTGGATCACGTGATCAAACGGTTGTAGATGCTCTGGATGTCTGACGCAGGTGGTGGTGTCGGCAGGTGGGCTTACATCAAGGTCACAGCGAGGTCACAGCGAGGTCACAGTCCAGTGCCGGAAATAGTGATGTCCATGGGTTGATGACACTCAAGCTGCCCGTTGCCTTACACGTGCATACTCAAGTTGTTGTGTGGTGTTATCCTCGTGGTGAGGATCTCCGTTCTGTTGCGTTGGAGGATGAATGGCGAGCAGGTGGCGAAGTCCTGGGAGGCAATGTCACCGAACATAGAATGGCTCCCGTCAACATGAAAATCTCGACTTGGTGAGGTTAAACAACAGGGGTCAGCATCACTCCGCACTACAGGTTTACAGAGCGTCGATCGCTACTACCACTCTTCTATTCATCAATCTCAGCAAAACATATTAAAGTCTATAATGTACAAAAGGACAAAAAGAGGCTTTCAGAGTTTTAGTGAGACTGAGAGGAGTGTGAATTAGGATAGCCATCATCTTCTTGTTGATGGAGCATCTGATGGAAACCTTTGCCAAACACAAAAAGACTTCAATATAGTCGCTGACAAGTTATGGCTTTTTACACAGTTGTTTCGTTAGCAGGGATATCACGGTGGTCTTCACTTTAATACAGTAATATTTTATAGGATAAACACAAAAAATCAGTAACAACAAATATTTCTATAAGGTAAATAACAGAGAAAAAGAGTTAATGGCCTCAAACAAAATAAAATCATTAAAGTTTAATTGATTAATTCATTAAATAATTCTAGCAATGATGGCGCGAATGCCTCTTTGTATTTGTATGTGCGCGTGCGTTTGAGTGTGTGTGTGTGTGTGAGCGCGTGCAAGTGCAACTGTGAGTATTGTACAATTAAAAACTATTCATTTTAAAAAAGGGGAAAAACTTCCTTTTTTTGTCGCAAGCTAATATTGATATGAAAGCAAAGCATCACGCGTCCCTGTTAAACAATGATTATGGGAAGATTATATTCGCCTTATTCTTTTATGAGGAAACGAGGGGATTCTGTGTGGTTTTTAAGAAACCAGAATGCACAACTGAGTTTCGTAACCGCAACTAATTAACTAACTTGAGTTCGTTCCGTCTGTAGATATGTTGAGCGTTACTCAAAACAGTGCCCATTGGACGAAAACAAATGTTTTATACCTCTTGAAAATAACTCGAATCACAGGCTGACGGAGCATTTTGTCATACCTACACGATAGCAAAGCAAACAGTCAACGTACAGTTTGAAAGAAACAACTTGTTGTCGTCTCAAAAGAAGAAAATAATGCCTCGGGTATACAGGTAGACTAAACATCTGATACTTGTGTTCTGTCTTACAATCGTTTCGGTTGTCAGTCCTTGTTTCTCTGAAAATCTTTCAAAACGAGGGAAAGACTGCTATCAGAGGATGTGCTGGTGTTCACAGGACATCGCGGATTGTTCACACAATGGCGGACGTTTGCAGTTTGTGCCAAAGCTGCCTTCCACCATCTCAATGTTGGACTTTTCCTTCAACAACCTGACCCACCTTCATTCAGACTTCTTCAGCAATGTTAAAAAGAAGTTTCAAGTGATAGTTTCCTGGATCACTTTCCTGTAGCGAAACACAATTTGAAAAAACAGCATTGTCGACGATCACTCAGCATTATTTCTCCATTATCTTGATGCTCACTGTTGACACACTACGATGTGTTTGTTTGTAGTATGTACATGGACTGTACAGGATGCAGTAAACTCTGTTGTCTGGCAAATCTCACGAGTTTCTGTTGATGAAGAGACAACCTTTACAGGCATGTACCTCAACCTCTTTTCAGTTTTATAGACTTTAAACGACTTTACAATTTTGTATTAGTACTTTGTGAGCAATTGCTTAAATGTATTTTGTTTTTCCATTATTAAAGGGTTAGGGTCAGAGTACGAATCAAGGTGACATTCCAGGCTGTCTTCAAAATCAACTTACTCTGAGAACAGAAAAGAGACATACACTGGACTGGTTGTGTGACCGAATACAAAACAACTCACCGCGAATTACTGACATGGTGTCTATAACCTCCAACAAATTTGTGTCATTGCTGTGTGTACACTGTTTAACAATGAAAAAAAAAGATTTCAAATTGTTCAACAAGGATACTTGTCAGTGATTACAGAAGTGCTTTTCGATTTGACTAAGCGAGAAGGAAAGTTTTTCTTGAAACAATTTTATTTTTGACTACTCTTAGATGAAAATGAGGTTTTTAATCCTTCAAAATATCAGTTTTAAAATACTGTGTTTATTTTTTACCGAACAGCTTGTAGTTATCTATTGTATCGCAGCAAATGTACCAAAGCCTGGTAAAGACTGTTATCAAGGGATGTGTTGGTGTTTACATGACATGGCGGATTGTTCAGGTAATGACAGACGTTTACAGTTTGTTCCAGTGTTACCTCCGATCATCACAACTCTCAACTTTTCCTTCAATAGTCTATCGCACCTCCCTTCAGACTTCTTCAAGAACGTAACCCAGCTTACTTTCATTAATCTCACTGACAACGGGCTGGTTTCAATTGACCAACATGCCTTCAGAGGTTTAGAAAATCTAACAAACATAACTCTGGACTACAATTTCCTGGATTTTAATTCTCTTCGACCAGTTTTCAATGTATCTACATTGATTCATTTAGAGCTGCGCAATATCCGAAATATTACTTTCATTCCTGAAAACATATTTATTGAATTTCCGTTGCCAAACCTCAAACAATTGGTTCTCGCTGGAAGCAACTTGAAAATTTACATCTGAGAGCTTTTAAACCGCTCAAGAGCCTGAAATTCCTGGACCTCGATAACAGCAGGATGAACAAACTTTATCCGGACACTTTGCTGTCACTAAAATATCTTGTTCTCAACGCCAATCGGATTGAAGGTGACTTTATCACAACATGTTCTGACAACAACACATCGTTCTTTCCAAACCTACGATATCTGAGCCTAAGTAGTAATAGTATTTCCAGCATAGACAAGCCGGTTTGTCTACCAAACTTAAGCCTCTTGTACCTTCCTTTTAACAATATGCGTTTCCTAAAGGAAGGAATGTTCCAGAAATTTCCCAAGCTCCGTGTTCTGAACCTGGACAAAATGCACTCGTATATTGCTGGTATTGAGCCTCGTGCTTTCGCAAACCCATCGCTGGAGAACCTATATCTGTCTGATAACGGCATTTTTTTTTCCCGCAATACTATTAGTAGTCAGATGTTTGAAGGATGCTCGACTATTTTCTTACTTCAGCTTGATCGCAATAATTTTGCCAACGTAACAGACAAAAAATTTCAAGAACTTTTTCAAGGTCGTCCCGAACTGAGGATAGTGTACCTGGGTCATAACCAGATAACAAATGTCACTTCTTCTACATTGAAAGTTCTTCCCATGTTCAGGAGTTAAGTTTGTATTCAAACACCATCAAAAAACTTCCAGACGGCGCCTTCAACCATTTCGTCAACTTGACGATCCTTCGTCTTGACGACAATCTTCTGTCAGAGATAAGGGAGACAACCTTCAGTGTCCGCACTCGCCAACGTCTTCGCGTACTGGACCTGAGCGGCAATCCCTACACGTGCACGTGCAGCTTGAGGTGGTTCAGATCCTGGCTGATGGACGAAAGACAAAAGTTTGTAAACTTTCCAGAAGGTTACACTTGCGCATCTTTCTCATCCAGCAGCAGTGAACAAGTGGGAAAAGCAGCTGTCATGGCGGATGGGCTTGAGGATAGCAAGTATGACAGCAACTGGTCTGATGTTTCTAACCCACAATTGCAGCCCATCTTACAAAGAGTCCAAAAGCTTTTTTACCGTCCGCGTCAGAACCATCCAGTCTTAACTGACTCAGAGAAAGAAAAGTCAGTTTCGGAATTTCAAGACAACATCTTTTCATCACCTATCTCGCTCTACCGTTTACCTGTCGGACTTTGTGATGAGCGATCAAGCGTGTCTGTTGAGCCAGTCCACCAGTCTGTTGACGGCAGTTCTGGCGGCAGTGCTGGTGGTGTTCATGCTGACCTTCCTGGTGCTGTACAAGTACCGCTGGCACATTCGCCTGGCGCTGTACGAGGCTTTCCGAGTAAACCCGCAACGACGACGACGACAACCTGAACGCGAGTACGAGTATGATGTGTTCGTGTCGTACGCCAACGAAGACGTGGACTGGGTGAGACAGGAACTCATACCGACACTGGAAGGGAGGTAAGTGGACTGGATTAGGCAGGAACACATAAAAAACTTCAAGTGAGTATGTTCGCGTTTTGAGTTTGGCTTTTAAGGAGACATTTGTTTGCAAATTATTGTTTATATAATCTTAGAGAATGACTTCCAGTCTATTCACGAAATTGAAAGCCATAATGATTATCATGAATAAAACTCGTCAAAATTCATTGTATTAGGCAGTCAGAGGTCGGATTATCACGAATTCAAGCAAAAGTCATAACTGTTGCAAACGTGTCGTCGTAGGTCATAATGTAGGCCTAAACATTGAGAATTCGAAGGTATTGACAGCTTTCACTAATGTCAATCAAAGTTTCAAAAATGTACTTTTTTCCACATTTTATATTTGAAGCAATCTACATCTACATCCATTCGAATCCATCCATTCCACACACACACACACACTGTCGTAGTCGTAATTAGTATATTCTTCTGTAACATCATTTGTTGTCTTTTAACCGTCAGACACGGGCTGAGGCTGTGCATCCACCAGCGAGACTTCCCTGTCGGCGGCAACATCATCGACAACATCAGCACCTGTGTGCACGCGTCCAAGCGTGTCCTCTTTGTGTTGTCGCCGCACTTCGCCAGGAGCCGCTGGTGTCAGTTTGAACTGGTGTTCTGTCAAAACTACGTCATGGAACGCGATGACGTCCTGGTGCTGACGCTGCTGGCGCCCATTAGCGGTCGTGACATGACTGACGCCATCTCCGCCATGTTTAAGACGACGACTTACCTGGCGTGGGGCGAGGAAGACGACGCGAGAAAGGCTTTCTGGGGTCGTCTGGTGCTGGCTTTCCACGACATTGTGCCTCGACAGGTGGCGTGAGTAGTAACAACGAGATGTAAGACTTCAGCAGACACTGCTGTTGTGTTCTTTTGACAACATCCGTGTGTAATACATATTAAGCGTTCTGCTTGCTGTCTTTGTAAAACGTTATAGCAACAGCTGTATCACCTTGTTTCATAGCTCGTGTCGCGTACTGTTTGAACTTTGACCCCTTACGTCTCGGTGGGACATAGGGATTGTAACATATTAAAACCTTTATTACTTTTATTACTTTTATTTTTACTTCTTGATTTATTTACCAAGGCTTCCTATAGCGAGGTTGGTTTGTACATGTACTAAAATGATTGAACTCTGTTGTAAACTGAATTTGGAAAAACCTTACTTGACGTATTGTTGTAAGTAAACGAAAGGTTGCTGTTTTTTATGCATTAAAGATGCAAAACAAATTTAAAGTAATTGGACTGCTGGAGGACCTCTACATACACCCTAAGTTTCGCCGAACCCATTGGAGTTTGTTATTAAATTTTGTTTAAATGTTTTCTAAGTTAGGATTGGTTGCTCACAAGTGTTTAGGTGGACGTGGTGAGTGTGAATTGGTGGACTGGTGCGTTTGTGGTTCGGTAGTTAATATGTCAGGTTGAATAAAATCTGCGTTTCTCTCAAATCACAAAACTTTCCCCTCCTAGACCCGCACTGGTTAAAATTTTACCGTTTTAAGCGTTGTCTTGTGCTCGCTTGTATCATTAGCTGTTTTATTCTTATGTCTTTTCTGTTGCACACATTGTTTTGAATATTCAAGATAGCAATGTTCCAAGTGTTTTCTCTATACAGGCTGTGAATATCTTGGCAGTAAGAAGACTGAATAATAAAAATAGGTTTCAAATAAAATGTCGTCTGCTGAATTTGTGTTGAGACACAGTTTCTATTAGTGCGGACAATAATATACAGACAAGTCCTCCATCGCAAGGAAAACTGAAATTTCGCGGAAGTATTTCTAATTACATGAATTAGAAGAATTTCCTAGAAGAATTTTGTTCAGATAATCGTTAATTTTAAGAACATGACGGTCCACAGCTACAAGTCAAAATAAAACAAATTCAAACATACTTCTCTATTGTCTGTAGGTAAAGAAACACAAATATAGCAACAAATAAATTGTCGCTGAGCAAAAACTAACCCCATCATTACACAGACATATTTTAAACTTATAGAGCGTAAAAAAGAGAGCTCCATTTGAGAAGAAGAAACCAAGAAAAAAAATATGTCAACAGATGTTTCAGAGGGTACTTGACAGTGTTGACAGCGAATAATCCGTAAAAAAAAGAACTACCAGGAAATGATGGAAGCAGCTTCCTTTGCGGAAACACTTGAAATTAAACAGATAATTGCAACTTCTCGGTTTGGGTCAGATAAAATATCCTAACGGAAGGAGCTACGGGTATTATCTTTGTAAAGCCATGTTAGTAGCTTTAGTCCATTCCTTCCATGTTACTCGTATTAAAAAAAGAAGTTTCAAGTGATAGTTTCCTGGATCGCTTTCCTGTAGAGAAACACAATTTGAGAAAACAGCATTGTCGACGATCACTCAGCATTATTTCTCCATTATCTTGATGCTCACTGTTGACACACTGCGTTGTGTTTACTTGTAGTATGTACATGGACTATACAGGATGCAGTAAACTCTGTTGTCTGGAAAAACTCACGAGTTTCTGTTGATGAAGAGGCAACCTTCTCAGGCATGTACTTTTTTTTAGTGTTATAGGATTTAAACGCCTCTACAATTTTGTAATAGTATTTTGTGAGCAATTGCTTAAATGTTGTTTTTTTTTCCATTATTAAAAGATCAGAGTACGGATGAAGGTGACATTGCAGGCTGTCTTCAAAATCTACTCTGACTACAGTAGAGGGACATACACTGGACTGGTTGGCTGTGTGACCGAATACAAAACAACTCAATTTTCACTACATTTCAATTCCCTAGGGACAAAGATCAACAAAAGAAGGCCGACGAACCACAAAAAGTGAATCTTTCCACAGGCATTTGCTTCTACAACTTGATGAAGATCGCTGAGATAAACATATCAGAGTCCGGCTCTTTTGTTGTACACTTTTCGCATCGTGTATAAATAACACAACCTGTTGAAAGCCTTTAGTCTACTTCATTTTAAACACCTGTCAATCAACAGTCTGGTACTTGGAATATCAAATTTCCATAATATTTCTATTAGAACAAAAACTTTCAAATAGAGCTGACTGGATGTGCATAAGAGATTCTCATATACTAAAGAATACACAAATCCCACTAAACTACTGAGAATAATCCGCGAATGACTGACCTGGTGTTTATAACCTCAGAAAAATCTGTATCCTTGCTGTGTACACTGTGTCACACTGACAAAATATATTTCAAATTGTTCAAGAAGGATCCTTGCCAGTGATTACAAAATTGCTTTTCGATTAGAAAAAAGCGAGAAGGAAAGTTATACTCGAAACAATTTCTTGTTGACTACTCACGCATGAAAATGAGGTTTTTATTCCCCAAATATATCAGCTTTAAGATACTTTTTTTATTTTTGACCGAACATCTTGTAGTTAGCCATTGCTTCGCCGAAAATGTACCAAAGCCTGGAAAAGACTGTTATGAAGGGATGTGCTGGTGTTCACACGACATCGCGGATTGTTCACATAATTACGGACGTTTGCAGTTTGTACCAAAGCTGACTTCCACCATCTCAACGTTGGACTTTTCCTTCAACAACCTGAACCACCTTCATTCAGACTTCTTCAGCAATGTCACCCAGCTTGCTCCATAAATCTGACTGGCAACGGACTTTCCTCCATCGACCAGCATGCCTTTCGTGGATTGCAAAATCTGACTGATATAACTCTCGACAACAACAATCTAGATTTCTACTCTGTACGACCAGTTCTGAATGTGTCTTCGTTAGTTGAACTGAGGATGTCCAAGAACTACAATGCTACCTACATTCCTGAAAAAATATTCTTGGAGTTTTCATTACCACACTTGAGTGGCTTGGCTATTGCTGGAATCAATTTGCCAGTTTTACATATGAGTGTTTTCAAACCTCTCAAGAAGCTTGTTTTTCTGGACGTGGGTATCAATGATATACAGAGTATTGTGGTAGACAGTTTGCCGTCGCTCACTTATCTCATCCTCAACGATAATAACATTGGAAAAGACTTTATACAAACTTGTTACAATACAAACGAGTCGCTTTATCCAATGCTGCGCTATCTCAGTCTAAGGAATAACAATATTTATAGCTTAGACCGGCGTGTCTGTTTGCCAAACTTAGAACATTTAGAGATTGCATATAACAAATTGTACTTCTTAAGGACAGGTGGTTTCTCGAATCTTCAAAAGCTTCGACGCCTTAATTTGTCAGGCTTACGACTTAAAGAAATCGACCCTCTTGCTTTCGCAAGCGACTCCCTGGAATTTCTGTACATGTCAAGTAGTGGCATTGACTTTTCTAGCGATTCAATCAGTGCGCAAATGTTTGATCAGTGCCCAAAACTTTCCTTTCTTGAGCTAGATTACAATAATTTTTCCAATGTCACCGACGCAAAAGTTCAACAACTTTTTCATCGTATCCCCCTGCTTACTAGGGTCTACCTGGGTAATTCAAGAATCAAAACTATCACATCTGATACATTTAAAGATATTCCCCACGTTAAGGTATTGAGTTTGTATACAAACGCAATCGAAGATCTTCCAGACGGCGTCTTCGACCATCTCGTCAACTTGATAATCCTTCGTCTTAACGACAATCGTCTGTCAGAGATAAGGGAGACCACCTTCAGTGTCAACACTCGCCAACGTCTTCGCCTACTGGACTTGAGCAACAATCCCTACACGTGCACGTGCAGCTTGAGGTGGTTCACATCCTGGCTGATGGACGAAAGTGAAAAAGTTTGTAAACTTTCCGACAGGTTACGTGTGCGCTCTTTTCTCAACCAGCAACAGTAAACAAGTGGGGAAAAAAGCTGTCATGGCGGATGTCTCTGAGGGCGGCAAGTACAGCAACAAATGGTCTGATTTTCCTAAGCGAAAATCGCAACCAATCTCACGACATTTCCAGCAGGTATATCACCATCAGCACCACCAGCCCCTAGTCTCAACTCTCACAGAAACATCAGTTTCTGAATCACAAGGACAGGTCTTTTTATCACCTGTGGACACCACCGTTTACCTATCTGATTTCTTTCTGAGCGATCAAGCGTGTCTGTTGAGTCAGTCCACCAGTCTGTTGACGGCAGTTCTGGCGGCAGTGCTGGTGGTGTTCATGCTGACCTTCCTGGTGCTGTACAAGTACCGCTGGCACATTCGCCTGGCGCTGTACGAGGCTGTTCGAGGAAACCCGCAACGACAACAGCAGCGACAACCTGAGCGCGACTACGAGTATGATGTGTTCGTGTCATATGCCAACGAGGACGTGGACTGGGTGAGAGAGGAACTCATACCGACACTGGAAGGGAGGTAAGTGGACTGGATTAGACAGGAACACATAAAACATGTGAGTATGTTATTGGCGTTTTGATTTTTGGATTTCAATGATTCATTTGTATGCAAATGATTTGTTATAGAATCTGAGAAGATGACATCCAGTCTATTCACTAAATGGAAGGCCATAAAGATTATCATGCATAAAAATACGTCAAAATTCATTGTATTAGACAGCCAAAAGTCGGATTATTAGGAATTTCCGCAAATGTTGCCCAGGTGTCATTGTAGGTTGCATTGTTGGAAGAAATCTACATCTACATCCATTCCACACATCCACACACTGTCGTAGTATCACATTCTACTGTGGCTTCTTTTCTAGTCTTTTAATCATCAGACACGGGCTGAGGCTGTGCATCCACCAGCGAGACTTCCCTGTCGGCGGCAACATCATCGACAATATCAGCACCTGTGTGCACGCGTCCAAGCGTGTCCTCTTTGTGTTGTCACCGCACTTCGCCAGGAGCCGCTGGTGTCAGTTTGAACTGGTGTTCTGTCAAAACTACGTCATGGAACGCGATGACGTCCTGGTGCTGACGCTGCTGGCGCCCATTAGCGGTCGTGACATGACTGACGCCATCTCCGCCATGTTTAAGACGACGACTTACCTGGCGTGGGGCGAGGAAGACGACGCGAGAAAGGCTTTCTGGGGTCGTCTGGTGCTGGCTTTCCACGACATTGTGCCTCGACAGGTGGCGTGAGAAGTAACAACGAGATGTAAATAATCTAGGGACAGACGATAGACTGCTCTCTTGTTTCTTGACATCAGATGTGTTTGAGACATTTCGCAAGGCGTTTTGATTTTTATCTTTAATGGAATTCGACGCTGAGAGCTGTATTATATTGCTGCTCTTTTAAAGTAACCTAGATTTCAAAGTCTGACTATGTAGGTTCTAGGCTTAAACTTTCCAACAGGTGCTGTATTGTTTGAACTTTTTTTGGTCCCCTCATCTGTGGTTTTTTTTTTCCTAGAACATTTATTTTCCATAAACACATTACAGGCTTAACATGTCATCTGTATTATGAGGTGTATAGTACCCACAGTCAAGGTAAAGTGCTTCGTTGGGGGAAAAATAGAGCCCTACCCTATCCTTTTTACTGTCGGAGTGGACCTTGAACCTTGAAACGAATGTATGGATCTTTCAATGGCTCCTTTTATTTTATTATATATATATGTTTCAAAACACTTTCTCTAATGTTGATAGAGAACTTGCGGTCTGTATACTGAGTAAATTGCATTTTTTCTGTTCAACCAGAGATATACTTCAAGGAACCTAGTTTAAATTTATATAAGGAAGGATGGTCCGTACTTCTTTAGTCAAAACTTTCGAAGAAATATATTAAATACAGAGATATTTTACACAACTTGAAAAACACCGGAGAATATCTTCTTGAAAATCTTAAGCTTACTTTGAGAAAAGAAAAGCATTTATAAAGGTACTGGTTGTCGACTATCTACGTCCATTAGGATGCAATGCAAAACATGTCATACCCCTGTTGAACAAGGAACATGGGAAGATTATATTTGATGCATTGTCTAATGAGGAAACGAAAGGTTGCTGTGTCTACTTTTTATGCTGTAAAGATGCAGAAAAAATGAAAGAAAATGGACGGCTGGATTACTTTTACATTTACCCCAGTTTTGACAACCCCATTGTAGTGTGCTTTTGTTGTTTTTTTAATGTTATGGAAGTTAGGGTTGATGGTTCGTATGTGTAGTGGGAGAGGGGAGGAGAGTGACGGGTGTGGGTGGTTTTGTGTTCGGTAGTAAATAACTCAGGTTGAGCAGAATCTGTGGTACTCCCAATGCCAGAAAATATTCTCGTAAACAGCCGCTATGGTTAAGAGTAATAGTTTTACAATTCGTGAGTTTTCAACGTAGAAGCATTTTGTTTTGTCAGCCATTGTCTTGATCCTGCTGGTATCTTCAGCCGATTTTAGTGGATGGTTTTCAGTAATTGCCTCTCAGTTATTATAAGAAATTTTCATATTGCAACACTAATAAACTATGTCTAACCAAGAACTATTCACATCATTGTTGGTACATATTTCAAACTTTTTTTCTCAGGAGGGAGCTAGTGATGTAGAAGAAGCCTGATTTCGTCTTAGAGACCAGAAATATGCTCTTGATATGCAAGATATTTCAAATAGTTACGCTGTTTCTTACAAAAGTTTTGGTTGTTTGCCATTCTTTCTTCGTGCAAAATGTATCACAGCAAGAAAAAAAAATTGTTATTATGAGATGCTCTGGTGCTTACAGGACACTGCAAAATGTTCCTACCAGCATGCATTCAAAAGTTTCTCGAATTGCCTTTCCAACCTGTTTAATGTGTTTGCAAAGGTTTTTTATGGATACCCGACATCCGAATGATTATTTTCATTTCAACAGTTTGCTGAGAAAATGTTCGTTGTCCAACAAGTGTCATTTGCTTCTTATTAAAAGCAACCAAATCTGTTATTTTTAAATTTATATTCTATGAAAACGCTATGTAGAAACTTCTGTAAAAACTGATGTGCTTGACGTCCATGACATCACAATCCAGACACTTAATGTAGACACACATTTACAGTAGAGAGTATATTAAAATTTATTTCTATTGCCTAACTTTCGTCTAGAAGCGACTTGGGACTTTTACATTGAATGTCTCTGAAACCAGCAATGAACCTGGTCTGCTTGACGCCAGCATCAACATGATCCACGATCTTCACACAGACACTTTCCATCAGTTAAAAGTCTTATCCTCAGCGGATCGCAGGTGACTTTATGTTCTGGAAATAACACATTTTGCACTGTATATGGCTGAGAATTCTTTCTATATTGTGTGTGTCAAATGAATTTTTCTTCAGATCTTGTATGGAGGATATGTCAGAGTACATGATGATCAGGTGTTAAAATTATTGTCAAAGGCTTAGTTATTGTTGTGTTGTGCTGACTGCAAAGGGGAAAAAAACACCTGTTGACAAGAGGAAAATTTCAGTTCCTTGTTTCTCATCAGCTGAGTATTTGTAAATTGCATGAGGGATGTTCTCAAGTCGCTGTTTTTTTGTCTGCCGAATTTAACATTTTGCTTTAAATGTGTCAGTAATTTTGTGACTGATATTCTTAAAAGTGTTTGGAAAATTAGTCATTGTCTAATGTTTGTTTCTTTTCGCTATCTTTAAGTCAAATAAAAGTTCAAGTTAAAAATCCTCTTAGCTGTATCTGTTTGACATTGTCGTTTGACTATAGCATGTTCGTTGTTTTTATTTTGAATTTTATTTCTCTTTACAATTTTAAAGTGAAGTTATGCGAACAGCAGTTTCGAAGGGTACGTTGCCATAAATAATCGGTTAAAAATTATCAGGAAATCGTGAAACCGGCTTCCCTTCTGGAAATTCTGGATAATTGCAGCTTCTTGGTTTGTTGCCATAGGGCAGGCGCTACAAAGGGTCACATGCGCGAAAAACTGCCTACCAGTGGTCCTTGGTGCAGCAGCCATCACCATCCTGAATAAGGGACACAAAGACTCGTAGGGCTGCCATACTACCTGGTATCTTCCTTAGGAGGTTTACATATATGTGAGAGAAGGTGTAGGTGTGTATGTGTGTTTAATGTCTTGTATGGGTATGTATGGCCATTATGTTGTGTATATATACATATGGTCGTATTATGTTTTTATATTTGGTTGGGCTTGTGAGCAAAAGAAAAATTTGTTTCTTGGACTTCCTTGGACGGGAATAAAGTTTGATTTTATTTTATACCTCCTATATCTACTGATATCTGCAAAAAACGCAAACCGTTCAAGTTGGTATTTAAAAATTGTAATTGTCTTGGATCTCGTCAGGGCAAACGGTCAATTAAGCCATCTGACTGATATGCTAATCATATCGGTCTCCTAAATACAAAAAACTGGTAGCTCCCCTGATTAACGTAGAGGTTATCTGTGTCCCAACAGACACTGTGAGTCCTAATTAGTACCTACAAGAAATAAACTTTTGCTGACATCTTCAGTTCTTCTATAGGTTCTCTATCTTAAATCACGAGCTTGAACTTTCACCGTTAATTATTGGATTAAAAATGTAAAAGAAAAAATTCGATGTACGTGCGAGCGCGAATATGAGTGTGATTGCTGTACAATGAAAACTGTCAGTAATGATTTTCCTTTGTTATCGCAAAAATATTGATGTGAAAGCAAAACATCACACGCCCCTGTTAAATAATGATTACGGGAAGATTATATTTGCCTATTGTCTTATGAGGAAACGACAGGTTGCTGTGTTATCTTTAAAAAGCCAGAACGCACAACTGAGTTCCATAACCTGAGTAGACTGACTTCCGTTTGTTTATTCAACACGTATGTTGAGCGTTCCTCAAGAAATGTTCCCATGGAGAAGAAAATGCCTCGTGTATGCAGGTGCGCTAGATATCTGATACTTGTGTTCTGTCTTACAATCGTTTTGGTTGTCAGTCCTTGTTTCGCCGACAATGTTTCAAAGCAAGGGGAAGACTGCTATCAGGGGATGTGCTGGTGTTCACACGACACCGCGGATTGTTCAGGTAATGGAGGACTGTTGAAGTTTGTGCCAAAGCTGCCTTCCACCATCTCAAAGTTACTCTTTTCCAAGAACGCTTTGACCCACCTCCCTTCAGACTTCTTCAGTAACGTGACCCAGCTTTTCTCCATATATCTGATGGACAACGGGCTTTCCTCCATGGACCAGCATGCCTTTCGGGGTTTACGAAATCTAACTTCTTTAACTCTCGACAACAACTTCCTGGATTTCGACTCCGTGAGACCAGCTCTGAATGTGTCTTCGTTAGTCCACTTGCAGATGATCAAGAACTTAAATGTTACCTACATTCCTGACAACATATTCTTGGAGTTCCCATTACCACACTTACGTGGGTTAAACCTTGCTAAAAGCAAATTACGAGTTTTGAATATGAGTGTTTTTAAACCGCTCAAGAACCTCATTTATTTGGAAGTGAGTAAAAGCAACGTAGAACGTCTCATCGTAGACACTTTGCCCTCGCTAAAATATCTCATCCTTTGCAACAATTACATTTCAGGTGACTTCATACCGATTTGTTACGATACAAACAAATCGCATTTTCCGAACCTACGGTATCTCGATCTCGGCTCTAATTATATTGACACCATAGACCGTCCTGTTTGTCTGCCGAACTTAGACTTTCTTAGCCTTGGAAGGAACCGACTTAGCGTCCTAACGACGAATTATTTCTCGAGATTTCCAAAGCTACGCACTCTTTGGTTGAATTCTATGCTCTACCCTATTAAAAATATATATGCACGTGCTTTCGAAAGCTCCACACTGGAAAAATTGTATTTGTTTGGTAACCGCATTTTATTTTCTCACGATTCTGTCAGCGCACAAATGTTTGCTGGTTGCCCAAATCTTACACTCGTTCACATGAATCGCAACGATTTTTCCAATGTCTCAGACAAAAAGTTACAAGAACTTTTTCGAGGTATTTCCATGCTAACTTATGTCTCCATTGGTTATTCAAGTATCAAAACTATCACATCTGCTACATTCATAGGAGTTCCCCATGTTGAGGAGATAAATTTGGATAAAAACGTCATCGAAGTTCTTCCAGACGGCGTCTTTGACCATCTCGTCAACTTAACAGTCCTTCGTGTTAGCTACAATCGTCTGTCAGTGATACGGGAGACAACCTTTAGTGCTAGCACTCGCCAACGTCTTCACCTATTGGACCTGAGCAACAATCCCTATGCATGCACCTGCAACGTGCAATGGTTTAGAGCCTGGCTAACAGACGAAAAACAAAAGTTTCTAAAATTTCCAAAAGACTACGTTTGCGCTTTTTTCTCATCTAGCAGCAGTGACGATGTCGGAAAAGTAGCTGTCATGACGGATGCCCATAAGGTCGGGAAGTACAGCAGCAAATCGTCTGATTTTTCTAACCGAATATCGCAGCCCATCTCACGGCGTTTCCAGAAGGTATTTCATCATCAGGACCAGCAGCCCTTCGTGGTAACTCACACACAGGAAGAATCATCAGTTTCTGAATCACAAGATCAGATCTTTCTACCACCTGTCCACTCTACCGTTTACTTATCTGATTTCCTTCTGAGCGATCAAGCGTGTCTGTTGAGTCAGTCCACCAGTCTGTTGACGGCAGTTCTGGCGGCAGTGCTGGTGGTGTTCATGCTGACCTTCCTGGTGCTGTACAAGTACCGCTGGCACATTCGCCTGGCGCTGTACGAGGCTTTTCGAGGAAACCCGCAACGACGACAACAACAACCTGAACACGAGTACGAGTATGATGTGTTCGTGTCGTACGCCAACGAGGACGTGGACTGGGTGAGACAGGAACTCATACCGACACTGGAAGGGAGGTAAGTGGAAGGAGTTAGACAGGAACTCATACACAATTTTCAAAGGTTAGGGTTAGGTTTAGTAGAATGTAATATATAAGAACTCAAACTGACAAGGGAGTTTAGTGGACTGATTGATAGCTTAACTTTTAGCTGGAAGAAATAAGTTTGTCTCCATGCTTTATTTCTTTGGTTCTTTCGTAAAAAATCTTTCTGATGAGATAAAATGATTAAATGATGCAAATGACTAAATACCAATTTTTTTCTTAAAATGCAAACTTTCAAGTATTAACGCTCACAGATAGGGTTAAAAAATCATATTGGGTCCTAGGAGGAGTTACAGTTGTGAGCAGTATTGTGTACTTCTTCAGGAATCTTATTTTTTCCCAAGCAGAAAACTGCATAAATTTCTTTTTGTCACAAATCATCGAGCATATGCTCAGAATATGTGTCTATCATTTCTTTTTAACCGTCAGACACGGGCTGAGGCTGTGCGTCCACCAGCGAGACTTCCCTGTCGGCGGCAACATCATCGACAACATCAGCACCTGTGTGCACGCGTCCAAGCGTGTCCTCTTTGTGTTGTCGCCGCACTTCGCCAGGAGCCGCTGGTGTCAGTTTGAACTGGTGTTCTGTCAAAACTACGTCATGGAACGCGATGACGTCCTGGTGCTGACGCTGCTGGCGCCCATTAGCGGTCGTGACATGACTGACGCCATCTCCGCCATGTTTAAGACGACGACTTACCTGGCGTGGGGCGAGGAAGACGACGCGAGAAAGGCTTTCTGGGGTCGTCTGGTGCTGGCTTTCCACGACATTGTGCCCCGACAGGTGGCGTGAGAAGAAACAACGAGATGTAAATAATCTAGGGACAGACCGTTCGTGTATCTGTTGATATTAACTGTGTTGTTGACATTTCGCTAGGTTGTCTATATAATGGAATTTTACACCTTCCGCTGTATTTTATTGTTAGACGAACTAGATTTAAAAAGTTTGACTACATTTATTGATGTAGTGTGTAGGTTTAAACTTCCCCGCAATCCTTTGTACTGTCTGAGCTTATTTTTGACCTGTCGTATCTTATCGGGAGACAGGGGCCATAACTGCTGGGTAAGGTGATAATTTTACTACTACCTTAATAAGTTTTTCACTTTTTTTTTTTTTTACTTTGTGGCTTCTTGAACCATCTTGTGGTATTCAGTAAAGGAGTTCAATGTAAAATATCTGAATGATTTATTAATCCTATTTTTCTAGTAAATTTAACAGCTGGCAGTGTGTCCTTCTTATCAGGACCTACAAAACTTGTCAGAACTACTTTTGCGTCTCCTCAACGTTAACCCTTGAACTTTTATAAAGAATTCTCAAATTACAAGTGAAATATCTGAATTTGTGCCGAACTTTGGAGGCATTAGTGTTGTATTGTAACTAAATGATAAAATAATAAGAGTTTTATGTAACAGTAGCTTAAAATGCATCCCACAAGTCTGAAATACTTTCAATGCTCAATATTTGTGAGTGGGCTATATATAGGACACTGCTGACGTCAGTTTACTTCAGCAGTCGTACTACTCTGCATCAGAAAATGACGCAATAAACTCTGGATGACCTGTGCATGACGATATTATGCAATGTGATGTAATATTACGTCATTGTAGGCTTATTAAGGATGTTGTTACAATCCTTCTGGACACATGTACACTGTAAACAGAGAAAATGAACGATATCAGACATCGCTAATAGAGAACCAATACAAAATGTTCATGGTCATATTCGTGTTCAGCACACCAAGGTATTACAGGTTATGATCTTTTTACATCAGTCATAACTTCAGCGTTGATCAGTGTAAGGTGTCATTGGTGACTGTCGAGAAAGTTGCGGCCCCTGTCATGGGGCATCCCCACTGTCACTAGAGCATTGTGCGTGGTGTCATGGTGCGATGGCGAAATGTCGACAGTGGTTTGAGAAATTTTTGTACATAAATTCTTAAAAAAAAATTGTAACTATCAACTTTGTGTGTATCTTGGTGCAAAATGTTTTCACAACCGATGTTATCTGTAAGCAGTTTTGTTTAAAACCATCCACCTGACATTACTTTTCATGGGTACTGAAAGGAAGCAATATGATAATAACAAATTGGTGAGTCTTGATTGTCACGAGATATACTGTATCAAGAACCGTAGTTTTGGTTATAGAATTACTGTGGTCGTATCCAAACACTCAACACTTGTGTTTAATATGAAAGACTTTTGATGTGTTTTAATGGTATGAACTACATGCGTTGTAAACAATTGGGAGAGATTAGCAGAAAGACTGAAAAGTAAACGTTCAATCGTCTTCAAATCCTAGAAAAGCGGAAAATTCGATGAGAAGACAGACGAAGTCAGTTCTTACAATCACAAACAGTTACCCACTTCTTGAATCCCGCTGTTGGTTTATCACCGGAAGTCGTTTGTAGTTTCTCTTATCAAAGAAAGCACACACACACACACTACCTCTGAATGATGATAAGAATGAACCCGGTACTCACTTTCCACACAGAACCCATCCATTTCTTTGTCTGTTTGCAGCTTGGACCTTGACCTTTTATCATGTTTCTCATGTCTGAAGTATTCATGACCTTTAACTACGTAGGGTTAGCTCCATCCGTCATTATCTTACCTCTGAGGCAACCAAAACTCTAAACTCTCGAGAATGGAATGTTGTATTCCTATATTGACATTCCCAAGAATCTTTTAGAGTGACTCAAAACTCATATCTATACCCCACAGCTGTAGGTTCATCTTCCGCCATCAGGCTTCTTGACCCACTGAGACAGAGATGTATGGACAAAGGCGTGCTTCTGATCAAGCCCTATACACTTGTAACAAATTATCTGCCAACATTCTTACTCTGTTTTTTTAACCACCTTTAAGTGCAAACTGAAATCGTTCAATACCCAACTGAGCCACTGCCACTTTTTTCAAAATCAGTGACTTTACCCTTTCATATCCAGACAATGCGATGGCGTTAAATATGATTGGATTTACTTTGTGAATAAGTTTACTGAATAAGTACATGTATATACAGATGTTGGTAAGTTTATGTAGAATAGGTTTGTTTGTAAGTTTTTTTTGTTTGTTTGAAAAGTGCTTTGAACAAATTATTTTGTAAAATCACTATATTGATGCTTATTATGGTCGTTGTTTTGGCAGTAAAGTGCTTCAACCTAAATTTCGCACTCTGAGGGAAGAGGGATGAAGTAAAACCAGTGTAACCGGAAAGAAAACTCTTATCAACGACCGGCACTGCGAAAAGGTGGGACATACAGAGACGAAATCCCCAGGACCTGTCTCACTCCAGTGGTGATAAGCGAGTGTTTAACCCCCCTACCCTACGGGGGACCCACTCCAAATGATGTGAAGGTTTCATATCTTTAAACGAGTAGCATGAGATGTAGAGTGTTCCATATCATCAGAGCACGTTTGAATGTGTAATATCGTTTAAACATTTGTTTGGTGTAAGTTCGTGACTATTTCTGCAGTACAGTTAACACTAGAGACATACAAAGGGTATGTATACATGGATGCTTACCGATATAATACATATATTAATGTAATAGCGAGATCTTAATATCTCCGAGTGTACTTCAAGAATTCGAGTATCTTGTGTATTTACATGTTTAATGTTTTAGTTTAATATATTTCCAGTGACATTTTTGCAAAGTAACTTTTTCGATCCAGGTTTTCAATATATTTTACAATACCGTGCATGTAAAGATAAATACATATCTCTATGGTGAGAAGATGTAAACAAACAGCAATGGGGGAAATGAGTGTACGCGCTGACAAAAACAATTGTTGATAAATGTCTGACACTTCCTGTTCTTTATTTTTTTTTCTTTTAAAAACTTTTTTCTTACTGCTCTTACTCATTATGTGGTATTGCATTGCAGGAACTTTACCATTGTTTCTTTTCTGTAAGTAAAGTATACATTCTGCTTCATGTTTGCTTGTATGTTAAATGTTTTATCCTTTTACGTTCATTACACTCGTGTAACACTCATTCTGTCCGACAAAAAGATCTAACTTAATGCATCCTTGGTTTATTTTTTCTCCTCCGCTAAACACATAATAATAACAACAAGCGCAAGATTTGTATATCGCATACTCACACTCGTAAGGAGCATGCTCGTAGCGCTTAAACACGAAAAAGAGACATGGACAATATACGAGAGACAGAAGAACAAACAAGTATCATATAAATGATGACGAATAAATGATAAATACGGAAAACGCAAAGAGGATCCAAGTAACAAGAACTGAGAGTATCATGATCTTGCAAAAGGAAGACGAGCAGGGGAGTAACAATCAGCGGAAAAGGGAGGAAGGGTGTGACAAAGGACGAGCATTGTGTGGACTGTAGTTTGGAGTAATGTTTACGGAAGAGATGTGTCTTCAGTGCACGTTTAAAGGATTTGATTGTAGGTAGATGGCGGATATGGATAGAGAGAGAATCCCATTGTTTTGCTGGATATGTGACCATGTTTTTTTGTTTTGGTGAGTAATCAGGATAAGGTCGTCAGACGAAGAGTGGAGTTGTCTAGCTAGGACATAATGGAATAGAAGTTGAGAGAAGTAGTCTGGGCAGGTGTCAGCAAAGAAATTTAAACACAGCAAGGACAGTTTGTACTGAATGCACTGTAGAAAATAAAATAGAAGAGAGTGTCCGGGTCCCGTTTCCTAGCTCCAAGCACCAGACATGCAGCAGACTTCTGTACTTTCTGGAGTTTGTGAAGAAGGTATACAGGGCAGCCAGCAAGCAAGGAGTTGCAGTAATCTAGTCTGGATAAAACAAACCCACAAACAAGATGTTGGTATTGCATTTAGACAGAATGTGACAGATGGCGCAGATCTTGCGTAGCTCATAATAGACAGACTGACAGACAGCTGTAACTTGTCTATCATAATAGACAGACTGACAGACAGCTGTAACTTGTCTATCATAATAGACAGACAGATGTAACTTGTCTACCATAATTGACAGACTGACAGACAGCTGTAACTTGTTTAGCAAGAGTCATGTCTGCAGTGACAATGAATCCCAGATTCCTGATGGAGGACCCAAAGGTGATGTTGGTTTCGCCCACCTTGATGTGACTGCTCCAAGACCCGGGTTTGGCGATAATAACTCCACACTCGCAGCAGAGACCTGTCTTCCATCAACCTGGTCACTTATTATCTGCATCATCATTAAAAGGAAGAAAAGTTTTAAGTGATGGTCTCCTGTCTCCTTTATTTTCTTCCTTGTCCTCCGTTCCAATTTCCTGTTGGGAAAAACAATTAAAGTAATTGCATTGTATACGAGCACTGATCATTATATCTACATTATCTTGATGCACACTACCTGTACTGTGTTTGTTACATTGACTGTATAGGATGGAGTAAACTTTGTGGTCCGACAAATCTGACGGTTTTCTCTTCATAGACAACCTTCACAGGTAAACCTAAAGTTCTTTTGTCTTTTATAGGCTCTTAACAACGCTATTATTTTTTTTAAAAAAAGTACTTTGGCTGTGAGCAATTGCTTGATGTTTCTTGTTTTTCCTCAACAGAACAGAGTACAGATCAAGATCACATTCCAGGTTGTCTTGAAAAAATCCCCTTACTCTGACAACAGTATAGGGACACGCGCTGGACTAGTTTGGTTGTGTGACAAAATACAACTCAGTTTTCACTATCTTTGAATGTACACGAGGCAACAGTCGACAGAAGAAGCTCTGGTTGAAGAACGACAAACAGTGGACCTGTACAAGTCGGATGTCCTTGCAACCCCTTGACACAGACGATCTGATAAACGTTTCCTCGAGGATCAGTAAAATTGTTTTCTTCTCCCTGCGTTTCGAGTTTCGATACTTAATCTCACAAAAACTGTGTCGTTTCTATAGACAAACTGCTTCCCCCTGACGAAATATATTTCAAACTGTTCAAGAAGGATCCTTGCCACTAATTACAGAAGTGCTTTTCGATTTTCTTGAAAAAGTACCTCTCACGCATGAAAATGAGGCCTTTGCTCTACAAATATAGCAGGTTTAAAATACTTCTTTTATTTCTTACGGAACAGATTGTAATCAGCCATGGTCTCACAGAAAATGTACCAAAGCCTAGAAAAGATTGTTACCAAAGGATGTGCTGGTGTGTACAGGACATGGCGGATTGTTCCGGTAATGGCGGACGTTTACAGTTTGTTCCAGTGTTACCTCCCATCATAAAAAGCCTTAACTTTGCTTTCAACAATCTAACCCACCTCCCTTCAGATTTCTTCAGTAACGTGACCCAGCTTTCCTCTATAAATCTGACGGCCAATGGACTGGTTTCCATGGACCAGCATGCCTTTCGTGGTTTGCGATCTCTGACTGATATAACTCTCGACAACAACTCGCTAGACTTCAACTCCGTGCGACCAGTTCTCAACATATCTTCGTTAGGTCGTTTGCAGATGTGCGACAACTACAATGTTACCTACATTCCGGACAACATCTTCTTGGAGTTTCCTCTACCACACTTGCGCCAACTTGTTATTGCTGGAAGCACTTTGGGAGTTCTCCGTCTGACTGTTTTCAAACCGCTCAAGAAGCTTGTTTACCTGGATGTGTCTGATAGCGAGATAGTGAGTATAGTGGTAGACACTTTACCATCGCTAAATTATCTCATTCTCAGAAGCAATTCTATTTCAGGTGACTTCATACACACGTGTGCCGGTACAAACGTGTCGTATTTTCCGAAGCTACATTATCTCAGCTTCAGGAATAATGCTATTACTAGCATAAACTCACCTGTTTGCCTTCCAAGATTAATTTATTTGAATCTTGGATCGAACAATTTTCATGTCTTGAAAACAAAAAGTTTCTCGAAACTTCCAAAGCTAAAATTTCTGCGTTTGACCGCTATGCACACCCTTATCTATACTATTGAACCTGGTGCTTTCGCAAGCTCCACCCTGGAGAATGTTTATTTGTCAGCTACCAGGATTTCATTTGAGCACGATGTTATCAGTGCGAAAATGTTTAATGGTTGCCCAAGAATGAAATACGTTCAGCTGGATGTCAACGATTTTTCAAATGTCCCAGATGCAAAGTTTCAAGAACTTTTTGAAAATAATACCAAGCTGACTACAGTCTACATGGGTAGTTCAAAGATCTCAACCATCACATCTGATACATTTAAAGGTATGCCCAATGTTGAGGAGCTAAACTTGTATTCAAACTTCATCGAAGACCTTCCAAATGGCGTCTTCGACCATCTAAGCAAGTTGAAAATCCTTCGTATTGACCACAATCGTCTGTCAGAGATAAGGGAGACAACTTTCAGTGTAAGCACTCGCCAACGTCTTCATCTACTGGACTTGAGCATCAATCCCTACGCGTGCACGTGCAAAGTGCAGTGGTTCAAAAGCTGGCTGATGGACGAAAGAAAAAAGTTTGCAAAATTTCCGAAAGGTTACATATGCGCATCTTTCTCATCCAGCAGCAGTGAACAAGTCGGAAAAACAGCTGTCATGGCGGATGCCCTTGAGGCCAGCAAGTACAGCAGCAAGTCGACCGATTTTTCTAACCGACAACCCATCTCACGACGTTTCCAGAAGGTATTTTACCATCAGCACCAGAACCCCGAAATATTAACTGACCCAGAGGAAGAACCTTTAGCTTCTGAATCACAAAACCAAATTTTCCTATCACCAATGGGTTCCTCCATTGTTTACTTGTCGGACTTCGTGATTAACGATCAAGCGTGTCTGTTGAGTCAGTCCACCAGTCTGTTGACGGCAGTTCTGGCGGCAGTGCTGGTGGTGTTCATGCTGACCTTCCTGGTGCTGTACAAGTACCGCTGGCACATTCGCCTGGCGCTGTACGAGGCTTTTCGAGGAAACCCGCAACGACAGCAACAACAACAGCAACAGCGACAACCTGAGCGCGAGTACGAGTATGATGTGTTCGTTTCGTACGCCAACGAGGACGTGGACTGGGTGAGACAGGAACTCATACCGACACTGGAAGGGAGGTAAGTGGACTGTGTATGAGAGAAACACATACCGCAATGAAAGGGAGGTAGGTTATTACCGTTTCTCGTTATAGCTTTTCGACATCTTTCTGCAAATGATTCTTTCCTAAAATCTCGGAGAATGACCAATGAAACATTCTTAAAATGCTAAAAGTTTGCCACGAACATAAAGACCATTACATAAGACACTTAAAGGTCAGAGTATCATGAACACTTCTATGACTAACAAAGTACGTTGCAGAAATACCTCATAGCTTGTTTCAGTGCATTCTAAGCCTCGATGTCGAGAATTGATGTACAATAATATCTTTCATTTCAAAGCAAACTCGGAATCATAATACACATGACTGTTACACTGTAATGCTCATCTGTTAAAGTTTGAGCTCTGTGTTGTAGTCGTGAGTAGCTTATCAACAAATATCTAACTTCTCGTTTCTCCTCTCTTTAACCGTCAGGCACGGGCTGAGGCTGTGCATCCACCAGCGAGACTTCCCTGTCGGCGGCAACATCATCGACAACATCAGCACCTGTGTGCACGCGTCCAAGCGTGTCCTCTTTGTGTTGTCGCCGCACTTCGCCAGGAGCCGCTGGTGTCAGTTTGAAACTGGTGTTCTGTCAAAAACTACGTCATGGAACGCGATGACGTCCTGGTGCTGACGCTGCTGCGCCCATTAGCGGTCGTGACATGACTGACGCCATCTCCGCCATGTTTAAGACGACGACTTACCTGGCGTGGGGCGAGGAAGACGACGCGAGAAAGGCTTTTTGGGGTCGTCTGGTGCTGGCTTTCCACGACATTGTGCCTCGACAGGTGGCGTGAGAAGCGCTAGTGAGATGTTACATACAGAGACATACTGAGCTTGTGTCTTGTATTAGACATTTCGCAAGGCGGTCTGATTGTTAGTCATTTAGTGGACAAATAAATGTAAAATCTGATTAGCATCTTTCATGGTACATAGTTTTTCGGTCTCGAAAATTCGATATGATACATTTGTAAAAATTAGCATCACTTACCCTCTTACGGCCATCAAAAGAAAAGCAAGTGGTGGAACAGTCGCAATGAAAACGCTCACCACGTCTGAGGACAGACTGAATGCTGTTCCTAACCACTCTTACTAAAGATGGCCGTCTACTGAATTTGCAATAAATTCTTTTATGCCTACAAGATGTGAGTGCTACACTCACGAACACCATGTACATCCATAGAACATTTAATCAGATGTGTTTTCTTCGTCCATTGCTGCTCCGTAGACTGCATTCGTAATCCACATACTCCGTCTTTTATAAGCCCGAAAGATCAGTTGACCATCTAGCGCTGTCTCTGCTATGTTCAGCAAATAAAGAGAAAAAAGACAGACGAGGCCAACGCCTAATAAGAAATAACCACATCTTTATTCTATTTCTGAATTCTAGTCACGCTGAATGAAGAGGAAGCAAAGGTTAAAGGAGTGGTTTCCTGACTGGCTTACTTTCTCCCTTGTTCTGCCTCATGCTTTCCTATTGTGCAAGACTTTCAAAAGTAACCACATTGTATAGGACTGCTTGGCATTGTGTCTACATGAGCTTGGATCACACTTTTCAAGTGCTGTGTGATGTGTTTGTTTGCATAATGTTCATGGAAAGTACAGGATGCAGTGAACTATGCGGTGTGGAGAATCTGCGAGGACAGGCTACTGTTGATGAACGTTCACAGGCGTGTACTAAGCGTTCATTTGAAGTTTCTGAACGATTCTATTTCTAAAAGTACTTTGGCTTTGAGCTATTGTTTGATGTGTTTCTTCCTTATTAAGATCTGAGTAGGGATCATAGTAACATTCCAGGCTCAGACTGATCCTCAAAATCCACTCAATTCTGACAAAGTCAAAGCGACTAAAGCTGGACTGGTTTGATTGTGACCAGGTAGGACTCACGTTTGGACTTCTTTAATTCAATCGAGTTCGAAAGAAGATCTTGTTGATGAACAAACGAATGTTCAAATTGTTTACACAGTGAGATGATTCCTTAAGTGATTTTTTGACATAAGGGTGTCAGAAAAAAACTGTTTGTTTAAAAGCAACTCCCAAAGAATGGAAATGATGAATCTGTTACACAGATATGTAGGTTTTATAATACTTCTTTTATTTCTTACGAAACAGCTTGTTGTTAGCAAGCATGTTGTCAAAAATGTGTCAAAGCCTGGAAAAGATTGTTATGAAGGGATGTGTTGGTGCTTACAAGACATGGCGGATTGTTCAGGTAATGGCAGACATTTACAGTTTGTGCCGGTGTTACCTCCGATCATCACAAGTCTCAATTTTTCCTTCAACAATCTACCCCATATCTCTTCAGACTTCTTCAGTAACGTAACTCAGCTTTCTTTTGTCGACCTCACTGGCAACGGACTGGTTTCAGTTGACCAACATGCCTTCAGAGGTTTAGATAATCTAACAAACATAACTCTGGACAGCAATTTCCTAGATTTTAATTCTCTTCGACCTGTTTTCAATGTGTCTACCTTGATTCAGTTACAGATGCGTAATATCCGAAACATTACTTTCATTCCTGAAAACATATTTATTGAATTTCCGTTGCCAAACCTGCAACAGTTGGTTCTTGCTGGAAGTAACTTGGGAGTTTTATATCTCAGCGATTTCAAACCTCTGAAGAACCTGACCTACCTGGACGTGGGTAACAGCAGGATTCACACACTTTATCCGGACACTTTGCCGACCCTACGATTTCTTATTCTCAACGCTAATCGGATTGAAGGTGATTTCATCACAACATGTTCTGACAATAACACATCGTTCTTTCCAAAGTTAGGTTATCTGAGCCTAAGAGATAATGGTATTTCCAGCATAGACAAGTCAGTTTGTCTACCAAACTTGAACATTTTATACCTTGAGTACAACAAACTAATCTATCTGCATGAAGGAATGTTGCAAAATTTCCTAAGCTTCACCTTCTGAAGCTGGTCAGAATGCATAAGTTTATTGCTGGTATTGACCCTGGGACTTTCACAAACCCCTCGCTGGAGATCTTGTATATGTCTGATAACAACATTTACTTTTCCCACGACACCATCAGCTCGAAGATGTTCGCAGGATGCCCAAGACTTGTCCTCCTTCAGCTTGATCACAACAATTTTGCCAACGTCACAGACACAAAATTTCAAGAACTTTTTCAAGATAATCCCATACTAAGGATAGTGTACTTGGGTTATAACAAGATAGAAAATGTCACTAATTCTACATTTAAAGGTCTGTCCCATGTTAAGGAGTTGAATTTGTATTCAAACCCCATCAAAGATCTTCCAGACGGCGTCTTCGACCATCTCGTCAACTTGACGATCCTTCGTCTCGACGACAATCAATTATCAGAGATAAGGAAGACAACCTTCGGTGCCAGCACTCGCCAACGTCTTCGCCAACTGGACCTGAGCGGCAATCCCTACGCCTGCACGTGCAGCTTGAGGTGGTTCCGATCCTGGGTGATGCACGAAAGACAAAAGTTTATAAACTTTCCGAAAGGTTACGTGTGCGCTACTGTCTCGTCTAGCAGCAGTGAACAAGTTGGAAAAACTCAGAGGAACGTCACGAGATACGTTGGGGAGTCAGATGATAATCTTAAATTGAACAGCAACGACTTTGGTAGATTGCAAGGGCTGCTTGGTTCAAGCTCTTTCCAAGAGTTATCAAACAGCCACCAGAGTGATTTCCTTTTATCTGATTCAAATTATTTCGTTCGTCGGAATTTAGAGGGTTATGTCTCGTTGCCAACTGCGTATGGTGAAGTTTACTTGTCGGACTTCATTTTGAGCGATCAAGCGTGTCTGTTGAGTCAGTCCACCAGTCTGTTGACGGCAGTTCTGGCGGCAGTGCTGGTGGTGTTCATGCTGACCTTCCTGATGCTGTACAAGTACCGCTGGCACATTCGCCTGGCGCTGTACGAAGCTTTTCGAGGAAACCCGCAACGACAGCAACAACCTGAGCGCGAGTACGAGTATGATGTGTTCGTGTCGTACGCCAACGAGGACGTGGACTGGGTGAGACAGGAACTCATACCGACACTGGAAGGGAGGTAAGTGAACTGAGTTAAACGTTAGACTCATACTATGTTAAAATGATGGTTTAGTGGACTCAGTGAAAAATTAACTGGATAGGAGATATGTTTTTATTAGTGTTCTGTTTCTTTGATTCTTTTGTAAAGACCTCTCTTGTGTTTTCTTTATTTGATTTTATTCTTCGTTTAGTATGGTTGTTGATTGACAGGTCACATGTTATTTGTTTGTTTTCCTGTCTCGTATGCTGTCCATTTTTCGTTCTTGTTCTTCAGCGCTAAGAGCATGCTCCGTAGGAGTGTGAGTATGCGCTTTACAAATTTTGAATTATTATTATTATTACACACGATTGTTGCTATGCTGTTTTCGTCCATTAATGCCTATGCCTAGAGTTGTAGTTGTGAGTAGTAATGTGTTTTTTATAAATCGTCAAACATAGTTTGTGTGTCTATCATTTCTCTGTAACCGTCAGACACGGGCTGAGGCTGTGCATCCACCAGCGAGACTTCCCTGTCGGCGGCAACATCATCGACAACATCAGCACCTGTGTGCACTCGTCCAAGCGTGTCCTCTTTGTGTTGTCGCCGCACTTTGCCAGGAGCCGCTGGTGTCAGTTTGAACTGGTGTTCTGTCAAAACTACGTCATGGAACGCGATGACGTCATAGTGCTGACGCTGCTGGCGCCCATTAGCGGTCGTGACATGACTGACGCCATCTCCGCCATGTTTAAGACGACGACTTACCTGGCGTGGGGCGAGGAAGACGACGCGAGAAAGGCTTTCTGGGGTCGTCTGGTGCTGGCTTTCCACGACATTGTGCCTCGACAGGTGGCGTGATGAGCGCTAGTGAGATGTAAATAATCAGGAACATACTGAGCTTGTGTCTTGTCTTGTATTACACATTATGCCAGGCGTTCCCATTGCTGTCTTAGTATTTGCTAAATACTTTTTGCTAGAACCTGGTTTTACACTTTAAAAATTTTTGTATTCTTTGAGCTTATTTTGTACTTGTTTCACCTAGGACAAAAGGTTTGATAGCCGTTAGTTATTTAAATCTCGGCTTCTTATAACCGGAATTTAACCGTAAAATATAGGTGTGTGACTAAAATGTGCTTACTATAAAGTTTGCTTATTTCTTTTTATGTTTTTATGTGTATATATGTATATGAGAACTGTGTTTACAAAGTAATGGCGACTGAGGTCTTTGCAGTGTCATTGGTGCATGGTGAAGTGATATGTCTCTTAATCATGTGATGAATTCGTAGCCACAGTTTTCATTTAAAATAAAGAGTTTCATGACGACTACATGCTTTTTCCTGGGTAAAAAATGTTCTGCCAGCAATATTATTTGACGGTTAAGACGGCGATACTTCCCATGGGCGTTGAAAGGAAGTGATACGATTATAACGTCGACTTTCGCGAGATTATATTTCTAAGAACCGGACGAACTTTTGGGGATTAATTTTTTCGTGCTACCTTAGTTTTCTTCTAAGTAGTAATGGTCAAATTTAAAAGTCTTTCATAATTAGTTTTAGCACTACAACAAACATTCCTTTCACTTCGATCATACCGAGTTGTTTATGGCGGTGATAGAATAACTGGTCTTTTACAGGAAACACTTAAAACATGTTCAAAGAAAATAAATTTTCCAGAAGTTTTTTGAGGTGTATGAACCACTTGTGCGAGATTTGAACACCAACAGAAAGAAAGATGGCACAGTGAACACTGAGCTGTGGTTGAGCTGACAACAGGGCGGAAGATTCGTCATTGAGAGAAGGAAGAAAGTCCTTACAATCACAAACAGTCGCTCACTTCTATCAGCTCCATCTCCACCCTGGTTTATCCCCGGAAATCGCTTGTGATTTCACTTATTAAAGAAAACACAAAAAGTTGCGAAGTAACTGTTATGTGGTAGTCAATATAGTGTAGTAATTACATCAGGTTTTGTTTAAAGAAATGGGAGAGATGGTTTGGTTATGAGTGTGTGTGTGTGTGATGCAAGCCGACAAAACTTTTTTTCTTCTTAAATTCTTTTAGTCTATTCTCTTTTTAAACGCAGTTACTCTTGATATATTTGTTATAATCCCGTTTCTCTGTTACTATTTGCTGTTCCAGAAGAACAGTAATGACCAATTGTTTCTGGAGGACAGTGTTTCTACCCGTACCCTCTCACTAGCTTTATTGTTAGTCTCCGCCCGGAGTGATGGAGTCCCGGTGAACTTCAAACCCGCGACCTTTCGTTTTAAAGTGGAGCACACTAACCACACATTGGGACTTCTCATTGTATGAATTTTACTTCTATTTGCATCTGATTTAGATATGTTATTTTTATAGCATTTCCCTTTATGTCCATGTTTAACATCGTGTTTCCACTATATCTCTGGGAGTGAAGGGTTATTGGGGAGAGTGTCGATCTGTGTCATTTGAAGTTGGCTGAATAGTCTGTCCTCATCGGTTATTGCTTTGTGTCCTGACTGCTCGTCAACAAAAGTTGCTTTTCCCAGGTTTGGTCGGTGGATGACTTGTGTAAACTGCAGAATATTTAAGAAAAATGCATGTGTGCTGTGGAGGAGAAAGTATGTTCAGGTATCAACCAGAGGCTTGTGATCTTTCGGAATTGTCGGGCCGTGATGAACTTCGGGACCACATCTGTAAAAGTGAATGTGTGTGTGTGTGTGTGAAAACAATCTTTGATTGAAATCAAGTAGTTTCAAGTGGTAGGTTCCTGGCGCACTTTTCTGTTATGGAAGCTTTATGTCTACATTATCTTGATGCACTGATGACACTCGGATGTGTTTGCTTGTAGTATGTACATTGACTGACAGAATGCAGTAAACTTTGTGGTCTGGCAGGTTTCTGTAGATGAAAAGACAATCTTCGCAGGTGTGTACCATAACTTCTGTTTAGTTTCATAGACTTTAAACGACTCTTCTATTTTGTAATAGTACTTTGGCTGTCAGCAATTGCTTAAATGTTTTTTGTTTCTCTTTTATTAAAAGACCAGAGTACGGATACAGATCACACTGCACGCTGTATTCGCCATCTACCTACTCTGACAACAGTAAAGGGACACATGCTGGACTGGTTTGGCTGTGTTACCAAACACAATTCAGTTTTTACTACATTTCAATTCACCCAAGGAAACGGTTTACAGAAGAAAATCTGGTTGACGAACGAAAGAGAATGAACCTTTCCACATCGAATGTTCTTGACAAAGATCGTTGAGATGAACCATCCAACTGTTGAGTTCGTTTCTTCGAGGATCAGTCTTGCTCTTTAGTTGTGTGTACATTTTGTGTTTTGTGAAAAAAAAAAAAAAAAAACAAAAAAAAAACAACAAAAAAAAACAAAACAAAAAAACTACTGATTACTGAGCGAGAAGGAAAGTTTTTCATTAAAAATGTCTGATTGACTCCTCACACATCAAAATGAGGTTCTACGAATATAGTAGTTTTACAATACTTCTTTTACTTCTTACAGAACAGCTTGTAGTCAGCCATGGTCTCGCCGAAAATGTGCCAAAGCCCGGAAAAGACTGTTATCAAGGAATGTGTTGGTGTTTACACGACATGGCGGATTGTTCACATAATGCCGGACGTTTACAGTTTGTGCCAGTGTTGCCTCCGATTATAAAAAACCTGAACTTTGCTTTCAACAATCTGACCCACCTGCCTTCAGACTTCTTTAGTAACGTGACCCAGCTTTCCTCTATAAATCTGACTGGCAACGGACTTTACTCCATCGACCAGCATGCCTTACGCGGTTTACGAAATCTGACTAATATAACTCTTGATAACAACAATCTAGATTTCTACTCTGTGCGACCAGTTCTGAATGTATCTTCGTTAGTTCAGCTGTGGATGTCCAAGAACTACAATCTTACCTACATTCCTGACAACATATTCTTGGAGTTTTCATTACCACACTTGAGAGACTTGGTTATTAGTGGAATCAATTTGCGAGTTTTCAATATGAGTGTTTTCAAACCGCTCAAGAAGCTCTTTTTTTTGGACGTGGGTAACAATAAGGTACAGAGTATTGTAGTAGACAGTTTGCCGTCGCTCAATATCCTTCTCCTCAGCAGTAATAACATTAAAGATAACTTCATACAGACATGTTCCAATACAAACGAGTCGCTTTATCCAATGCTGCGCTATCTCAGTCTAAAGAATAACAAAATTTATAGCCTAGACCGGGATGTCTGTCTGCCAAACGTAGAACATTTAGACCTTGAACGAAACCAGTTGCGCTTTTTAAGTACGGGTGGTTTCTTGAGCCTTCGAAAGCTTCGAGTACTTATCTTGTCAGGCTTACGACTTAAAGAAATCCAACCTCAGGCTTTCGCAAGCAACTCCCTGGAAACTGTGTACATGTCAAGTAGCGAGATTGATTTTTCTAGTAATTCAATCAGTGCACAAATGTTTGATCAGTGCCCAAAACTTTCCTTCCTTCTGCTGAATTACAATGATTTTTCTAAAGTCAACGACACAAAATTTCAAAACCTTTTTCAACGTATCCCCATGCTTACTACGGTCTACCTGGGTTATTTAAAGATCAAAACTATCACATCTGATACATTCAAAGGTCTGTCTCATGTTAAGGTGCTGAATTTGTATTCAAACGCCATCGAAGATCTTCCAGACGGCGTCTTTGACCATCTTGTCAACTTGACGATCCTTCGTGTTGACGACAATCGTCTGTCAGAGATAAGGGAGACAACCTTCAGTGTCAACACTCGCCAACGTCTTCGCCTACTGGACCTGAGCGGCAATCCGTACGCGTGCACGTGCAGCTTGAGGTGGTTCCGATCCTGGCTGATGGACGAAAGTGAAAAGTTTATAAACTTTCCGACAGGTTATGTGTGCGCTCCTTTCTCATCCAGCAGCAGTAAACAAGTGGGAACAACAGCTGTCATGGCTGATATCCGTGAGGCCGGCAAGTACAGCAAACAGTTGTCTGAGTTTCCTAAGCCCAAATCGCAGCCCAGCTCACGACATTTCCAGAAGGTATTTCACCAGCAGCCCTTAGTCTCAACAAACACAGAAATATCAGTTTCTGGATCACAAGGCAAGGTCTTTCTACCACCTGTCCACTCCTCCGTTTACTTATCTGATTTTTTTCTGAGCGATCAATCGTGTCTGTTGAGTCAGTCCACCAGTCTGTTGACGGCAGTTCTGGCGGCAGTGCTGGTGTTGTTCATGCTGACCTTCCTGGTGCTGTACAAGTACCGCTGGCACATTCGCCTGGCGCTGTACGAGGCTTTTCGAGGAAACCCGCAACGACGACGACAACAACCTGAGCGCGAGTACGAGTATGATGTGTTCGTGTCGTACGCCAACGAGGACGTGGACTGGGTGAGACAGGAACTCATACCGACACTCGAAGGGAGGTAAGTGGACTGTGTAAGACTGAAACATATACCGCAATGAAAGGAAGGTAGGTTATTACCGTTTCTCGTTATAGTTTTTCCGACATCTTTCTGCAAATGATTCTTTCTTAAAATCTAGGAGAATGATCAATGAAACATTCTTAAAATACTAAAAGATTGCCACGAACATAATATAAGACACTTAAAGGTCAGAGGATCGTGAATATCTCAATGACTAGTAAAGTACGTTGCCGAAGTACCTCATAGCTTGTTTTGGTTCATTCTAAGCCTCGATGTCGAGAATTGATGTATAATAACATCTTTCACTGAAGTTAATCCAAAGCAAGCACAGAGCTATTTCTTTATTACGACCACAGCGAGAGAGCTATTCTAATCTCGGAATCATAATACACATGACTGTTACCATGTAATACTTATCTGTTAAAGTTTGAGCTCTGTGTTGTAGTCGTGACTAGCATAACTTATCAACAAACATCTAACTCATATTTTCCCTTCTTTTTAACCGTCAGACACGGGCTGAGGCTGTGCATCCACCAGCGAGACTTCCCTGTCGGCGGCAACATCATCGACAACATCAGCACCTGTGTGCACGCGTCCAAGCGTGTCCTCTTTGTGTTGTCGCCGCACTTCGCCAGGAGCCGCTGGTGTCAGTTTGAACTGGTGTTCTGTCAAAACTACGTCATGGAACGCGATGACGTCATAGTGCTGACGCTGCTGGCGCCCATTAGCGGTCGTGACATGACTGACGCCATCTCCGCCATGTTTAAGACGACGACTTACCTGGCGTGGGGCGAGGAAGACGACGCGAGAAAGGCTTTCTGGGGTCGTCTGGTGCTGGCTTTCCACGACATTGTGCCTCGACAGGCGGCGTGATGAGCGGTAGTGAGATGTTACATACAGGAACATACTGATGTTGTGTCGTCCTGGACCCCTTCAATTTTCGTCAATGGGGTCCCATTCAAATTCGGGCGAAGAACAGGGACCCCTTAAAAATCTGAAGAAGGGGTCCCTGGGACCCCAAAGAATTTAGCCTTAGCAGAAGCCCTGTATGAGAACTGTGTTTAATGAGTCATAGCGACTGAGGTATTTGCAGTGTCATTGGTGGAAATGTGCATGGTGAAGTGAAATGTTGATTAATCGTGCGATGAATTCCTAACCACATTTTTTTAGTAGAAAATAGTTTCATAAGGACTGCATGATTTTTACTTAGTGAAGAATGCTATGCCATTAATATTATTTGACGGTTCATACTTCCCATGGGCGTTGAAAGGAAGTGATACGATTATAATGTCGACTTTCGCGGATTACATTTGAAAGAACCGGATGTACCTTTTGGGGGTTAATTGTTTTATGTTACAGTAGTTTTCTTTTAGGTAATAAAGGTCAAATTTAAACGTCTTTATATTTATTTTCAGCACTATAACAAACACTTCGATCATACCGAGTGGTTTATGGTGGTGATAGAATAACTGATCTTTTACAGGAAACACTTAAAACATGTTCAAAGAAAAGAAACTTTCGAGAAGTTTTTTTAGTTGCGTGAGCCACTTGTGCGAGATTTGAACACCAACAGAAAGAAAGATGGCAAAGTGAACACTGAACTGTGGTTGAGTGGACAGCAGGGCGAAAGATTGGTCATTGAGAGAAGGAAGTCAGTCCTTACACACAATCACAAGCAGTCGTCCACTTCTATCATCTCCATCTCCGCGCTGGTTTATCCCCGGAAATCGCTTGTTGTTTTTCCTATTAAAGAAAAAACAAAAAAGTTGCGTAGTAACTGTTATGTGGTAGTCAATATAGTGTAGTAATTACATCAGGTTTTATTTAAAGAAATGGGAGAGATAGTTTGGTTATGAGTGTGTGTGTGTGATACAAGCCGACAAAACTTTTTTTCTTCTTAAATTCTTTTAGTCTATTCTCTTTTTAAAAGCATGTACCCTTGCTATATTCGTTATATCCCCGTTTCTCTGTTACTATTCGCTGTTTCAGAAGAGCAGTAATGACCAACTGTTTCTGTAGTACAGTGTTTCTACCCGTACCCTCTCACTAGCTTTATTGTTAATTAGTCTCCGCCTAAAGTGATGGAGTCCCGGTGAACTTCAAACCCGCGACCTTTCGTTTTAAAGTGGAGCACACTAACCACAGATTGGGACTTCTCATTGTATGAATTTTACTTCTATTTGCACCAGATTTAGATATGTTATTTTTATAGTATTTACCGTTATGTCCATGTTTAACATCGTGTTTCCACTATATCTCTGGAAGTGAAGGGGGTATAGTGGAGAGTGTCGATCTGTGTGTAAATAAACTGTTTAAAAACAAACAGTTGATCCGTTTCGATAGAGTTTGTTATTCAGTAATTATTATTCTTTGAGAGGAAATAATTGTCATTTGAAGTTAGCTGAATAGTCTGTCCTCAACGGTTATTGCTTCGTGTCCTGACTGCTCGTCAACAAAAGCCGCTTTTTCCCGGTTTGGTCCTACATCTGGGGTCAGAAACTGTGGTCAGTGCACGACTTGTGTAAACTGCAGAATATTTCAGAAAAATGTTTGTGTGCTGTGGAGGAAAAAGTATGTTCAGGTATCAACCAGAGGCTTGTGACCTTTCGGAATTTTCGGGGCGTGATGAACTTCAGGACCACATCTGTACAAGGTGAATGCATGTGTGTGTGTGTGTGGAAAACAATCTTTGATTGAAATCGCTCTTAGCTATGTCAATGAAGTTGAAATCGTGTAGCTCCCAATAAAAGAGTGCAATAATCAAAGTCAGACATACCCTCGACCCCCTTTTGTGGTTTTGCTCACGGAACTAAGTAAACTGCTAAACTTTAACTGGATGTCGCCAAAGGGCACGGATCAAATGGAAAAACCCGGGTAGAAAAATTTTCCTGGTAGAATTGAAAAGAAGCTTAGTTTCAAGCCATGGTAGTTTCCTGGCGCACTTTCCTGTTGTGGACAACAGTTTGAAAAGGAGGGACATTGTACTGGACTTCTGATCGTCATATCTGTAATATTATTCTCTTGACGCACTGTTGACCCACTGTGATGTGTTTGTTTGTAGTAAGTACACAAACTGTACAGGGTCCGTAAACTTTCTGGTCTGGCAAATCTCACGGGTTTCTGCTGATGAAGAGACAACCTTCGCAGTCTGGCACCTTAAACTGTTTTTAGTTTTCTAGGATTTAAACGACTTTACTGTTTCGTAACAGTACTTTGGCTGTGAGTAATTGCTTAGTGTTTTTTCTTTCAATCACCAGAGTACCTCTGGTTTTCAGCCTTTAGTCTGCTTCATTTTGAACAGCTGTCACTTGTTACTAAAGAATACATGAATCAAGCCAAGCTACTGAGAATGAACTGCCAATGAATGAAATGGTGTTTAAAAACTAAAAAAAAAAAATCTGCATCATTTCTATGAAAAGACAATTTAACACTGACGAAATATATTTCAAACCGTTCTGGAAAGATCCCTGCCACTAATTACAAAAATGCTTTTCGGTTTGACTAAATAATAAGGAAAATTTTTCTTGAAAAAAATATTTTACTGACTCACAATGAAAATGAGACTCGTCTTCCCCAATTATAGCAGTTTTGCAATACTCCTTTTATTTCTTACGAAACAGCTTGTTGCTAGCAAGCATGTTGTCAAAAATGTGTCAAAGCGTGGAAAAGATTGTTATGAAGGGATGTGTTGGTGTTTACAAGACATGGCGGATTGTTCACGTAATGGCGGACGTTTACAGTTTGTGCCAGTGTTGCCTCCGATCATCACAAGCCTCAACTTTTCCTTCAACAATCTACCCCACCTTTCCTCCGACTTCTTCAGTAACGTGACTCAGCTTTCTTTTGTCGACCTGACTGGCAACGGACTGGTTTCAGTTGACCAACATGCCTTCAGAGGTTTAGATAATCTAACAACCATAACTCTGGACAGCAATTTCCTGGATTTTAATTCTCTTCGACCTGTTCTCAATGTATCTACCTTGATTCAGTTACAGATGCGAAATATCCGAAACATTACTTTCATTCCTGAAAACATATTTATTGAATTTCCGTTGCCAAACCTCAAACAATTGGTTCTTGCTGGAAGCAACTTGGGAGTTTTATATCTCAGCGATTTCAAACCTCTCAAGAAGCTGACCTACCTGGACGTCGGTAATAACAGAGTGCACACACTTCATGTGGACACTTTGCCGACACTAAAATATTTCGTTTTCACCGCTAATCGGATTGAAGGTGACTTCATCACGACCTGCTCTGACAATAACACATCGCTCTTTCCAATGTTAGGTTATCTGAGCCTAAGAAGTAATGGTATTTCCAGCATACACAAGTCGGTTTGTCTACCAAACTTAAAAATTTTATACCTTGATTCCAACAAACTGGATTACCTGCAGAAAGAAATGTTCTTGAAATTTCCTAAGCTTCAAGTTCTGAAACTGGTCAGAATGCACTCGTACATTAAGTACATTGACCCTCGTGCTTTCGCAAACCCGTCGTTGGAAAACTTGTATATGTCTGATAACAAGATTTATTTTTCCAGCGAATCTATTAGTGCGCAGATGTTCGCAGGATGCCCAAGACTTGTCCTCCTTCAACTTGATAACAATAATTTTTCCAGCGTCACAGACGCAAAATTCCAAGAACTTTTTGGTGGTCATCCCGAACTGAGAAAAGTGTACTTGGGTATTAACCAGATAACAAATGTCACTATTTCTACATTTAAAGGTCTGTCCAATGTTGAGGAGTTGAATTTGTATTCAAACCCCATCAAAGATCTTCCAGACGGCGTCTTTGACCATCTCGTCAACTTGACGATCCTTCGTCTTGACGACAATCTTCTGTCAGAGATAAGGGAGACCACCTTCAGTGTCAGCACTCGCCAAGTCTTCGCCAACTGGACCTGAGCGGCAATCCATACGCGTGCACGTGCAGCTTGAGGTGGTTCACATCCTGGCTGATAGACGAAAGACGAAAGTTCGCGAACTTTCCAAAAGGTTACGTGTGCGCTACTGTCTCGTCTACCAGCAGTGGACAAGTTGGAAAAACTCAGAGGAACTTTACGAGATTCATTGGGGAGACAGATGATCATCTTAAATGGCACAGAAACAGAACAAGCTCTTTCCAAGGAGTATCAGACAGAAACCAGAGTGATCTTTCTTTACCCAATTTGAATTATTTTCTTCAGACCGATGCAGACGAGAATGTCTCGTTGCCATCTGTGATTGCTGTTGTTTACCTGTCGGACTTCGTGATGAGCGATCAAGCGTGTCTGTTGAGCCAGTCCACCAGTCTGTTGACGGCAGTTCTGGCGGCAGTGCTGGTGGTGTTCATGCTGACCTTCCTGGTGCTGTACAAGTACCGCTGGCACATTCGCCTGGCGCTGTACGAGGCTTTCCAAAGAAATCCGCAACAACAACAACAGCAACCTGAGCGCGAGTACGAGTATGATGTGTTCGTGTCGTACGCCAACGAGGACGTGGACTGGGTGAGACAGGAACTCATACCGACACTGGAAGGGAGGTAAGTGGACTGGATTAGACCGGAACATAAAACATTTTAAGTATGTTATTTGCGTTTTGATTTTGGGGTTTCAGGAGAAAGAACCACGAATAGTTGAGGTTGCACTTGCAACTTATGACTTTAAGCAGATATTTCACGAGCAGCAAACATGTTACTGTCACGTATTTTGAAGTGCATTCAAGAGAGTTTGTTTGTGTAAAAAGAGCCCTGGTTTGTGTTCTTTTAGTAAATCCTACCTCGAATTTCCTCATTAACGATCGGTCATAACACACTAATGATGTCAAAATCTTTTCCTTTTTTGCTGCATGCTAGTATTATCTGTCTGTTGAATAGGATTAAGCCATTAATCAGAAATTTATTATTTTAAAGCAGATATGTGTCCTCTTGTGCACATACGAGTTAAATAAAGTGTTCTGTGTGTGCTTTTTTTTTTAATTCAGAAGAAGAGACCACGCAATAGTTTGATTTTCCTTTTCCTACTTTGCATTGTGTTAGTGGTACTACACACACACACCACACAGTAAAATCTATTCAGGATGACTGACAAGAGAAAGGCATTAAAATCTCTCATTTTAATGCACATGGTTGTAGCTATATTATTTTCATTCTAAGCTCAGAATTGTAGTTGTGAGTAGTAATGTGTACTTCAGGAAACTATACTTTTTGAGACAACATCTGCATGACTTTCTTTTTGTCGTGAATCGTCAAACATAGGCTGAGTTTGTGTGTATATCCTTTCTCTTTAACCGTCAGACACGGCTGAGGCTGTGCATCCACCAGCGAGACTTCCCTGTCGGCGGCAACATCATCGACAACATCAGCACCTGTGTGCACGCGTCCAAGCGTGTCCTCTTTGTGTTGTCGCCGCACTTCGCCAGGAGCGCTGGTGTCAGTTGAACTGGTGTTCTGTCAAAACTACGTCATGGAACGCGATGACGTCCTGGTGCTGACGCTGCTGGCGCCCATTAGCGGTCGTGACATGACTGACGCCATCTCCGCCATGTTTAAGACGACGACTTACCTGGCGTGGGGCGAGGAAGACGACGCGAGATAAGCTTTCTGGGGTCGTCTGGTGCTGGCTTTCCACGACATTGTGCCTCGACAGGCGGCGTGAGAAGCGTTTGAGATGTTACATACAGAGACATACTGAGCTTGTGTCTTGTATTAGCCATTTTGCAAGTCGCTCTGATTGTTAGGGATTTGGTGTACAAATAAATGTAAAATCTGGTTTAAGCTTAGGTCTTTATTGTACCATAACCAGTTATTGTGCTCTTTGAGCTTGTTTTCTGCTCCTTGTTTCCTTTTAGGAAAAATGGCCTCGATAACCGAGTTATTTATTTACAACTCGGATTCTTATAGCGGAAATTTACCTGTAAAATGTAGGTATGCGACTGAAAGTTATGTGCATTACATAGTTTTTCATTTGTTTAAATGCATTTTTTTATGTGTTTAAGAGAGAACTATGTTGACATAGAATGGTAACTGAGAATATTTGGAATGTCACTGGTGCATTAAGTGAAGTGAAATGTCGCTTAATGGTGTGATGAATGCATAGATACAAACTGTCAGAAGAAAAGAATTTAACGATATATTTGTTTTTTTTCTTAGTAGAAAATGTTGTGACAGCCAATGTTATCTGTCAGCAATATTGTTTATGACCTGTTTACCCTGCAATACTTCCCATGGGCGTTGAAAGGAAGCAATAAGATCGTAAGGTATGGATGAGTCGAGATTTTCGCGAGATGTACACTACAAGGAACTGCGTGTACTTTTTTTTTCGTCCATCTCAAAGCAGTGGTAAGGTCAAATCAAGCCATCTTTCATATTAATTTTTTTAGCACTATAACAAAATATTGTCCTTGTGGTTTAATCCTACCAAGTTGTTTATGCTGGTTATAGACTAACTGTCATCGTTTACTTGAAACATATTCAAAGGATAGAAACTCTCGAGGCGTTCCTGAGTGTTGTGAACTACTTGCTTCCCAAACACTTGTGCAACATTGAACACTAATGCAGAAAGAGGGCACAGTGAACACACAGTGAACACTGAATTGTTGTTGAACAGACAGCAGGGTAGAAGACGTGTGGAGATGATGAAGTCAGTCCTTTACACACAATCACAAGCAGGCGCCGCTGTGCTGGTGTATCACCGGAAATCTCTTGTGGTTTCACTCGTTAAAGAAAGTACAAAAAATCTTGGAGAAGAAACTGTCATACGGTAGTAAATACAGCACGGCAATTTTAAGGAAAGAGGAGATGGTTTGTGGACATACTGTTTTATACTTGTAAGTCAATGAACATTATACTCATGTAACATTCACATTCCGACATAAATAACTGACCTACGGTAACCTTCGTTTATATTTTCTCCAACGGTAAACACGTGAGTAGAATCTGAATTGAACAATTTTTCTTCGAGATTATCTAAACTTTCCTAACAATTTCTTGAATTGTGTGTGTGTGCGAAGGAGAGAGAGTAGGACAAAGCAGGAATTTCTTTATTCGTAAATGTATCCCCAGTCACGAAGGAAGTCTGGATTTTTTCTTTAACTTCTAGTGACACAGATCATATGATGTTCGTCCTTTGTCCCAAATGCAGGAGACAAAGCTCCAACTCACACGGCCTATTAATGGTCATGGAGGGTGTTCATGGGGCTCCTCACGAGCGGATTGGAAATTTTAACGTGTACTCCACACTCAGGGTCGTTCTTAGCCCCCGCGGGGCCTGAGATACAACTTATGTGCGGGGCCTGAGGCATAGGGTATGTGCGGGGCCCTCGATGCCACCATCGCCACGGTTTTAATCAAAAGTGTGGCGCCCTACTCAGATATCATTTCAATATTTTATAAACGTTTACAAATTGCCGAGAATTTTGTAAACGTTTATAAAATGTTTAAATGTTATCAGGGCAGGCAGATGCCTCGTCTGCCTGTCGCTAAGCAAAGCCTTGTCCAGACTAGAATAGAGGTTCTCTAGAACATGCAACTGTAAAAATAATTTTGACATTAAACAACACATCTTTGATTGAAATCGCTCTTCAGCCATGTCAATGAAGTTGAAATCGTGTAGCTCGCCAGTAAAAGAGTGCAATAAGCAAAGTCAGACATACCCTTGACCCCCTTTTGTGGGTTTGCTGACGGCACAAAGTAAACTGCTAAATGCGACTGGATGTCGCCAAAGGACAGGGATCAAAGGGAAATACCCTGATGTAAAAGTGTACCCTGGTAGAATTGAAATTAAATTTCAAGTGGTAAGTTCCTGGCGCACTTTCCTGTTGTGGAAGACAGTTTGAAAAGGAACAATGTCGTATTGGATTGTTTAGCTTTATGTCTACATTATCTTGATGCAACTGATGACAGTCTGATGTGTTTGCTTGTAGTCTGTACATTGACTGTACAGAATGCAGTAAAGTTTGTGGTCTGGCAGTTTCTGTAGATGAAAAGACAATCTTCGCAGGTGTGTACCATAATTTCTGTTTTGGTTTCATAGACTTTAAACGACTCTTCTATTTTGTAATAGTACTTTGGCTGTCAGCAATGGCTTAAATGGTTTTTTTTCTTTTATTAAAAGACCAGAGTACGGATAAATATCACATTCCACGCTTTCTTCGCCATCTACCTACTCTGACAACAGTAAAGTGGACACAAGCTGGACGGGTTTGGTTGTGTTACCAAATACAATTCAGTTTTCACTACCTTTCAATTCACCCAAGGCAACGGTTGACAGAAGAAAATCTGGATGCCGAACGAGAGAATGAACCTTTCCACATCGAATGTGCTTGACAAACATCATTGAGATAAACCATCCAACTACTGAGTTCGTTTCTTCGAGGATCAGTCCGGCTCTTTAATTGTGTGTACATTTTGTAATTGTGTTTTGTAAAATAAAACTACTGATTACTGAAGCGAGAAGGAATGTTTTTCATTAAAAAATGTCTGATTGACTCCTCACAGATGAAAATGAGGCCTTTCTACAAATATAGCAGGTTTACAATACTTCTTTTACTTCTTACGGAACAGCTTGTAGTTAGCCATTGTCTCGCAGAAAATGTGCCAAAGCCTGGAAAGGACTGTTATCAAGGAATGTGTTGGTGTGTACAGGACATGGCGGATTGTTCCGGTAATGGCGGACGTTTACAGTTTGTGCCAGTGTTACCTCCCATCATAAAGAATCTTAACTTTTCCTCCAACAATCTGACCCACATACCTTCAGATTTCTTCAGTAACGTGACCCAGCTTTCCTCTATAAATCTGACGGCCAACGGACTGGTTTCCATGGACCAGCATGCCTTTCGTGGTTTACGATCTCTGACTGATATAACTCTCGACAACAACTCACTTGACTTCAACTCCGTGCGACCAGTTCTGAATATATCTTCGTTAGCTCGCTTACAGATGTGCGACAACTACAATGTCACCTACATTCCGAACAACATCTTCTTGGAGTTTCCATCTACACACTTGAGACAACTTGGTTATTGCTGGAAGCACTTTGGGAGTTCTCAATCTGACTGTTTTCAAACCGCTCAAGAATCTCGAATACCTTAATGTGGATGATAGCGAGATAGTGAGTATTGTGGTAGACACTTTACCATCGCTAAATTATCTCATTCTCAGAAGCAATTCTATTTCAGGTGACTTCATACACACGTGTGCCGGTACAAACGTTGTCGCATTTTCCTATGCTACGTTATCTCAGTTTCAGGAATAATGATATTAATAGCATAAACTCACCTGTTTGCCTCCCAAGCTTGAACTATTTGAATCTTGGATCAAACAATTTTCATGTCTTAAGAAAAGATGGTTTCTCGAAACTTCCAAACCTTAAATTTCTTCGTTTGTCCATTATGCACACCCTTATCTATACTATTGAACCTGGTGCTTTCGCAAGCTCTACCCTGGAAAATGTTTATTTGTCAGCTACCAGGATTTCCTTTAAGAGCGATGATATCAGTGCGGCAAATGTTTAATGGTTGCCCAAATTTAAAATACGTTCAGCTGGATATCAACGATTTTTCCGATGTCCCAGATGCAAAGTTTCAAGAACTCTTTCGAAATAATCCCATGCTAACTACAGTCTACCTGGGTAATTCAAAGATCACAACCATCACATCTGATACATTTAAAGGAATGCCCAACGTTGAGGAGCTAAACTTGTATTCAAACCCCATAGAAGACCTTCCAGATGGCGTCTTCGACCATCTAAACAACTTGAAAATCCTTCGTATTGACCACAATCGTCTGACAGAGATAAGGGAGACAACCTTCAATGCCAGTACACGCCAACGTCTTCATCAACTGGACTTGAGCAAAAATCCCTACGAGTGCACGTGTAAAGTGCAGTGGTTCAAAAGATGGCTGATGGACGAAAGAAAAAAGTTTGCAAAATTTCCGAAAGGTTACGTATGCGCATCTTTCTCATCCAGCAGCTGTGAACCAGTGAGAGCAGCAGATATCATGGCAAAGTCTCTTGAGGCCAGCAATTACGAAATTGGCTGACCGATTTTTCTAACCGACAAACCCTCTCACGACGTTTCCAGAAGGTATTTTACCATCAGCACCAGAACCCCGAAATCTTAACTGACCCAGAGGAAGAACCATTGGCTTCTGAATTACAAGACCACATTTTCCTATCGCCAGTGGGTTTCTCCATTGTTTACCTGTCGGACTTCGTGATGAGCGATCAAGCGTGTCTGTTGAGCCAGTCCACCAGTCTGTTGACGGCAGTTCTGGCGGCAGTGCTGGTGGTGTTCATGCTGACCTTCCTGGTGCTGTACAAGTACCGCTGGCACATTCGCCTGGCGCTGTACGAGGCTTTTCGAGGAAACCCGCAACGACGACTGCAGCGACAACGTGAACGCTAGTACGAGTATGATGTGTTCGTGTCGTACGCCAACGAGACGTGGACTGGGTGAGACAGGAACTCATACCGACACTGGAAGGGAGGTAATTTATTTTTTGTCTTTTATTTTTTTTGCTTTTAGATTGTAGGAGTATCTATCTGTATTGAAAATTCAAAGCCGCAACAACAACAACAACAACAACAAAGAAGATGAAGAAGAAGAAGGGAAATTCAGTCTATTAGATGTCGATTTTCACTAAATCCTGCATTAGTAATAATAATCGTGTTACCACGGTGACTTCGTTGCTCATCCTGTTCGGGTGGATCAGTGGAGCAACGGCTAGCGCCTGTCACCAATATAGTGAGAATTGGTTGTCAGGGTTCACCTCTCGTCTTGGGCAAACTATGATTTCTCTGCATGTAGCATCTATTTAGATGGCTGGTTGCTTGCCGTGATATAGTTTTAGTTGCTGACTAAGCGTAAAACACCAATTTACCACCACTCCTACCTCCACCACCACCACCGCCACCACGAATCCAAGTCTCGGAATAATAAGAAACATTTTTGTTACTGTGCAATGTTTATTCATTATTGAAGTTTGAGCTCTGAGTTCTAGTCGTGACTAGTATAACTGATGAACAAATAGCTCTGTAACTCATCGTTTCTCCTCTCTTTAATGATAAGGTACGGGCTGAGGCTGTGCGTCCACCAGCGAGACTTCCCTGTCGGCGGCAACATCATCGACAACATCAGCACCTGTGTGCACGCGTCCAAGCGTGTCCTCTTTGTGTTGTCGCCGCACTTCGCCAGGAGCCGCTGGTGTCAGTTTGAACTGGTGTTCTGTCAAAACTACGTCATGGAACGCGATGACGTCCTGGTGTTGACGCTGCTGGCGCCCATTAGCGGTCGTGACATGACTGACGCCATCTCCGCCATGTTTAAGACGACGACTTACCTGGCGTGGGGCGAGGAAGAGGACGCTAGAAAGGCTTTCTGGGGTCGTCTGGTGCTGGCTTTCCACGACATTTTACTTGCTCAAATGGCTTGACTTGATAAGAACTGGAAAGAATACTGCTACAGCAAACTTTGATCTTCCTCTTTGTTGTTGTTGTTTTGTTTTTTGTTTAAATTTCCTGAACTCTGAAACCCTATATCATTTTGTATATATTTTTCGGCTTATTCTCTTTCGTAAATCTGCGCTTCTAAACGAAGCTGTTAAAAATATAACTTTTAGCGATCTTCTTAAAATAAAGGTGCTCTTCCATGAAGTATCAATCAATCGCTTTCAAAGTACGTTAACGTGAAATTAGTGGGGTCAAAAGGTGACGTCACGATGTCCGCTAAACATGCACTTCCAGCTCTCTGATTGGCTCTTGGTTTCTCAAGGTAATCATATTCATGGGCAGTCCTGACATCTGTGTTGTCTTGATCTTTATCTGTGGAGAATAATGTTTAAAGGTGTATACGAAAAACGAGAACGAAAGAGGAGCAATAGTGATTGAACACTGAGACCAATAAACCTCATTGAAAGATGGTTAGCATTGGATTCCACTTCCGCTTCGTCTGCTTGAACTCATTTAGTTATTTTGTTTTTCTTTCTCAGATGTTTGATGTTTGTACGTTACAGACATCTTATGTACAGTCGCCACTGATGAAGAAGCTTATAGATATACAGCAACGATTAAAATACATCTTGGATGTACCCGCACATTATGTGTTGTTTATTTAGGGCTAAGGGGATCTATTTATAGTAGTACAATGTTGTACTTTCATCAAGTCTATGTGCATTATGTGCGCTTCATATCCCTGTGTTCACTGACTTGTTTACCTGTCAGTAAAGCTCTGCGGACTACTCCCGCCCCCCCAAAAAAAATACAAAACAAAAACAAAAAAAAGCTCCAGCCACCCATTCACAGCCACCGAGAGCCAGCAACGACCCCTTGTAATTGTAACCTTTACTGATTTTCCTGGTAGATAACAATATGCTTGTAGTTCGATTGTCAACATCTACATTCAGTAATGTAATATAGACTGCAAACTCAAGGACAAGTGCACAAGGATCTATATAACTTCTTGAACATAAGTTGTTTACACCTGAGTGGTTACTGGTTAGTGAATGAGGAAACACGACATTAAAAATCGAACCTGTAGAACCCTGCTCCACAGAGAAGAAAGTTACCTCAATCTTTCTTCAAATGACAAATAAAAGGAAAAGAAGAAGGAAAACATCCACTGACCTAGGCCGGGCCCCCTTCATACCTGTGGGCCGGGGTACAGCTCCCTCCCCCAGTCCCTCCCTCTCGTCAGGCCTGAACCCATCCACATACCAGGAGCGGCCGACCTACTTTCTCATTGCACACTAGAGGACATGGGAGCGCAGCGAGGTGTAACCTGTCCCCCTCTCCTATGTCCCCCCCCCCCCTACTTTCCGCATAGACTGCTAGGCGACAGTGTATTGAGGGACATAACTCAGACCTTACAGTACAGTTAGGTTCGACTGTTTGCTGATCAAGTTCCTCTTTCGATTTGATCAGGTAATCTTTTTATCTTTAACATATGTTATTTGCAAGAGTATATCTTCAAACTCCATTTTTTACCGACTGTTGCTTTTATTTTTTGGCTATAAGGATCCGATAGTTTCATAAGTCACAAACAAATATTTTGTTGTTTACAAACTTAAACTACTTCCGCGTTTTTACATTAATTGTTATTTAGCAATAGTTTCATCCCTTGTTGATGTTGTTTTCCTGTCGTCGTGTAAGTTTACGACTGTTCTGCTTGGTTGTAATGTTTTTTGTTGTTGTTGTTGTTTACTTTGTCATATCATTCAATTGATCTCTAAACTGAAAAATTGTTTTCCGGATTGCTCAAACTATGCATCAATGTCATGAAACTTACTGCACATGATCTTTCTCAGAACTGTTGGTAGACTGTAGATTATTCTCTACTTCCCAGCTGTCTTATGCTTGCTATACAGCTATTGTTTTCATGAAGATTATGGTTTTGTTACCTAAAATATAATATTTTATGTCCAAATTAAGAAACCACTTCACGATTAGTAGATTTGACATCAGGGACTTAAATAGCAGTAGTAAAGAGGAAAACCCAGCTTTCTGATTCCCATGAAACATGCTAGCTATTATTATGTGCTATAGAAGAAACAAACTTCAAAGAAAAGCATGTACACACACGGTATAAAGGGATGTAATATTGGTTGCCCGCAGGAGCAAAATTTAATGTATATGGTAATCATTTTCAGTTAACTCCCTTTCAATTATGTAATTCCATCAAAGATACAAATAAGTGTTTTATGATCTTGGCAGTTACATTAGACAATGTATGTTATCCAGATGGTAATAATAATAATACAGACAGTCAAGAATCATACTGAAACATCTGTTTTGGGAGGTAACTGGAGTATTTATGTAGATGCATACACTTAAGGTTCCAAACTGGCCATTGACACATAAATAATGAATTTAATGACTTACATTGTGTATGTAGGTAAGTCTGTCCAAGTAAATGTCAAAATACTTGAATAGGTTGAATGTAGTTAAACATAACAATCTTAATAGCATTTTGACTTCTAAAGAATCATTGCATGAGAGAGAGAGAGAGAGAGAAACATTAAATGTCATTGACTTTGTCATTATGATATGGGGGATACATTCAGACATAATATGAACAAAGCAAAACAAACTTAAAGTACAGACATTTTTGTTCTGTTCAAATCTGCTAGCACATCTGTGAACATCAGGCACCAGCAGTTTGTGTAGACTATCTTTCATATATAAGCTGATTAGTATTTGGTCAATGCAGTTATTTAAGCCCATAACATTCTTCCTCATTATTGCAAGAGGTTATATCTTCCGAATTTGCCTGCTCTGTTCTATTCAAGGCTCCTCATAACTTATATAAATTTCAGTCTGATTATATTCTGTAACACTTTCTAAATTAGCAAAGAATACCATCCTGAGGGCCTGTCATACTATATAGAGGGCTTCCTTCTGGTGCCACATAGGAGGCATAGGACAGAGAGATTGTGTATTAGTGATAAAAAGTGTGTGTTTGTGTGTGTGTGAGAAAGATAGCAGACTTTTGGTCAGTCTATTTTCCTATTTTTAAAAGGCAAACTGCACAATTGTTGTCAAATGCTTAATTCTTTAATTTGACACAAATGCCCCACATGAGCACCTCTGCTTGATTCACAAAGCACAAATATTTTAACACTGCAAATCTTGTCTGGGTTTTGGAAAAAGTTCATCACCAACAAGATTACAAAGTAGTTTTTGCTGATTGGGCAATGCCTTGTTAGGTAAAGGTAAACTATAAAGCACCTGCTCTGGTTCTGAAGGAGTTTCCAGTGGTTTGGGCTTGATCCTCATTCTTTACAAGTACTACACCACACATGATAGTATAGAATTTACAGATCAGTAAAGGCACATTGCTAACATCTTTGAACTGTTGTATAATTTCTGTTTAGTTAAATAAGAGAATTAAATTCATCATTTAACCATTACATTAATGTAAGCTCTTTTACTTGTATGTGTGTAACGATGCAGTACATGTAAAATATTTGACATGGAGTATGCATGTATGTATAAATGCATAAAATGCATCTCTAACACAGACATTTGTGTAACATAGAATAGCTTTTATAATATCTTCCAATACATTGGAAGGGTCTTAATGAACAGTATATATATATATTTTGATATTATATATACATATACTTACATACATAATCTTAAAAAGTAAATTTTGTAATTCAATTTTCAATGCCCTACATGTAAATGGATTAAACACAGGTCTTTAGGGTGAGAATCTGTAAGCAAACAACTGTGTGGGAAACAGAGGAGTAAGCATACACTGGACTAAGAAATAATTTAATATACATGGATATGCCTGCTGCTTTCTAAAGCTTTTGTTTTTTCTTTTCCAAACCTTCACACCTCTTAAATATAAGGACTTTTTCGAATAGTCTTCTTCTTTAAACATTAATACAGTACCCTTGGTTGTTGCTATAATGAAGAAATATGTTTGCTACACTTTTTTGTTTCTGTGCATTGTGTTATCACATTCTTCTACATCAAGGTACATAGCACTCCTATAACATGCACAGTCTGTCTAGCAGGACAAAAAAACTCACCTAAGGTATTCTTTGCTTACATTTTTCTCTTTTGCTAAGCATATCCGTTACAATCTGGATGGAATAATCTTAAATGAAGTTAGTTAAAATTTCTACAACAGTGCTTTGGAGTTGATGGGGTATACATGCTGGCAAGTGGAGCAAACCTAGGAGTTCTATACTTGCTGCAGATGCAAGCCAGCAAAACTTTTTTTCTTCTTAAATTCTTTTAGTCTATTCTCTTTTTAAACGCAAGTACCCTTGTTATATTCGTTATATTCCCGTTTCTCTGTTACTGTTTGCTGTTTCAGAAGAACAGTAATGACCAACTGTTTCTGTAGGACAGTGTTTCTACCCGTACCCTCTCACTAGCTTTACTTTCTCTGTTAATTAGTCTCTGCCCGGAATGATGGAGTCCCGGTGAACTTCAAACCCGCGACCATTTCGTGTTAAAGTGGAGCACACTAACCAATTAACTAATCACAGATTGGGACTTCTCATCGCATGAATTTTATTTCTATTTGCACCAGATTTAGATATGTTAATGTTATATTATTTACCTTTATATCCATGTTTAACATCGTGTTTCCACTGGAATTGAAGGGTTATTGGGGAGAGTGTCGATCTCTGTGTGTTAATAAACTGGTAAAAAAAAGATTAATCAGTTTGGATACAGTTTGTTATTCAGTAATTATTACTCTTTGAGAGAAAATCATTGTCATTTGAAGTTAGCTGAATAGACTGTCCTCAACCCTTATCGCTTTGTGTCCTGACTGCTCGTCAACAAAAGTTGCTTTTCCCCGGTTTGGTCCTACATCTGGGGTCAGAAACTGTGGTCAGTGCAGGACTTGTGTAAACTGCAGAATATTTAAAAAAAATGCTTGTGTGCTGTGGAGGAGAAAGTATGTTCTGGTATCAGCCACAGGCTTGTGACCTTTCGGAATTGTCGGGGCGTGATGAACTTCAGGACCACATCTGTGAAAGTGAATGCGTGTGTGTGTGTGAAAACAATCTTTGATTGAAATCAAGTGTGTAGTTACAAGTGGTAGTTTCCTGGCCTACTTTCCTGTTGTGGAAGACAGTTTGAAAAGGAACAGTGTCGTATTGGATTACTTATCTTTATGTCTACATTATCTTGATGCACTGATGACACAGTCTGATGTGTTTGCCTGTAGTATGTACATTGACTGTACAGAATGCAGTAAAGTTTGTGGTCTGGCAGGTTTCTGTAGATGAAAAGACAATCTTCGCAGGTGTGTACCATAACTTCTGTTTAGTTTCATAGACTTTAAACGACTCTTCTATTTTGTAATAGTACTTTGGCTGTCAGCAATTGCTTAAATGTTTTTTGTTTTTCTTTTATTAAAAGACCAGAGTACGGATACAGATCACATTCCACACTGTCTTCACAATCTACCTACTCTGACAACAGTAAAGTACACAAGCTGGACTGGTTTGGTTGTGTTACCAAATTCAATTCAGTTTTCACTACATTTCAATTCACCCAAGGCAACGGTTGACAGAAGAAAATCTGGATGAGGAACGAAAGAGAATGAACCTTTCCACATCGAATGTGCTTGACAGAGATCGTTGAGATAAACCATCCAACTGTTGAGTTCGTTTCTTCGAGGATCAGTCCGTTCTTTAGTTGTGTGTACATTTTGTTTAGTAAAAAAAAAAAAAAAAAAAAAAAAAAAAAAAAAAAAAAAAACAACAAACTACTGAATTCTAAGCGAGAAGGAAAGTTTTTCATTAAAAATGTCTGATTGACTCCTCACAGATGAAAATGAGGTTCTACGAATATAGTAGTTTTACAATACTTCTTTTACTTCTTACAGAACAGCTGTAGTTAGCCATTGTCTCGCCGAAAATGTGCCAAAGCCTGGAAAAGACTGTTATCAAGGAATGTGTTGGTGTTTACACGACATGGCGGATTGTTCGGGTAATGGCGGACGTTTACAGTTTGTGCCAGTGTTACCTCCCATCATAAAAACCTTAACTTTGCTTTCAACAACCTAACCCACCTGCCTTCAGACTTCTTCAGTAACGTGACCCAGCTTTCCTCTATAAATCTGACGGCCAACGGACTGGTTTCCATGGACCAGCATGCCTTTCGTGGTTTACAATTTCTAACTAATATAACTCTCAACAGCAACTTACTAGACTTCGACTCAATTCGACCAGTTCTGAATATATCTTCGTTAGCTCGCTTGGAGATATGCTACAACCCCAATATCACAACCATTCCTGAACACATCTTCTTGGAGTTTCCGTTACCACACTTGCGCCAATTGGTTATTGCTGGAAACACATTTAAAGTTTTCAATCTGACTGTTTTCAAGCCGCTCAGAATCTCGATTACCTTAATGTGGATGATTGTAATGTAGAGAGTGTAGTGGCAGACACTTTACCATCGCTAAATTATCTCATTCTCAGAAGCAATACTATTTCAGGTGACTTCATACCGACGTGCGCCGGTACAAACGTGTCGTATTTTCCTAATGCTTCGTTATCTCAGTTTCAGAAATAATGATATTAGTAGAATAGACTCACCTGTTTGCCTCCCAAGCTTAACCTATTTGAACATTGGATCGAACAATTTTCATGTCTTGAAAACAAATAGTTTCTCGAAATTTCAAAACCTTAAATTTCTTCGTTTGACCGATATGCACACCCTTATCACTAATATTGAACCTGGTGCTTTCGCAAGCGCTACCCTGGAAAAAGTTTATTTGTCAGCTACCGGGATTTCATTTAAGAGCAATGATATCAGTGAGAAAATGTTTAATGGTTGCCCAAATTTAAAATACGTTCAGCTGGATCAGAACGAATTTTCCGATGTCCCAGATGCAAAGTTTCTAGAACTCTTTCGAAATAATCCCATGCTGACTACAGTCTACATGGGTAGATCACTGATCACAACCATCACATCTGATACATTTAAAGGTATGCCCAATGTTGAGGAGCTAAGCTTGTATTCAAACTCCATAGAAGATCTTCCAGATGGCGTCTTCGACAATCTAAGCAAGTTGAAAATCCTTCAAATTGACCACAATCGTCTGACAGAGATAAGGGAGACAACCTTCAATGCCAGTACTCGCCAACGTCTTTATCAACTGGACTTGAGTGGCAATCCCTTCGAGTGCACGTGTAACGTACGGTGGTTCAAAAGATGGCTGATGGACGACAGAAAAAAGTTTGCAAAATTTCCGAAAGGTTACGTATGCGCATCTTTCTCATCCAGCAGCTGTGAACCAGTGAGAGCAACAGCTACCATTGCAAAGTCTCTTGAGGCCAGCAAGTACAGCAGCAAATGACAGATTATTCTAACCGACATCCCATCTCACGACGTTTCCAGAAGGTATTTTACCATCAGCACCAGAACCCCGAAACCTTAACTGACCCAGATGAAGAACCATTGGCTTCTGAATCACAAGACCAAAGTTTCCTATCGCCAGCGGGTTCCTCCATTGTTTACTTGTCAGATTTTGTGATAAATGATCAAGCGTGTCTGTTGAGCCAGTCCACCAGTCTGTTGACGGCAGTTCTGGCGGCAGTGCTGGTGATGTTCATGCTGACCTTCCTGGTGCTGTACAAGTACCGCTGGCACATTCGCCTGGCGCTGTACGAGGCTTTCCGAGGAAACCCGCAACAACGACTGCAGCGACAACGTGAACGCGAGTACGAGTATGATGTGTTCGTGTCGTACGCCAACGAAGACGTGGACTGGGTGAGACAGGAACTCATACCGACACTGGAAGGGAGGTAATTTATTCTTTGTCTTTTATTTTTTGCTTTTAGATGTAGGAGAGTCTATCTATTCTGAAAATTCAAAGCCACAAAAATTACCGTGAACAACAACAACAACAACAACAACAACAACAACAACAACAACAACAACAACAACAACAACAACAAGAGAAGAAGAAGAAGAAGGAAATTTATTCTATTAGATGTCAGATTTTCACGAAATCCTGAATTAGTAATAATAGTCGTGTTACCCAGTTCACTTCGGTGCTTGTCCTGTTTCGGGTGGCTCAGTGGCACACCGGCTAGCGCCTGTTATTACCGTCTTGGGCAAACTATTATTTCTCTGAATGTAGCATCTATTTAGAGGGCTGGCTGCTTGCCGTGATATAGTCTTAGTTGCTGACTAAAACACCTATTTCCTCGCCACTACCACCACCACCAATCCAAATCTCGGAATAATAAGAAATATCTTTGTTACTGTGTAATGTTTATTCATTATTGAAGTTTGAGCTCTGAGTTGTAGTCATGACTAGTATAACTTATCCAACAAACGTCTAACTTATCGTTTTCTCTCTCTTTAATCATCAGGTACACGGGCTGAGGCTGTGCATCCACCAGCGAGACTTCCCTGTCGGCGGCAACATCATCGACAACATCAGCACCTGTGTGCACGCGTCCAAGCGTGTCCTCTTTGTGTTGTCGCCGCACTTCGCCAGGAGCCGCTGGTGTCAGTTTGAACTGGTGTTTCTGTCAAAAACTACGTCATGGAACGCGATGACGTCCTGGTGCTGACGCTGCTGGCGCCCATTACGTCGTGACATGACTGACGCCATCTCCGCCATGTTTAAGACGACGACTTACCTGGCGTGGGGCGAGGAAGACGACGCGAGAAACGCTTTCTGGGGTCGTCTGGTGCTGGCTTTCCACGACATTATGCCTCGACAGGTGGCGTGAGTAGTAACAACGAGATGTAAAGACAACAGACACAAGCCAGAAGTCTCGTTGAAGAGGACGAAGTCAGTCCTGACAATCACAAGCGGATGACCACTTCTATCAGCTCCACCCCTGTGTTGGTGTTTCATCGGAAGTAGCCATAGTTTTACTCATTAGAGCGCTGAGAAGAAACTGTTATAGAGTAGTCATGTGCTCCGTAATTGAATTGTGTTTATTTTTGAAGGGGAAATGGTAAGTGCACTAATAAAGAAAACCGGAAAACGCAAATGTTTTTCCCTCAAATTCGCATTTTCTGAACTCCTATGTAAATCACAATTCATTCTAACCATTCCCTTTCTCGTCATATTCCTGTTTCTCTGTTCCTATTCCTGTTTCAGAAGAGCGTTTGTATACTATAGCCTAATTGTGAATGGCTCACTGGTTCTACAGGAGGATTTTTCTAGCCGTACCTTCTCACTCATCTTCTTTTCTCCTTTCATTTAGTTACTGTCCTCTGGTGAACTTTAAACCCGCGAATTTTCGCTCTTAAGTGGAGCACACTAACCACAAACTGCTGCGCCTCCTCATTGTGTGGAATTTGTTCTTTTTTTATACCAAATTTAGACATCTCGACAAGCGGTGTAAACATGTGATGTGTACATTTAGTCAACTCTTCTCCATGTGAACGTAGCTCAGAGTAAGTAGCAATCAACGTTGAGAAGGAAGGAAGTCGCTTCAAACATTGTTCGAGACAAATTGTGAACTGGATGTAGGGGGGAACAAGTAGCCCCAGTTTCTCGATGTTTACCGCTGACTCTATGTGTTTGAGAAATGCTCTTCCATCGTAGAAAACAGGAAATGGTACTACAATACTACAATAGTACAATTGCGACATCACCATTAATTTGATAGACGAAGAAGATAAGCGTGGATGGTAAAATCTAAATTAATTTTAATATCTCACCAGCAGCTTCAGTTGTAGTTACCTCGAAATTTTTTTTTTAAGAACTAGTTGTTGCTTTAAGAAAACTAATCCATTTAAAAGCGTAAGAAATCATTTATAAAATTATGCATTTATATCTTGAAATTTGTTCTTACATGCTGTATCTATTGATTCTAGAAAGATCAAATTATTCCCTTTAAAAAGAACAGACACAAAGACAGAAATGAAAGAGTCGTCGTTCGCTCTGTTCGGGCTGTTTTCTGTCTCTTGGGTTGAGGATTTTTTTTAAAGATCGCATTTGTTTATTCATTTGATTAACTAACTGTATAAACAATTTTTGAAATAAATTTTTATTTACTACAATAATTTACAACGTAGTTAGAATCTCGTATTTTTCGTTATGCTTCACTATGTCTTTGTTTCCTTGAGCTGCTTCGCACGCGCGTCTTGTGTGTGTTTGTGTGTGTGTGTGTTGTGTGTGCATATAAAGAAGATGCTTGTTCTGAGTAAATTATGTCCAGATATTGTTTTCACGGTAAAAAACCATTCTTGACCCGAAAAATGTGGATGAATGTTTAAACACGTTTGGCAATGTTTTTACAAGACCGCAACACAACAACTTTGCCAAACTTGGCCAAAGGTTCGCTCATATATACTGATTAAGAATGGTCTTCGCCCTATTTGTGTACACGGCTTGGTTTCCGTACCAAAGGCCAAGTTCCCAGACGCCCCGAGCTGATTCACGGCCTCTCTAACGAGGCTGCGTCTTAATTTGTTGCGACAGGAAGTAGGGGGCGTCCGCGTGTGCACACACAGGCGCCTCCACACCTCTGCACGTGAGGTATTCATCGGCACTTGACAAACATGATCGAGGCCCCTCAGGCAAAGCTTTCGCCTACAGAAGATGTTCTTGGTCTGCAGGAAAAAAAGTCAAGTTGAGTGAGGGAAGAAGGACAATAAAAATGTCTTTCCCTTGGTGCAGCCCTCAGTAAGTGCGTCTGTCTCACTGTTTTGGTCTTTTAAACTGAATTACAGACCAGTGGTATCTCCTTCCTGGGGGTTATCAACGGCAACACTATTTTTTTTTCTTGTAACCTTCTTGCATTAATAAATAATCGCAATGGGATTGTTTATGATGTTGAATACATATAACGATAACTCTTTCTCTCACACACACACTCTCTCTCTGGGTGTATAGTGTGTGTTTTAGATATGAAATCAAACGCTTCTTTTCCAGAACCCATCATTTATAAGAATAAAATATTGATCAAGCAATGCATCCTGGGATGGTAAAGATTCAATATTATTATTTAGAGTCGAATTAACGGTCTTGCTATTTTTACAACTCGTGTTTGGCAATGTCGACAGACCTGACACAGAAATAACACAGTCCATGACTCAAAAGTGTTTCAGACAGATTGGCATCTCCATAACACAGTTTATGAATGAAACTTTTCTACAACAGCTTATGAATGACGAACAGTTGGCCACAACACAGTTGATGAACAGTTTCTTCACATTGCATACTTTCATCTGATTTCTTTTGGCCACGACGGACAAGCAAATACCAAACAGTCAATATTTTCAAATCATCGTCAGCCCTTTATTGTGGTTCTGGCACTGAGACGAAGTCAGGGATGCCAGACACCATCTTTACTCTTATGACCACCCAAACTCCCGAGAGAAACACCCTCCACACCTGTTGCTGCTTCGCGGAACTGTTTGTTTTGGTTCTTTTTTCTCGGGAATCGACTCACACCACTCCCAGCACAAATTCAGAAGCATGACCCCTCCGGGGCACCGTAAGTTTCCTCACCGCGGCCAGAGCACAGCATCCTCCGCACAGCCGGGCTCTTTCACCCGCCTGCAGCCGCTGCTGCCCCCCTTTAGCTGCATTCTGTCCCTTGTCTCTCCCTCCCGCCAGGCGGTACCTCCCAGCTCGGCGAGGAGGAGCGCCAACCGCCGTGCTGCAGTTCCAGGCCCGAGGGGTCAGGCTGCATAATTACCTCAATTTGGCCAATCGTATTCATTTCTGGGCGCACGTGGCCTCTGCTCGCGCACTGTCACTGGCACTTCAAACAGCACGTGCATCGCCAAGGCTGTGCGCGCGCTGCAGACGCTGGGACAGTCGCAGCAGGGGAGGAGTAATTAAGCCGACCACAAAAGCCAGCGGAGGAGCTGCTGCAGCGTCGACGGAGGGCAGACGGCCGGCATCGTCGGCTGCGATTCCACTTCTTGCTTCCGCTACAATTATAATAACTCATTTATCTCACTGACTCACTTACTCTCTCGATGACCGCGCCGACCGGCCGGCTGGTCGGTCAAGTCAAGCAATTAGTAAAGCGGTTTAAAAAAAAATTTTAAGTCAATGTTGCTGGTTTGGGATTCTCTGATGTGAATGTTTTGTGTATTGTTATGTTCGTTGTTTATACTTATGAGTGTGCGTGTAATATGTATGTTTTATGTATATATCTTGGTATATATATATAATGGGACAAGTAATTACCCGCGTTATGATAAGTCGAAGAAATTATGATAGGATTTTTGTAGTGAGATTGTGATCCCATTATTTACTCCAGGCTCTTATTCTGCAGTTGTTCGGCGTAAACTCCCTGCTGACAGTGAACGGCGTTCGCACTCGCACGGTGATGACCGTTCCTCTCTACGTTCCCCTACCTTTCTTCTGTTCTTTGATCTTAGGAATTACGTCTCAAATATGGGGGGGGGGTGCAAAAGATATTCCTAAAGTTTTTACTATTTTTTTTAGCATGGACACAAAGAAAACACACTACCGCCAGACTACCAGAGAGCTACTAAGACTTAATTAATATCCTTTGATCACAATGGAAAACTATTTCTTGAAGCCCAAACTATCTACTGCAAGGCTAGACCATGATAATCACGATGATGACTATCCCCGTGTTTATCCAGCAGAAAAACTTTTGTAAGAAGAACTTGAAGTAAACTGTGCACTGGGTAAAGTAGGTCTGAGCTGTCATAGTGACCCTTCTTTACAGACCATGTTCTATCATTATCAACTCCGAAGTAAGCCTCCGTGAAAATATAGCGACAGGAAGTGCTGGCATCTGCGCGCGACGATGGAAATTGCTGGTGGGCATGCGCGTTACAACAGACCACTTCCTCCCTCGCCGCTAGCTTGAATGTCGGAACAGTCATTCCATGAGTGTGAACAACAACATTGGAGGTGAATCGGCAAAGAATGCAAGCTGTAAGCAGTGAGACTTGCGATGCAAAAACAAGAAGAGACAAAATTCCTAGAAACATCCCCACCCAAAAAAAAAAAAAAAAAAAAAAAACAGATAGAGAGAGAGGAGAAGAAGAAGCTTTCACTGAATTCTCATTCGAAAGTACGAAACAGGCTCTACAATATTTTGTAAGCGATACAGGCGAAAGAAAGGTTAAAAATTAAAACTTTGAGATTTTAGAAAGTTTTATTTTAGAGATAATTTTCTCTCCTTTTTAATAGTAGCCATTTACATGGAAAATCAGTTTGTATTTCTGAAATATATATTAAAATGATGATAAAAATAGTCATGAACGAATTGACAACATGTTTTTTAAAGCAGAAATGCCGTGATTTTTTTTTTTTATTAGAATCTACTTCACTCTTAAACAATACAGATGAATGGACATCGCATTAAGATAACGTGTGTCAGGAAAAGAAAAATCCAGATGATTTTCGCAGTTTAATTCCACAATTTTCCCCAGTTCAATGTTTTGAGTGAGAGACTTCACCTCATTGCTCCTTCTACCTCACTGTTTGTACTACCTGTACTACCTGTCTGTACGACCTCACACTTTCTGCTTCCTCACTGTTCATGCTACTTTCTCTCTGATGACTCTGGGTGTGGTGACAGTCAGGGCACTTTCCCATCTCTGGTTGAGTTTGATTTTGTTTAATAAAAGCTTCATCAACTATAATGTTGAAAGAACTAGATGACTGCGTGTCAAACTGTAGAAATCTTACATTTTATAATATACTTGACAACTGACCTTCTACATAAGATGGCAAACACTATTCCCTTGTTACACCACCAGACTGACTTGTCGCAAATAACTTTTTTTTCAGGTGCAGGACTGTTTTCACGACGAAAGGATTTTGAGAAGGCTTAGACTGCTTCTCAGAGTCTGTTCATGTTTCTTGTTTCATGAAGATTGCTGGCTCTCTTGCCATAATCCTGACAGTTGTAAAGATGACTTGTAATGACGGATGACGTATCTGCCCCGTGCAGACGTGGATTCCAGCCACCGACATCATTTTTCGAGATTTTCTCTTTCTTATTCGAACTAATTAATTCTTAATTAATCTTAATAATTAAAGTTAATAATTTGAACATTTTTAGGTTCGATTGCGACTGGCGTGAAATGATTCTTTTTCTTTGGTTAGGGACACGCGTGCACGCACTCACAAACACACATAAGGATGGGGAATGGAATGGAGGAGGAGAAAGGTGGTATCATTGATTTGCTGACTGATGCACATCACGGTGCGACAACCAAGTGCATGAATTCAAAGTTTCAACCCAATGGCTGTCATGGTTACTGTGCCCTTCTGCGAACAATCCCGCCGTTGATTTCTGGACAATAATGGGTAGTTCGCCCTTTGCCTGGTTATTACGTGTACCCTAATTCGTGTAAAGTTATTTGAAACGGTCCCGACTGTCAGACTCATGCTGATTTAAGATTGCCCTATTGTATCCATTTCAACATCACAATCAGATGCTGTTTCACGGGTGATTTTCTCTCCTTTCTTCCTATTATCCAGCTTCTTTTTTTCTGTGCTTTGTTAATGAGCTGGAATACGGTGCTATCTTCAGCTTTCAAGTGAAAGTAATGATTGTCAAAGGGCTTACGATCTTAAGAAGGCCTTTGATACCGGTATTAAGGAGGAGTCTTTGGCATGCCAGATCGCTGGCGCTCTGAACAACTATCATTCTCATTAACGGGCGCGCACGCGCACGCGGGCGCTCAGGCATGCACGACAAGCATACATGCAGGCGCACGCACCAGCAGACTCACGCGCGAACGCGCACGCGTGCGCTAACGAGAAAACAGAAAATGAAAATTACCGGCCCCGGCATGTGGACGCTCTTGCATGGATGCGTTTCTGACGTCACTTGTCAATCATGGCTGGCGGCATCGGCAGAAGTCAATTTGAACCCATTATTTGTGATCCAATTATACCTGAAAGTTCGGTAATGATTGACGTGCGATTTGTAACACTGGGTCTATTCACGTGACCAAGGAAAAAAAAGTGGGGTGGGGGAGGAGAAGGAGAGAAAGAGAGAAAGAAAAAAAAGAAAAGTTGAGTAGATAAGTTTTTAAATTTTTGTAAAGAAACAGCGTTCGTTGTCTGAAAGGGGTGGAGAAGTAGCGACAAGTTGAACCATAAACCTTGACACAAATGGTTGACACCACAGAATTAAAAGTTTTTAAAGTTTTAGAACTTTTTGTATGGATTTGACAAGGCAAAGAACAAGGACAATAACTTTGTTATCTCTGTAGAGAGAAATGATTGTGTGGGGATCATCGTAACTACGCAGCAGGAGTCAAATGACAAATATAATATCCTAAGTACATCAAGGTACGAGTGATTTATATATATTTATCCATTTTGTTATCTCTTCCTCCACGTTTCTATCACACACACTCGCGTAATCTCTCCCTCTCCCTCTCTCTCTCACACACACACACAAACAATTTGCATTCACTGACTTGAGTTCCGGTCTTGTCAAAACCAGTTCAAAAGTGTTCAAAGGTTTTTCATCTCACCCAATGTTCTTGTTTATCTGTTACATTGACTTCCATTGTTGTGGAGGTTCTATAATACCGTTGCTTTAGTTCTAACGATATTTCCGAGCGTCCAATAAAAGACATCAGTTCACAAAAGAATGGTTCTGAATAAAGCGAGACTTTATTTAAAGCATTAAATTTCTAAAGCGAAAGCATGGACGTCCTCTGTAGCCAGTCCACCGGTGGTCACTGCATTGAAATGTACTGACCTAGAACTAATCACAAATAGTTTAGATTCAATACGTTTTTTTTTTTCTTTCTTTCTTTCTTAGTCCCTCCGACGTTTACGCACGTCTCCCCCAAGCCATAAATCCATCATCTCACTCACCCCACTTATCCATCGACACCAGGCACCAACATCAAACGCTGAAGCTCTGTCCCCGGAACACCCCCGACTGTGTTAACGAGCAACTCAATTCACGGTTAATCGTTTGGTCAAGTGACAGACCTGGGTCTAATTTTACTCTCTTTGGACAGCACTGTGGCTTATGTGATTCAATCCAGTTAATCTTTTTTGTGAATTTCCTGGAATTTTCCTGAATATTGTCGATTTCTTGTTCGACAATTGGCCCTTGTTCCTCTGAAATATCGTTGGAACACAGTTTTAGGGCCCCTCGACGAAAATGCAGACCAAGGTGCAAATACAAAACATGTCCACCCAGGTGTGCAGGGACATCGTGGCTGTGTAGAACGAACTCGCTCGTGTGTGCAATTGCGAAGGTATGAGTAATCGGATGGCAACCAAAAACAGTCATGACGAGCTCGCACATGTTGTTGTTGTTGTTGTTGTTGTTGTTGTTGTTGTTGTTGTTTGTTGTTGTTGACTTTCAGAAATAGTAGCAACTGGTGCCATATAATCCACCCTTGGAAATATGAGGACAGACCATAGCAGCATTGGCAGCAGTACAGCAAACTGCGAGCGAGATCAAATGAGGGAGGAAGACAAGCAGCCTGGAGGTACGAGGCGCAAGGGAGGATGGGTTGGGGGAGGAGGGGATCTTCATGAACGAGGATGAAGGCGTCTTGCTCCAGGGGCCGTCAGCCATTTCCTCTTCAACATCTCTTAACCTTTTTTTTTTCTCTCTCTCTCTCTGCGGGCGCCACTGGGTAACTCTTGATCCTTACAACCAGGATTTGCGTGCCCCTGAGAGTAAAGTTTGTAATACACGGCTTCGGTGACGTGGTGATCTGAGGGAGATGAGCGAGACAGGCAACCAGACAGACAGACAGGAAGACAGGAAAAAAGATAGAGAGAGACATACACAGCTCAAACTTAAATTGTGAAAAAAATTAACATTGCTCCCTGGTCCAGTCTGAAAGTTGTAATTCATCACACAACGTCTATGAACATTAGACCATGGACAATATATATTAAAAATTACATCAGAAAATTTCATGTAGGTCATGACACAGGGATGGCATACCAGTTCCGTTAGTCAACCACGACAAAGCCTTGTTTCCTCAGTGAATCCAAGACTTTGGTAGTCAGACTAGAGATGGTCGCTGTCTTCAGGAAAGGAAACAGCCAGACCCTAAGATGTCAGTGTTTCCTCCCATCCCCGATGCATCCACTGCTGCTTTCCATGCATCCTTAATGTTTGCGAAAACTCGTTGCAAAGCTTTTGCTGACAACATCTCATAGACATTCATTCCACGCGCTGGGGTTGCCGCTCCAGAGGGTCGCCATCTATGCTGCCCAGTACAATCTGCCCCTCCTCCTCCTCCTGTCCGCTCCATTTACACCATTTTCGCCTTCTCCTCGTGAATAGGCTTCAGGCTTTTTTGCGCGCGCCAAAAAGAAATTTTCTGCGTCATTTTGCAGTGTACGTTAGCATGAAAATTCAACAAGATACGTGCTGCGCCTCGCGCCTGTCTCTTCTCGCCTCCAGACACTGGAGAGCTCCCCTACGTGAGCTCTCGCGGAAGGAGAACGGTGCGTCGCCCAGTGGAGCGTGCTGCAAGCGGAGCCAGGGATAGGGCCAGAGATTTTTGTCGCCAGCATCAAGAAGAAATGGCTGTTAGGCTGAGAGAAGACGATGGCGTGCACCAGATTTTAATTTCCAGTTCCTCATCTTCTTCAACCCTCGCGTTATCGGCGTATTATCTCATTTCCACCTCCTCGCGACTCCTTTCGCCCCCTTACCTCCCCGTTCTTGCTCTCCCCCCAAGCTGCTTCTCCCAGATGGCCCAGGGTCTGTTGCACAATACATTGCAACCTGACTGCTAGGTCGTGCCCTTTGCACTTACTCCTGTTTAATAACAGCGTGTTTATTGTGTACAAACTTATTTCTGAATACTACACTCTCTATATGTAAGCAAGTAATATTAGAAAAAATATTACATTCAGGAATAATTTAAGAATCTCTTCTTGAGCATTCTACATGAAATTATAAGCATCACTTTTTATTTTGAATGAAGCCGCTCGTGAACATTGCATTATTATTGTTTACGAATCTGTTTAACTTTTTTTTTCTTGCTTTGTTGTAGGGATACTGAACATCTTTGAAAGAAAATGTCGATAACTTGATGACAGTCATCTTTCACGTCCTCATAAGGCTTTGAGGAGAATCAGAGACGTTTAATTGTTTGTTTGTTTGTTTGTTGTTTGTTTGTTTGTTTGTTTGTTTGTTTGTTTGTTTATACTCAGTTTAGAATGCTAAATACCAAACTGTAACTAAAATGGTGAAAAGACTTTGATTATAAAACCATGAAATAAAATTGTCAAGCTGACATTAAAGAAAGAAGGAAGAGAGAGATTTCATTGAGTTTTCTTAACCCAGCTGTCAACTGTTCCTAATCGTATTGCCAAGCAGACAACATAGGTAAACAGCTTGTCTGACAGCTAAGGAAGGAATGGGTAGGGATTCGAAATATATATATTCCGTTATATAATAGAGAGAGAGTTGTGTGTGTTGCTATTTTCTCCTGTTCGTATCGTGTTTCATTGCTCTATACTCATTTGTTTCATCCGTAAATATGGAACTACCTCTCCTTTTATGCAGTTTTTTGTTTGTTTGTTTGTTTGTTTGTTTGTTTGTTTGTTTGTTTTTTTGTTGTTTTTTTTTGAGAGTGAGAAGCTGCAAGGATGAGTTGGGCTCGTCTTCGTGTGGGGAAACGCGCATCATCATCATTATCATTATTATTATTGTTGTTGTTGTTGTTGTTGTTGTTGTTGTTGTTGTTGAGGATAATGATGACATGCAATTATTCTTTTCGTGTGATTTGTGTTATTTTTGTTATATTCTCAGTTACCATTTACGGTGGAGAAGGAATAAGATATCGAATGTTGAACCTTGCAGAAGTTCGACATCTCCACCCAGCAGTTCCTTGCTCATCGTTTCCCACCCAGCATATTATGATTCTCCTTACTGTGATCCGCCTCCCCCTTCCTCCCAACCTCCTCCCTTCCCGCAGTCAGGGGTCCCTCCTGGTCCCTCCTCGTGTCCTCTCCAACAAGCCTCATCTCATACACCCCCTCTACCCCCACCCCAAAGCTCCTGAAACCCCGCTGCATGTCCTCCAGGTGTAAATCAGGCGTGAAGACATCTTCCTCTTGACACCCAGCTCGCGTCCGGCCCCGGCTGCCTCGTGCCCGCCTCGTCTCAAGCCACCCGTTTGGAACCCAGCACGGGCGTCACGCAACCTTTGTTTGACCCTCCCTTTAATGCTCTTCGATTTCGAGCAGGAAGGTTTTGTTTTATTTTTAGGTTTTTTTCTTTCTTTTTTTTCTTCTTTCTTTGGCTTCTGAAGCTCTGGGCGTCTATGGAACAAGGAGAAGCAGATGATGATGATGATTGATGATGATGAAGACGACGACGACGATGACGACGATGATGATGAACAAAAGAAAGAAAGGAAAGAAAAACAAAGAAGAAAGGTTTACCTTTTCTTGTCCACACCGGAGCGACTACATGAACATAATTACGAGATGCTCTAAAGTACAGAGTGAACACTGATGACAAACTGATGGGCGGACAAACTGCTGGCCCTCAGCGTGTGGGCAATCTGTGTGAAATGTCTGTGAGTGGGTGTGTGTAAAACATTCGGTTTACTTCCTTCTTTCCTTCGATGTTTCTTTGGATTGTTACCCATCCACGTTTCAGCAGGAAGACCATTGTTGACGAGCGTGGGTGTCGGTAGAAGTTTGGTAGTTTCCACTAACTGTGACGGGCTTTTTTTTTTTTGTCACATATCTTAAAGAACTACATCAACAACAGCATCAAAACAAAATAAAATGAAAGAACAAAGCTGGGAAAGTAAACAATCGATGAGATTTTTTTTTTTTTTTTTTCGGGGGAGGGGGACATTTTGATGTATAATAATGTAATGACGATAACGAGAATTTGTATTTATGTTTATTCAATATTTCAAATTTCAAAATCTTGCTCAGATAACATGAGAAGAGTCACAAGTCACCAAATAGGATGGAGTGATAAATAATTCCTTCATAACTGTCCTGAAATGAGCGTGCAACTGAACATGTCCTGTTGTTTATCGAGTTTCAATGCTCTCTCCTACATGGTTGCTTTTCGTAAACATGGACAAACTTTTGACTTTTGCAGCTCAACAATTATGTTGTCGTCGTTGTCGTCGTCGTCTGTTGTTGTTGTTGTTAACGAGAATCTGCAAAATGATTATTGAAACCAGAGTGTCCTGTCGGTCCAGTGGCCTATCATCAATGCAGCGAGGATTTGCTGTCCTGAGGTCAGATCTTCGACAAGGACGACGACGATGATGATGGTGAGAAATAAAAGGCTTTTGAAATATTTTAATAAATGAATAGGATTAGTAAAAAGTTGTGTGAAAGAAAAACAAAATCTTACCAAAGAAGGGTCAGCAAACAAGGACTATACCCGAAGTAGTCCTCCCGCCAGTCACATACTTAAGCCAGGAGGACCGCGCCACATGCCTTCACGGAAAAGTTAAGTATTTCTCCAAAGTCTCTCCTTCTCGCGAAACCTTTGCCATGGAATGGAAAGTGACGATATAACAACCGCCCTGTGGCCTTATTTGCACGCTTGGCAAGTGATTTCTAATTCAAATTACTGGGCGCCCGTCTTCAAATTTTTTCTCCTTCGCGGCTGGAGAAGTCCTATTTTTCTGCGTTTCTGCCTCGAAATTGCACGGGAGAGTCTCAAATTTTTATGAAAGTTTTCTCCATGACTGCCTTCTCGGGCCGACGTCACTATTTGGAGTCAACCCTTGCTAGTGTAATGCGTTGGGCAATTTCCATAATGAAATGGTTCCCGAAATGGAAAGGGGAAAAGAGGTGTGAGATTGAGAGAGGGAGGGAGAGAAGGAAAGAGAGAGAGAGAGGGAGAGATGGAGAGAGAGTGACGGATAACATGGCGGATGGCAGAGGAGGAGGGGCAGAAGTTCTGGCACGGCGCACGATCCAATTATTTCGCCAGAATGTTCGGCAGTCGGGGTAGAAAATGGGGTTTCAGCTTCTCACGTCTGTTGTACCACTCCCTCCCGCACCCCCATAGCTTCACACGTCTTCGAATGTCAGGCCGCCAATGGCCGGCGGTACACCTGTGAGGGTTTTAGGGCCTCTTCCATCCAGCTTCCCAAGTCTCCCTCCTCCACCCGGGCTAAGTTACTAAATTACAATTTCTTTGCCAGTGCTAGAAAATGGTTACATCAACAGTGGAAGGATAGGATGACAGTGATGTTTTAATTGCCTGGGTGTTGAAATTTTGTGTTTATTTGTGGGAAGTCGGCTGAGCAAACCAGATGGCGCACAAAATGTATTTTTGTGTTCATGTGGACCTGGTCTTTTTTTTGTCTGTCTGTTTAACTTGTTAATTTTTATTTTATTATCATTGTTTTTCAGATCGGTTCTTATATTAAGCTTGATGCCGCTGCTTCGAAATGTTACTGATTTTTTTTTAGCCTTATTATTTTGTGATATTTCACAGATATATCCACACCTTACACGTTGGTTCTGAAATATTTACCAAGCCAGCATCTTCAGCAGTGCTTTAGCTGATGAATGAAATCTGGTATGCAGACTGGGAAATGTAGGAAATTAAAGCTAAAAAGCAGCTCTAATATACAGATACTGAAAAAAATTAAATTTTTTTAGCATAGTTTGATTATCAATAATAGTTCAGAAAACAAATATATCTTTAAGTAAACTGACAGGTGAACTTCAAAAATTAGTGAATTTACTCCTGATTATTTTTTCAATGTGCACATACTGGTGATTCATCCTGCTGGCCATTCTCTCCCATCTGAATGACTTAGAATGAAGCAAGTACAACTTTGGAAACAGTTTTTCCTTTTGACATCGCTCTCTCAATTACAATCTCCACTTGTGTGGCACTATTTTTTCTTATTTTCTTGCAATAAAATACATTGATTTAAAATAAATAATTATGGTAACTATTTGTCGTCCATGTTAGCATGAATTAAAAGACTATAAAATAACTCACTATTATTTTACTCTAGCATACAATTTTAAATACAATTACACAATTGCTCATCATTGTATTTTTTTAAAAAAAATCAGGATTTAAATCTTTAAAATAGTTTCAAGTACCAATTATCTTTAATAATTAGAGCAGTTTAGAAGTTTATCATCAGTTTGCTGTCATTCATTCGACGCTCATTTGAAAATTAAAGAAGAATTAATTTAAAATGAAAGCCAAGTCATCGATGGATCGTCAGATTAATGTTATTTGGTAGACAACGGGAAAATTTACTTCTGCAGTCCCTCTTTCCACCCTTCCTACCTTCCTCCAACAATTTTCTCTCTCTCTTTCTCTCTCTCTCACACACACATCCCGTATCTTCCTTTCTACTTTCTGAATCTCCAAGTACCTTTCCTCCAACGCACACGATTAGTTTGCACGATTCACGCATGCGCGCAGAAGCAGCCGCAGCCAATAACACAAACGCAACATTTTTACACCAATAATAAGTTCCAGAAAATGTCGGAGGAAAGGACGGGTGGTGCGTGGATGGGTGGGTAATAAGGTGATGCAGGGAAGGATGAAGAAGAACCCGAGTACTTGACGCCTTAGCCAGGCATCCTCTAAACCAATCACGCGAGATCGCGCGTGAGATAGCGAGAACTGAAAGACGGGGAGTGATCAGTTTTCGACCGCCTGACTGCCGGTCCGTAAGATCCGTTGCTGCTGCGGACACATCGGAGCCGCGCCACCGACACGAAACGCTCCCTCCTCGCGCCAATTGCCTCCCCTTGTTTGCGGAATGTAAACCGTCGTAATTTGCTTTCGTAACACACCGCGGCGCTGTTGCTCAACCCTCCGAACCTCTTCTCTCCTACGAGGGTTACACTGCTTTGCACAGCAAGACACGGAGGAGACTCAATAGGGTTAACGTGCAAAAGACTGGTCCCGTATCCAAGTGGTTAATTCCGCCATGAACATTCTCTTTTTGTCTGTCCCTCTCTCCTTCTCTCTCTCTCTGATTGGGTCTCGGGTCACGATGACCGCTGGCTAATGACGGATGTGACCGGGGCTGTTGCGTCGTGACCCCCGATTTGGCAAGCGTGGCCACTCCCAGATCATATTCCGCTGGTTAGGGGGTCGGTGAAGCGTGACGGACTGGACCGCGGACCGACGGAGTGGAGGTCCTGGAAGTCGATCGGAACGTGATGGATGCGTTGGATAGCAAATAAACGTCGCTTGGCCTGACAATTTACTCGCCGGTAGGGCACATAAAGAGCCTCGGCTTTAATCAGGCATCGGGGGAAAAGGCAAGAGGGGCTGGAGGAAGGAAGGGAGGAATAGAACTTGCCAGGACTGGTCAAACTCGTCCAGTTCTCTTAATGACGGCGATTCCTTTCACCTGCGCGCGTGAGTCGCAGAGTGCACGCCCGCACCGACACGTACCTATGAAGGCGCGTGCGATACAAAAGAGAAATGCATGTTAACACCTCGGAGATTTCTGCACCCGGGGCTAAGGTCAAGAAAGCGATCAAGCAGGCATCAATCAAACAGACCGTGCAGCTTTTCTTTCCCTCCAGTCTCGCACCTTTCTTCCTCCTCTCCCTCCCCGCTACCCACCCCTTCCCCCTTGCCTCTGCTTCTATTGGTTTCTTTCCCCTTCGGACCGTGCGAGTATTTTTAGTTAATGAGCATTCAAAGGTGTTGATAAAAAAATTGTTATTGAAAACATTTACACATTAATCTGATGAGAAAGGGGAAAATGGAGGAGTGAGAGGATGGTAGAGAGAACGTCCCTGTTTATTATTATTGTTTTGTTAATTTATTATTATTGTTGTTGTTGTTGTTGTTTTTCTTGGGCCATCTTGACCGAGGTGGTTTTGGCTTCTTGGATTACTAATCTACATTTCTCTGACATTGTTTGTTTCCTGACTACGAACCACGTACTCTTCACATTTCCTCATCTTCGGACTTAATTTTCATTTGCTTGGATTTCGGATCGGTGCATATACAGGACAGTAACTGCCATCCTCATGATAAGGTTGTTCATCCCTTTATCTCTTGCTCCATGGAGTTTCTCGACTGCTTCATGACCTTATCATCGTCATCGTCGTCGTTATCGTAATCATCATATTTCATAATTTTAAGATTTAACGAAAAAGCTTTGTTCCTCGAGTCGCCGCAAAGGTGTTCCATTCTTTTATGTCGCTACACAGTGTGAGTGGGAAAAACAATTTTAAAAAAACGGCTACATTATTTTAACGAAAAAAATATCCTTTCCGAAAGATTAAAAAAATTGGAAGAAAGTTTATGTTGCCCTGAATGATTAGCATTGACCTACCGAATATACCTGTCTCGGCAAATAATGCTTTATTTAAAAAGTCTCTGTTTTCTGATTATCTCTTGAATCTTTTGAGGTGAATATTCTAGAACAGGATAGGATATCAAATACTCCGCATCAAAAAAAGGAATTTTTTCCCCCCAACATTTAGACACGAAGATAAATGACCATGAGCACAGCTGAGATCCTCTGGGAAATTGCTTCATCGCGATGAAAACCCTCGCAGGCAGTCGCCTGATTTAGATGCAGCTTTGCAGTTGCCATAGAAATGGTTGACGCGAGGAGTGGGCGTTAGATGGATGCAGTTTTCCAAAAAGGATCAAAGGAAAAAAAAAAGTGTACGACTTTTTTTTAAAAAAGAAATTTCTCCCAAAATGTTTTCTTTTTTGGAGTTAGAAAAAAAATGTCGAAAGGGAAGAAAGATAAAAAGAAGGAAAATAAAAAAAAACTATAGATATATAATGTGTATGTATATCTTGTTTTAATATACCGTACAAATATATTTGGGAATAATACTGATGTTGAGCAGTTAATTCGGTGACGTATGTACAGTTGTTATATTACAGGTGTTGTTACCTGTCATTACATGAGTGATGTCTTACCTGGGTGTCCCCGTGTTGCCTGAGGCCAAGCTACAAGGAAGGGGAGAGAGTGCGGGGGACACACACACACTTTACTTACCTCCACAGGGTAACCCGTCACCAGTTGCATCCCTTGGTTCATACAGTGCGAAGCTTCACGGTCTCCACCGACTGAGAATTGAGAGTTGCTGCGTTCACATCTCGCCTCCGGTATACGCAATAACTGACAGAATCTAGCTACAGCGGTTTACTCTCCTGTCTTTAAGGCTCAGTGCCACCCCGATAGCAATGATGTATGAACACACAAGGTGTGAATCGGGTCAGAGGTTAGGAGTTCTGAAAAAAAAAAAAAGAGCTTCGGAAATGATCGTCGTTTACAATTTTTATCTGTCTACAAAATAATAAAATTCCAGGGGTCTATGGGTTCGATTTTTTTCTTTTAAATTGTGAGACGCGTCTGACGTATTGTGTAGTTTTCACCGGATTGTTTATCAAGAGACCTTGCAGTGTCCACCCGAGGACGTATTCCGGTTTGGTCTCCATTTAAACATTTATTTTCGTTGTTTGATTGGGTTTCGTCAGTGCCATAGATTTTTTTTTTTTTTTTTGTCTTGGACTAAACGCCCCATCTTCTCCGTTCTTTTTCACATTTCATTTCATTTTTTCATTCCACAATATATTTGAAACCTTATCAGTCCGTCCATCACGACACACACACAACAACACCCACGCACGCATTTCCAGGGTCTTTAGTCCTCTCATCATCCATTCCTACCTTGCTTCTCTCCCATGAATTTTGTCTTAACTTTCTCTTCCTTCTCTCTCTCTGGTAAAATTGAAACGCCCTTTTCTGTTGACTCCCACCCGAACATAACCCATTATCTCTCTTCTTTCTTGAAGAAACGTTACCTTCCTTCCTCCTTTCATCTCCTCGGACGCATTAGAAAAATAATGGTTGAAATTTAATTATAAATTGTAGAAACACTCCACAAGCTGTTTGCTAGTGATTGTGGTGATGGATATGCGCATCGACGATGCCAGTGAGGATTTCTTGTGTAAAATGACAACTCGTCGTTTTGATGTTATGGATGCACTTTTGTCATCTTCTGCCTTTGCCTCAAAACGAAGATTAATCGCATGCTCATTTCTTAATGAACTGCTATTTTCATTAATTTGTCTCGACAGCCAGGTCCAAACCAACCAATGAAAGGTCGAATTTGATTGGTTTGTGATTGTCCAATCAAAGGAAGGATTGATGCTGATGGAGATGCTGTAATTAAGTAAGTTCATCCTTTTATTTCTTCTGTCGGATGGGATATGACAGTGGCGGTTATGATTTCGCCAGTGGAGGGGAGGGGAAATCCTGGTGAGGTGAAGAGCTTTGTTCGAAAAATTAAACTTTTTTCTAAGTACCTCTTGTAAAAATAATCATTTGCTGTCGTTTTTTGTAGTTTGTATTTTTTAAAGATCAAAAATATTATTCATATGATGGAACACAGAAATGACATTTATGTAGCAGATTTATACAGATGGCGTTAGGGTGGACTTTGAAGGGATAATTAAAGGAGGGGAGACCAGTGTTGTACAACGAGCCAGCAACTAAAGCAAAGCAGCCGGTCCTGCAAACAGGTGCCACGTGTAAAAAAATAAAATAAAATAAAATAAAAGGACAGCGCGTGCCCGAGACGAGATCCGAACCCGCAACAACCAGTCCTCGCTGCGTTGGCTCTAAGGGAAGGAAAAGTTCGATGACCACCCTTTATATGAGAGATCGATTTTACAAATTAGTATTTAACAAACATATTGACAGTGATCGATTAGAATATTTTTTAGAAAAATCGCACACGCAGACCAAATATTCGCACCTGCGGGCAAACGATATTAATAATATTTTTGTTATAATAATATAAGTGGAGATAAGTGAAGAAAGAAAGGAACCTCTGTTCTAAATCTTGATATCATGATATCATCGAACCTTTCTGCATCCACTCACTACCTATTTCTGCCATTTCACATTGTCTCTGCCCTTCATGCCCCGAAAGGACTGTCACTATAGTTCAATCACCCATTCACATATCCACCCGTCAAACAGAAACTCTCAGCCGAGGTGACAAAGTCGCCACATTAGTTCTCCTGTTCCAACTCCAAGAACTTCGGTGAGTCCAAGGAGCAGCGCCTTGAAGAGAAAAGGAAAAAGGAGGGCGAGGGCTGGAAGTGAAGGTGACGACAAACATTTTACAAGAGAGAGAGACAGACTGACGCCAGGCGCTACCCGGCCATGATTAATAACCGACGCTCAAGTTCCGGAAAGGGGGCATAATAGCACCTGGATTACTCGCCCCTTACACGTGCTCTTTCCCGCTAACCGTCGCTCTTAATTTACAAGTGAACACCGAGGTGCGAGCAGCAATGGAGAAACAGAAGACAAACCGAAACCATTTTTTGGAGCCTTTTATTTTTTGTGATTGAATAAATATTATTGTTACTCAATGATACCGTCCAGAGGCAGAGAAACAGGAAACGGTTTATTACAATTATTTTTTTCTTCATTATTTTTTACTCCCACTCAGACCTTGCTCTTCGTTTGTCCTGGGACGGTTTAAAAAAAAAAAAAAAAGAAAGAAAAAAAAAAAAAGAGACTGGGTTCTACAAATTTCCGCAGCCGCTGGCGACCGGGCAATCCCTCGGAGTTTTGTAGGTGTGATTTCAAAGGTGTGTCGGCTGCTTTGATTGCTTAAACGTGCGAATGGTCCCCCTCCGTTCTCTCCTTCTTCCACCCCTGTAACCCGTTCTTTTTCAGTGGGTACCCAGGGTGTGTCGGCTGAGTGCTCATTACCGATGGAAAGGTTTTTGCACCAGTTTTTTTTTTTTTTTAATCAGCGTCTTCAAGCGATGCCGTGTGTCTTGTAAACCGGCTTCCATTTGTGACTAACAGGCGCCCTACCAGAGCAAGGTTTTGAACGAAATACTGCCGCCATATAAGAACTTAATTCCAAGGTATGTAACTGTATATAAGTCTATTCTGCTTTGATTGCGCAGCCCCTTTCCTAGAACAGTAGACGGTTCGTTTATATAACATTTTCACAATAATTGCTGGTCTTATTGCAACTGTCCACATGATACCATCATTCTGATGTCATCTGGACACGGACAGTGATTTCATCAGTGCAGTTCGTATTCCTTTGAGCTGTCTGTCTCTGTGTATCTGTCTGTGTGTCTGTCTGTCTGTGTCTGTGTTTCTTTATTTTCACCTCGTGTTTCTAAACAATCTAGTCCTTGACGCTTCAAAATACGGACGCTGATGATGCACATAATGTCGCAACAAACTTTTATGGAAATTTAGATTTAATTGCTTTTTCTGCTTGAGTATATTTATCTATTCAATAAAGTATTAAATAAACTGACATTTCAGGTCGTCTTTTGACTAATTTAATTGGACAGTCCAATCATGGACTAACCACTCTACTGACCGTTAGAGTTGCGTCTAGCGGTGTCCCGGATGTAAATAGCTGCCAGCTGTTATGTCTAGCCAGTCAAGGACTATACTTGTTTAATTATCCAACCTGTAATGAGGGAGGCTCTTTAATCTTGTGGTATATGGATTATTTACTAATTACGTGCACAAAGGATATTGCGCTCAAAACTGTTGTGTAGAGCTTGTCGGGGTAGTTGAAGAACAAACACTGCACACCTCCTCTGCAGATCGATGAGGTTTACAATATTTTTGAATATTTTGTTTCGAAAAGAGGTGTCATCTATTTCCTAAATTTGGGTTATTTAATTAATTGACGACCACCAACCTGAACCCAGGCACAAGCATTCAACAAAAAAAATACAAACTTCATAGCATTACACGTAAGCTAAAATAAACCAGTAGATGAGTTACAATAGAGTCGATCAAATTAAACAAGGACAGACAATAAAAATTAAACAAATGCCAAGAGTGCAATAAAATAATCATCCCGCACATAAAACATCAAGCAGTTAGGACAGGCAAGAAAGAAGCACCTCAAAATATGAGTCGTCATCTACAGTAAGAGCTCTAAGATGTTATTTTTAAAATAAATCTTGTAGGAAAAAATGAGCATTTCTGTAAATGTAGTTGACAGATAATAAAATTTGTTGTTGTTGTTGTTGTTGTTGTTTTTGTTTTTTTTTTACTTAAAATTGGTCAAGCGGTTAAAAATGGATAAAGGATGTAGGTACTCCTTCTTCACATAGGAAAATGATGAAGAATTTTTCATTTCTTATGAATACTGAGACATGTTTTTCAGAACTTTGACAGCTGACCAACATTTGCAAAATGTCTTCATCTGTATCCACTAAAAAAATGACTTAAAAATCGTTTTGGGTTGATAAAGAACATATTTTACTTTCCTATTTACCGCGTATTCCTCGTCGGTTTGATTACAAAAGCATGGATATACCGTTACTGGAATGGCGCAGCAAATAGTTTAAGAAATTTACTTGCGTATCAAACTCTTCTTTTTTGTTTTCTTTCCTTTTATTTTTGATTTGTTTGTTTGTTTTTTTTCGCCATCTCTGGTAGCAAAATGGAGCATTTTGCGAAGCTGGTACTGCGCACAAAACTTTTTTTTAAGTATTATTTCAAAAATTCATAACTACATTTGCGGGCTCTACATCAAATATGCTCCAGAGCGAAACCATGTCAAACAATAGAATAACTGTCGCAAAACTGTAAAAATGACAGGGAAAAAAAAGTAAACTGCTAAAATAAATAAATAAAACAAAGAAACAACAGCAAAACAAAACAAATGTCTTGACTGGAAGCAAACATTTGACATGCTTGGTAACAACAGTCCTACCCAACAGTACTTCTCAGGAATTAATTTAACACAATCACACCTCAGTCTCACCATTAGTCATCATCACCAAGAATTCTAAGGTCATTACTAAATGTTGAACTTAAAAGAATATAAACTAACCCAATGTAAGCCATTTTGAACATTCAATAGTGGAATGGTGAACTATTTCATATCGAGGTTTCGTGGAACACAGGTCTTAAAGTAAGAAGTAATTCTGATGAAGCGCCACGCTTCGCTGAAACCTACAGACGTCTGTGGTCGACTGCCAATGTTCAAATCCACATAAGTTCATCAGCTGCTGCAGCTAGCTTGCTGTAGTCATACAATTTACGAGAAACAAAGTTAGAGATTGAAACTAAGTGATGTTGAACTCAGTTTGCCGACAATGTTTCCACGACAGTTTATTTTCCAGTCAGCACGGACGTTCACGTGCTGCACCACGTAGTACTGAGCTGACATCAAACCCAGAAAATGTCAAACCCATAATTTGGGGGAAAGTCCCATACACAATTCTCTGAAATCGTCCATATGCTCGAGTTTGAAGCAGACGATCATGGTGGGTTCAAGTCCAGCTCAGAACACAGCACATGGAGCAGCGAATGGGTGTGATTTGTCAGTGAATGTACCCGATATGTCCATTAATGGGTACCCGATATGTCAGTCTAATGGATACCCGATATGTCAGCTAATGGGTACTCGATTTGTTAGCTGATTGGTACGCGATTGTCAGCAAATGTGCAATTGAATTTCTCAGGAAGGGTAACAAATGACGGAAATTAAGGGTTGGACTCCGCTCTCACACTCCGTACCCTAGGCATTCTTAACCACTTACCAAAATAAATAAATAAAACTGTGCCTTGTTGCCATGGTTTAACCCTAACCACCGTTACCTCTTACACATCACCGTCTAATGTCTATCGTCAGTTCAAAAACAAGTTAAAGAACAAACAACAAATTTCTCTATGCATTGATATCTCTGTCCCCACTAACCATCTCATTCCTATTTCCCTGTGACAACATTAAAATTGATCCTGCTATAAAATATATTTTGAGGAGCTTTTAGAAGTTTCTTATTTAGAATATATGAAGTTCTTCATTTGATAAGTATTGACAGACTTTGTCTATCTTGGATACAGTAGAGCTTTCTGATGGGTAGAGGGAGGAGGAGGAGGAAGGATTCTAAGTTTGGGAAGCTGGGCGGTTTTTTGGAGATTAAGTTGGAACAAAGGCTAACAAACAACAGTTATCGTTCCTTGCCCGACACACCAGATGGCGCGTTGTCTGACCTGACAGGAGTATTTGAATCATCGCGACGGACATAGGATAAACATCCTTCCCTTCATAGACAAATGATGATGAGGAGGAGGAGGAGGAAAGGAAGAAGAGGAGAAGGAGTAGGAGGAGCAAGGGGAAGAAGGAAGATGGGACATAGGAAGAGGTAGGGACCAGGAGTTGGGAGGGAAGACGAAAAGTAAAATTCGGCGCCAACGACGACGTCAACAGAAAATGAACCTCGCAGACGTCGCCAGAGGGACGTTAAGGGAAAATAACTCGCCGGCCCCAAGGAGGCAAGTCTATAGAATGACGAAGAAAATAAAAACACGGCAGTGGCGTCGCCGTGTCTCGCGCCTCAAGAGCAGCGCATTGCCCGCTGGACAAAAACCGTCAGCGAAGACATGTGTCGGTGTTGGGTCTTTCTTCAAGTTCTAGCCCATTCGACCATTGTGCCGGACCCCTGTGCCTGGCCCGTATGATGCTCGTTTGATGGGTCTGTGAGGGTCGGGTCTTTGTCGTCCTGCCACACGCCTCCGACCCGCAAGCCATTAAACAGCATAGGCAGGACTTGGTCGCCGGGCCCTGATTTTAAAAAGGCTTTTGATGGATGCTTCTCTGATCGTAGTTTTTCGTATTGTGATGTCTGTCGGGGCTTCGGCGTTTACTGTTCGGAGGTGCTTGCGGGTCATTGCTATGCACGGAAGGATGTACTGTGAAAGAGCGACGAGAAGAGAGCCTCGCGAGAGAGAGAGAGAGGAACGTGTGTGTGTGAGAGAGAGAGAGAGGATGATTGAGAGAGAGAAATGCCTGACGAAAGCACTGGGTTGTAAAGAGGAGACGAAAAGAAAGTGTCGATACATACTGATATTGTACTTAGGCTGGCATATGGAAATTTTGTGCCTTTCATCCTCCTCCACAGGAGGCAGCTACAACTATCTGTCCCGCGCCCTTTTGCTTGTCACTCATTCATTCATTTCTCCTCATTTGCAGCTTACACTCCTCGCACACAGTGCACGGACTATAGTCCCCAGTGCTAGCACAGTTACACTTCACAATTCACACCTTGCACAGGTGTGTACGGGGTAGCCCCAGTGCACGTGACAGCACGTAGCTACCTTTATCACACTCAACAGCAGGCCGCTAGATGTGCACTTGAAGAAGTGAGGGAAGAGGTTCGAAAATCTTTTCCCAGAAAAATGTCGGCAACGGATTCAGTTAAAGCCGTCCGTCAGGTGCGTCAGTGAAGGAAGTTCTAACGGTCGCCTGCATGCTATATGATTGTTTCTAATATTGCTAAGCTTTTTGATTGATGCTAAAGTGAAACAATGAGAATGCAAAAAAGAAAAAAAAAAAAAAAAAGAAAAAAGGAAGAAAATAGATACGAGAGAGATCGTCAACTAGCGGACTCACACGGGTAAACAGAAAGGTTCACTTACAAACTAAACAGATTAAATGAACCAGAAAAGAAGCAATTGCGAAATAATAATAATAATAATAATAATAATAATAATAATAATAATAATAATAATAATAATAATAATAATAATAATAATAATAATAATAATAATAATAACAATAATAATTTATTTTCATGTAAATATCTTTCGAAAGCATTTGCTGAGCGTGCATCTAGATATACATGGTTCATTTTTGTGATCGGGTATATTCAGTAGAATATTTTTGACAATATTAGGCAGAAAAGTTAATAATAACCCCTAAACATACGTACACTCAATTAACCCTGACAAACACGCCAGTAAACCATCTGTTTTGTTTTTATCAAAACATAATACGGAAATACTTCCTAATTAATAAATAAGTAAATAAATAAATCTCTTATTTTGTTCAGATTGACAAGGCACATTTACTGAATATCTTGACAACAGGACCAAGTGAGAAGATTGAAACTTAATGCAAGGGCTTAAAAAAAGAAAAGAAAAAAAAACAGACCAGTGTTTTAAGACCTCCTCAGACAATACTGCGAAAAAAAAGCTATCAAAAATTAATGGCCCTAGAAGGACAAGATGGCTTGGAAGGCGCGAACTCGCCAAAGTATGATGCGCTTGGTTGCACTCGGCACTGTTTGAAGTTGCCGAGTTATTGTCGCCGGGAGTAAGGTGTTAGGTTTAGAGAGGAGGAGTTGCAGGGCCAGGCGAGAGGTGCCCTCGGTCCTTGCGTCAAGGTTCACACAATTGCATCTGTGGATGCGGCCCCCATCCTGGCCGCCAGGGTTCGACCACCTCCCCGAACCCGGGCTGAAAAATTCAACATTTCTCGTCGCTGTTACTGATTCTAGGGCGAGTGTGAAAATTATATCCGTTGTTGGCACCGCCTTGGTGCATGCGTGTGTGTGTGAGTGCGTGATTTTTGTTACATGTGTATGTGAGACTGACAGACTGGGATTTAAAATGATGTCATGTGCTTGCATGGATTCGCACGAGCGCTCAAATAACCAACAAACAACCAACCAACCAACAACCAACCAACCAACCAACCAACCAACCAACCAACCAACCAACCAACCAACCAACCAACCAACCAACCAACCAACCAACCAACCAACCAACCAACCAACCAAACAAACAAACAACCAACAAACAAACAACCAAACAAACAAACAAACAAACAACAACAACAGCAGTAACGGTGACATGACATGACTTGAAGATTAGTAAAGAACGGATTTATATGTTCTATATTCTTCGCTAATTTGCAGTCGTTTGGTCTTGAACGAATGCCAACTAATTTCGTAATACGTATATTTTTTTTTAACAAGCTTTGAAAAAAGAGGTCTGTCTCGTGTATTGCGAAGTAATATGATGAATGTTTATATTAGCTGTTTGTACGGGTATCATTCACCCTCGACTCAGAGAAAGATTTTCACCGAACGACATGTTATGTCTCATTTTTAAAAAACTTGTTTACTTTACAACTATAAATAGATTCAGCTGCACAGTTTTGACAGTATAAACATTATAAAATTACAAGAGCAGTGCATTAAAACTAATAATAAGTATTACACTTAAAAATAAAATTTTTATATAATAATACCGAGAAGAGAGAGAGAGAGAGAGAGAAAAAATGCATGTAAAACAAAAACAAGAATATGTACACAACCTCACCAAAATAGATATTGGAAAATCAGACATATTGCAAGAGAAATAAATTTCAGGGAGGTTTTAATTTGTTAAGGAAAGAATAGTTTTGACGAATAAGTTCCTATTTTATCATATTTTTTATTGATCTCTTTAAAAACAAATAAAACACAACAAAAGAAAAAAAAATTGTATAAAATCAGACTTCCCGTACGCGTAGACTGTGAAAATGTTTCAAAATGTACTGAAAAAGAATGAATATACAAAACTTAAAAAACCAGAGACATTATTAAACTGTTACTGACTTTTGGTTAGAACTGTGTCCATGAATTGGAAAAGATGTTGCGCACGCACACACAATATATATATATAATTATATATAATACAATAATAACAATAGACTGATGAGTCGTTCTGTCTTTTAATTTTGAAGTAGTGAGGAGTGTGGTACCCGATGTTTTGTTGTGAAGTACGGCAATCACAGACTCGGCAAGTGTGGAAGTGATGAGACCACTGTTTGTCCGTTCTCATTGTTGACAACTTCAGACACTCCGATTGTCCCACTGCCTCGAGTGTCTACAACGGACCTGCTTGTCGTTACCTCCGGGCTTATCAATCAAGCACTTGACTGTCCTACCCTCACCTGACAACTGAATAGAACAGGTAAGCAGCCAGTGGGTGTATTTCCAACGGTGCTTTTCCAGCCCCACCCACGTCAGTCCCATCCTCTCCGTCCCGTCTTCTTGTGGTCGAAGTGTTGACGAATTGTGGTGAAAGGGTCGGGTTGGACCCCGGGCGTGTATAAATACATCTAGAATGTTGGACAAATGATAACCCCGCACTTACGGACGGGAGGATCCGACTTCCGTTGCCATGTCTCCTCCCTACCCGGTGGACAAAGACGGTAGGGGGTGAGGGTAGCGGTGGGTGTGGGGTGGAAGAGGAAAGAAAAGTAATCTGGTGTCACACCTGCGGGGATCGGAAGGCCGGTAAGACCAGCAAGGCATGAGGTGACGACACACCAGGACTCGGCCCGGAGGGACAGGGACGATGAGGTAATCACACGCCCAGGTGTGAAGCTATCATGGTTTCCTCACCTTCGCTACCCACACGTCCGCACGCGCAGAACAGGCGAACACGCGCACAAAGCGTCCTGCAGGCCTTCAACTATAAGAAAAAAAAACACTCACACATAAAGAGTGAGACTGACATACAGAACACAGGTGCGTTCATAAAGATATGAAAAAAATAAGAAGGAAGAGGATTCATAGAGAGAAAAGAAGAAAGAAGCAACTTTATTAACCCATTTCAAGGTGTAGTGTAAATCATCATGGGTCATATTTGTTCGTCAAATAATTTTAAAATATAGTTCAGGAGTAATTGCAGACAGACCAAAGCGCCGAAGTATTCCATCTAGTCCTTTTTTTTTTCTTTACTGACCGTTTCGTTTAAAGTGTGGGAGAAAGACAAGTAGATACAACAATATTTGAACATATTAACAACAGATAAGACCTGGCCGTCATACAGCCATTTTGTTCTCACGAGAGAGAAAGAAAGAGAGGAAGGTTCAAACTTCGCTCAAGCACAATCTTGAAAAGAAAATATTGTGCATTGCCGAGCTTTACTCTTCATTTTTCTCCTCTAGACCTACATAGAGCAACTTAGCGCTGCTATCAATAATAATAAATCTGTCAAACCTGCTTTATTTAGGTTCCTTCGCAAAGTTTCCCATGGCCCCACCTTTATCCTTGCATTTATTCAACCTTAGAAAAGAGGGGTTGATGGATCTTTCCTTCTATGAGAATTAGAAGAAGAGGGTTGAGAATATTCAGTGTAAAAGAACGATAACTCTGTCAATAAGGTTTCTGTGGAGATGATCCTCCGTTAAAAAGGACTTCTAAGAACTTTGGTAGACTGTAACACAGTTGCCCCCATCTATGCTTCAGGCGTTGGGTGGTTTTCCTATTGTAAGTACGACAAGACTACATCCGCCCCTCCCGAGAGCATGACGTGACGTGTTATCTCCCTTAGGGCGACAGTTACCTTTCTCAAGCCCGCTATCCCCAGATGTATTCTGTTTGTCCCTCAAGCTTGTTATCAAAAGCATCGAGGTTAGAGACAGGTCAAGGTAACAACAATTAGACAACAGGGTCACTCAAAGCAATCGACAAACTCCAAACCGGAACGTATCGCACTTTCTTTCATTGTTTAAAAACGTGAATTTACAGACCAATAAAGGATAATTCGCTAAAATTTACCCAAAGCTTATTTGTTAATTAAACTGTAAAATTTGCATTTGATAAGATATCATTCATATCCAATCTCCTGTCAACATTGTCTTCTAGGAATCCCCCTTCTTCCCCATCACTGTCATTAGTAGCAGAAATACTTTAGTAGATTTAAGAATTTGTAACATGAACTTAATTAGTTTCATTTTCGAAGCGTATTAGGGTAGGTTGACTTTTCAAACTTTTAATGAAAGATAGGACACCTTCAGTACAGTAGCAAGTAATATATTACACCACACCTACCCGCTTCATACACAATCATCCCCATCCACCTTTCCTGCTTCGTCGAAGGTCCGCGAGCCGCAGAAATGGAAGGTCAACATGAAGCTGTTGCTCTTCTATTGTACACCGGCCGCTCCCCTGAATAATCAACCCTTGTCTTGAAGATGTTTTTCCTAATGGCGCATTGTTGGGTCAAGGAAAGCAACTGTGATCGACAAGTCTGTCAGTCAGTGGACACCAGTGTCCAGGATTCTGAGGGCCCTTCAAAACAGCCAACTCACTCCATCCTCACAATGCACAACACTAGAAGGACAAAGACCCAGCATCAGGTGTGATTCGCAGAAACACGGGCTGGTAATTATATGAACTTTGTAACTATTATAACCGGCTAACATAAGCTAGCTAGAAGAAGAAAAGAAAAGAAGTCGACAGGGTGGTTTACCTGTCTGCTGCTACTTACAGACGGTCTGGCGCCAGTTTGTCGCACCCAGGTATATTCCCCACCCACCCGTATCCGTGAACAAAGCGAAGGGTGTTCGTGGTGAATCGCACGGATAATGTCCAGGCCTCAGTCACCCAAACAAATAATGTCTTATCCACATGATTCAACACGATTGTAAAGAAACTGAGGGACAGACTTGACGAAACACTCGTAGCGAGACAAGGAACTGCTCAGCACCGGTTCTCGCAGACCCGCCATTTAGCAAGAAGGAATGATTGACAGAAACAATCATTGTACATGTTGGGACCTGGACCCAGCAGACATAGATAATCTTGTTTTTGAGTGGCTGTACATTACTGATTAAAATGTCGAGAAGTATTCGTGTCAGGCAAGCTCTTACGACCCCCGCGTGCTTCTTTCAGTACAAGAAGAATAGTATTGAATGTGCAATCGCAAATCACCTGAGCTTCATCACACAAAGCTCCGCTCTGCTGCCATTTCTACAGCCTACCAGGCTACCTTGACTATTATCTTCAGTTGTCAATCACTTAAAATATTTTTGTTTGTGATTCTTATCGCTATTAATTTCTCTATTTACTCTTTCTTCCTTTCTTTCATTTAGTCACTCACTTTGTAACGACTGGGATAGAAGGGAATAGAAGAATTTTCAGTCTGACTAGCCTACTATCATAAATGTAATCTTTACACTACGAAACGTTTAATATTGACATTCATACAATTTAATATTGATATATCTCACATGTAATATTTCCTCTTGAGAAAACATCGCAGACTAGTTTTCTCTAGAGCTCGTCATTATTATTTGTTACGTGACTATATCGGTTCCACTTTAATTATAACCTCTAATCCACGGAAAACTATTTGAATGTGTGATTACGAATGTTCCACTGGGCTAACAAATATCATATATATATACTTACTAAATTAAGTAATACATTTAATATGAAAATATATGAAAGAACAAGAGTGGATAGAACTCCTTTTTTAAAAAAGATTTTTTCAAAAATGAAATTTCATGCCCAGTTCAAAAGCGGGGTTTTTGCTAAGTAGATTCCAGAACGAGACTGTTAAAGTTTCACTTCTGTGGCCACTAAGTTGGTAAAAGTCAGCGCCTGGGAAAAAGGAAGAATATTTCTGCGACACAAATTAATATTTCATCGTTTTCTTTTGTGCTCTAAGTGCAAAGAACAGTCGGCATATCAGGGTCGTCAATGGCTTTACAGACCATGATTTTCTGACTTCTCCCTTTTTTTCATTTCTCCCCTCTAATTATCCTCTCTTTCTTAATAAAAACAAGTCGTCCACTTTTTAAGAATGGGTAAGAAATTTAATTTACAGTTCAGTGTTTTGGCGAGGGATCTGATTACTGATACTGAAGTCAGTTTTTGTACCAAGAGCCGTGTGTACCATCGAGAGAGTGTTTAGGCTTGTAATTAGCTAATTAATTAAGGATCCGAAAGACAAACATGTCGCCGGTTGGAGACTGCTTGGGAAACACTCTCTGTCCACCCAGAAAGTAGGGCGGTCCGGAATCGCAAAGGTCAAAAGTGAGTCGTCACGACAGCAAGGCTTCAGGTTCAGTTCTCGATCCTGGCACACGATGTTTCTCTTTGGATGCTGCATCCGGGTAAATGAGCCATTGATTGCAAGAAAGATATAGGACTGTGTTTCGACTACTACACGGCTGGACACGGTAAACCACTTACAATACTCTACTCCTCTTTCTGCCACTTACGGGACATTCGCATTTATATATATATAAAAAGACCTCACCTTTCGGGAGTGAGGTGTTAGAAACCTTATTATTCGTCGGTAAGTAGTATTTTTTGGTACAAGTGGTTCAAATTTCCTCTCCATCGCATTCTCAAGTTTCGAATTTGTCAGGTACCTGTTCAACACCTGGTTCAATTGAGAGAAGTAACTGCATCATGCGGGTATCGAACCTTCTAGTGTGTTTGCCGTCGGGTCGGATGCTGTTGGCATAACCACTAGCCTCCCAGCTTCTTCTTGCACCATTTTCCATTTATAAATAAGTCGAGTTTCTTTCAGTCTTCTCTGGCAGAAAAACGACTACGAACATATGAGATGACAAAACCAGACGACTGAAAATGATAAAGATGGATTCAGCGCTTTAGAAGTTGGCAGGTTAGAAGTTAACACAGAAATCCAAAAAATATCTTCTCTCAACACTAGTAAAAGTTTTAGCAGCAAACATCGTGAAATAAGATGATAACCGTGCGACTGCTTTTTATTTCTTACTTTCTTATATCATTTTACTCTTTGGCTGATATCGGTCGTTGCTAAAAGCTCAAACTTAGTTTTATCGCTAATTCTGAGCTTTACAAATTGAGAGAGAACAGAGTAGTACAAAAAGGTCAGGCTTATGGATGTAAGATCATTTGCTATTACTCAGTTCATCAGAGCTTGTCGCCTACGTCTACATTCACGGCTGAACGAGAAACTGCGGATTTCTATTTCATACTTTCATCCACATACGAGTCCGAAGTATGCGCTCGAAAAATAGAATCTTCAATTTTCAATTAGGAACAATAACTCTGCAGGAGTCTTACGGGCAATCGGCTGGTTTCGACTGTGTGCTGGGAGCATACGGTGCTCATTCATCTGTGATCGAACATTTGATAGCAATGCAGGAGTTAAACCCCGGGTTCTGCATGAGGACTCCGTCTGTCAGGAGCGAGCGTGGCTTCACTGAGCAGCGCCCTCGCTCACAAACGAATCGCTTTTCTGACAAACGCACCCGTGACAACCCAAGCCACGTTCGCCATTTTAGGAGCAATTTATCTCCCTTTTTCACTCTTCTGATTTATCTCCCCCTAAAGTTCTCTGATCGCCTTCCCTTGGCTCCCTCCTGCGGAGTTCGAACCTCAGAGGCAGCGTGCTCCTTTGATGGATTGGCCACGGGGTGTCCCCACCCATCCCTCGCGCTGCCCAGCGTCCCTGAAAGGGTATTTTCCAAAACGTTAACTTTCCTAAATGGCCGATGTTTCTAATCGTTCAGCTCGCTCAGAAAACGAGACTCCGCTTCGCTTTCATGGGGCTGGATGATGTTATAGAGAAGAGGCCATGAGATCCAGCAGAGCGTATTTGCCAGCTATTTCGATTGCCAACTTCCCCACAAAAGCGATTGTCTAACGAGCTTCGGCCGACACTCGCATTGTCGGCGGGTGTCGTAAAGATTCGGAGAAAAAGGGGGCGGGGTGGGTGAGACGCTGACGAGGGGTGTCTCGTTTGATGCGGACAGCGCCACCCTGGACCACAGGAAACGACTGGCACAAAGGTCATTGTCAGTCCGTCCACCCACTCGCCCACACTCTCTCTTCTCCACACCACAGTTTCCTTTATGGCTGCACAGACAAAACAGTGTCAGGCTCTCACGCTTGTGTGTCTTTATATATATATATTATATAATATTACATTAAATCCTTCGTAATATGCACACACCAACTTCTTTTCTACTCCTTTCCACAAGACATTACCCCTTCGCCCATCCACCCTTACCCGGTACTGTCCTCTCAGATGTGTCCTGCAGTCTCCTCACTGCACCTCGTGTCAAGACAATCCGATTTGACCGTTGGTGCGTCCAGGGAGACCTCCAGGCTTTGAAAGGTGGTGTGACGAGTTTGGCCTTATTAACTTTAATTTTAGGCTCACCATTGGCCCGGGTGACAGACCTGTCAAGCAGGCTAGCCCCTCAGTGGGGTCCTGTAAAAAGCGCGCCTTGACTGGGGCCGGCGGGATCTGCCCACAGCTTTGAAGGGTTCGCTCTGGGAGGACAGGTCCGGCCATCGAGCAACTTGCGACCAGCTGATGGCTTGATACCTGAGCCCGGTGTCAAAACCACGCGCCTGACTGTGGTTCTGGGTGGCGTGCAATGGGCGAGCTGAAATTTCTTATTTAAATTGTCCAACACTTACTTATTAAGAAAGTGGTCAAGACAATGGCGTATCATCCTTTTCCAGATTTTTCAGGGATTCCATTTTGTTAGTGGTTGATAATATGCAAGCAGTCAATAAACAGGTTTTTTTTTCAATGAAAGCGCGACAGTGAACGCACCCAAAAGTTCAGGTAGATGGATGTAAAGAAAGTTCTGTGCTGTATAGCCAAAGTGGTCAGTTGTTCGCCCCATTATCTCTCTCTCTCTCTACATCTCTCTCTCTCTCACACACATACACACAGGTAATTTGATGTGAAGAGAGGCCAGGATGTAACCTGAGTGGTCAGTAGTTCTCACTATTGTCCGTCGTGGAGTGCCCTCGCCGATGCTCTCTCGCTGACTGCCCGCAAGGGAGCTCTCTGTCTGGCGATTCACAAAAAAAACTCTTATCCTCATCGCCGTTTTCTGGCGGCGGTGGGTGCGGCGGTGGAATTGAGAGAGAGAGGAGTGGGTGGGTGACCGTGGGTCCTCTCAACGGACCGTGACGTCACGGACTGTCTCGCTCCACACAGAACGCTCGACATGGAGGACTGACGGACACAGTCTGATGGTTGAACATCCTTTGCAGAACTAATGGCAAGTCTGTCAAGTTATATTCCTCCCTTCCAGTTTGTCTCTTCTACTTGTCGGTGAGACTGGCTCTGTGGTCTGTTGATTTGGAAGAAGGTAGTAGCTGAGTGAGTGCTGATATTTATTTTTTTTTTAACCATCACACGGATTTAGCACACATAATATAATTTTTACTATCGTATCACATCGTATTGAAGAGGATGCCGCATACTCTCCGCAACCTGTATTAAATCCATGGGCTGTATTCCTGTAGGAATTTGCTGGAAAGTAGGAGGTTTATGTGCATTGCTTCACTAATGAGGCTTTTTCTGGAACGCGCGAAATAGATCAAAGGAGGGGAATCCCACATAAAAACCACTTCAGATGGAGTGATATCCCCTTTTAATAAACTTTTATCCGCCTTTCCTTTCTCCTGGCGTGCGCCGGATAAACCGAATTAAAATGTAATTGAAACAAGATTCTCCTGTCGCTTTTCCGTGCGGTTATGAAGGCAGGCAACTTGAAAGATCAAAAACCTGAAGCCGAGTTCCGCTCTGAGGCTGCGAGGTGAAGGGTTCACGAGGGCGCCGTTACGTCTGCTGACTACGGTCTGTACGTTGTTTGTGATGGAAACATGGAGTTGGTGAGTAGTTTGAACAAGCAGCGCGAGCTGTGACGTATTGCAGATGTGGCACGTGGATGTGACGTCTCGGTTAGTTTGACGGTTATCATCAACTGTAGTTGGTAGGGTAGAAAGAATGGAGAAAATATTCGGCGGGGGTGCGTCACCACCACCCCACATGGCGTCCATCGAGTTGTGACATGTAGGTCTGACACGTCACAGCAGGAATGAAACCTGTCTGCAGGTGTGACATGCACAGACAGAATGAAAGCATGGTTCCCACTTAATAAAACCGTAATGAAACGTTTGCCAACTATGTCACACTATATTTGTTTGGTTAAGAGCGGCTTTTACTCTCTGTATCGAAAAAACAATCCTCTTGGAATGTTGACTAGGAGGTTAGGTATCTGAGGATTAGTTTGTTCAACTGCGAGAAGAAGTTTGCTGGTGGAAGGACTATTGGGAATGCTGTCTCTACCTGTCCCAACAGACCTTAATTCCAGAATTTATCAGAGAAGGTAAACGCGGAGGCAGAAGAAGTTTAAGCTCCTTTTGCACTCCAGTGTCCTGAATACTCTCAGTATCATTCATTAGACTAAGCCTCCATTTACACTTTTTAGATTTGTGTAGTGGCGAAACAAATTTAAAACATTGAGAGAAAGAGATAAGCGAGAAAAAAGAGAAAAAGTATACATACAAGAATGCTGGATAGATATTAATGGCAATCGTCGTTTCCACATGCTCGTTTTCGTCATTACACTCACCACTCCCTCAAATGCCCATCGCAACCTTAAATGTTTCTTACCGTCTGAAACACTTCCCAACCTCACATACTTATTTTCTCTTCTCCACCTTCTCTAATCCTTGGGGGCTTTTTTTGTTTTCGTTTTTATATTTTTTGTTTTATTTTTTTCAATCACTTTTCCGCTCTCTGCCTTCTAACCTAATTCCTCTTCATCCATCGCCTTATGCTCACCCTCCCACCACACCCTCCCAGTCCATCCACAATTTACGTAACCTCAAGGTAAGAGCCACAAGGTTCGCTCCTGTAATCCTGGCTAGAACCAGCAGGAACCACAAACAGTTATCTCTCGCATCCAAGGCCTACACAAACATTTTTAAAAGCTAACATTTGAACAGAATAAAGCCCGCGGCTCACCCCGGGATGCGACCAGGGCCTAACTCGTCAGTCCCGCACGTTTGATGTTATGAATGCTGCTTGTGTCCATGCCCAGCGCAGTCTGTTAGCATCCTGTCGGAGTGTATGTATCTGGAGACAAGTTAATCTTCTTAAAATTGCACGCGCTTTCAACGTCAACAGCACCTCGCACGCATGCGCGGGCAACGAGCGTGTTGGAAGCTGGTCCAGGGGGTGCCCCGCTGATTTTCATCCGTTGGTCCATGTTTGTTCGCGTATGTTCCATTTTTTGTCTCCTCAACGAAACGTAATGATTTTGTAATCACTGTTTGTCAAAGTTTGCACTGCAAGATGCTGCAACACTGTTTTGACAAAAGGAGAAGACTTGCATTACATTGCCTCCTCCCTCCATCCTACAACCCCCATCTGTCTCTACTTCTCATTTTTTTTCTCGCATTTCTCTTTTTTTGTTCCCCCTCCTCATTCTCCTGCGTCTATATTAGAGACTAGAGAAAAAAATTTTAATGGCCATGAAGAGGTTTCAGCTCGTATAGTGTGAGCTTACCGAGACTAACGACTATACAGTAGCCGAAACACAAAGAGACGCCATCTTGGCAGCTGATGTCAAATAAAGCACATGACCATTTCATGATGATCCTTACCTTGATCTCTACTAACTACAGAGAAAGGAGCTTAGTATAAATAAAATGTTAAAAATAAACACATTCAATCGACATGTTAATCACATAATTCTCGACAAAATAACATCAGTTAGGAATCGTACAATGTCTCGGTTAACTTTATATTCCTAAACGGTTGTTAGAACAGTGTTTCAGACATAGAGACAGGTGAAACTATTGGCTGAATTTGTCCTGCTGTCATGCCGGCTAATATTATGCCACTTCATCATCATCTTTATCGCTGCCTTTAAAATAATTCTGGTCTCCTGATTCTCTCTACTATAATGATGGGATTTCTGACCCATCCTGATCTGGGTTCTTACCGCCTATCCCTAATGACAAGGCAGTCAGTAATTGCCGAGACAAGATCGCGAACATGAAGATTTCGTCTCCAACCCTAGAGAAGGCGTTAAAGGGAGGTTAGCCGTGAATACGAGAGTAAGCGGCCGTGCGGTTACGATTTAGTCGTCCAATTTAATGCAATTTTGTTTGCTGAGTGGAGTGAGGTCTGTACTGGATACCATTTCACCATTCTGATTGAATCTCCATTTTTTTTATTAAAGAAATAAAAGCTTAGAAATATTACAATGCAATGAAGAAGTCAACAAAGTATATAATGAACAAATTTGTCCAGCTTGCCCGTAAACTGTAGCTTTGATAATATGTGCATTCATGACATCACAGTTATAATTGTTTTTAGTGCATGTTATTCTTATAATAATTACAAAAACGTAAAACAACACATTCCCGAACAACAACAAAAAAGATGAAACAAATCAGCTCCAAAAAAGAAAAGAACTAGATAGTCCCAGTCTAACAAAACAGAAGATAAAACGCCCCTATACACGGTATTACTAATTGCGACAAGCACAGGAAAAGGGAAACAACCCTAATCACACTCCAGAGTCAGCCGTGCATTAAAGAATGAGCTAACATGGCACTAGAGGGACAGACATCCTGATTGGTTGATTAATTTCAAGGCTATTACGAGGAATTATTCCCTTTCCAACCAAAAATACTAAGAAACAAAAAGAGAGGGGGCGAGAGAATGGTTGGGGGTAAAAGAGTCCGACTAGACTTACGACTCCAGTTGTAGCAGAGTTGTTCCCAGGGACGAGACCAGAGGGCGCCCGTTGGTTCCTGTCTGTGCTGCGTCACTAGAGACCACTAGCAAAGCCATTGCCGTTAGTGAAGACTTACTGCTCTCCTCCCCACTATCCCCCCAACACCCACGTTCCCAGAGAAACACGCGCTTGCAAGACCTGCTCGTCTCCGGGGTCAAATTAACCCTTGTTAACCTTGATTAAGTCATGGACTGCACGAACCTTTGATGTGTGACCGCCTGCCAGCCTCGTTCCAGGGCGCAGGCCGCACGTGCGGATGACGTGAACCATCCGGGTCCTGTATGTGAGCGCCATGTCCAAACAGAAAGCGTTGAGCAGGTCGTCGTCTTAGTCTGGCATCGGGAGGACGATGATGATTGTGAAGAAGAAGACAGTCGGTGGAGGGTAACAGCGCTAAGGAGCAGGTCTGTGAGAAATGGAAATAATTTCCTTGGTGGTGAGGTCACACGAGAACTCATTTCTCATTGGTTCAGACAGAAACGGGTGTCTTTTTTATTACAGGTGGAGTAAAACACTTGTAAGTAATTCTCTTCCCAAAGAACTGAGATGTCATCTAGATTACATTAAGATCAAGCGACCATTTAATCTTCTTTTAATTTTGCCTCCGTCTCTCTGTCTATCTCTCTCGCTGCACAGGTCGCGCAAATGTTAGTGTTTATCACCAAGACTGAGCATTGGCTACTCTTGGTTCAGATCCCGTATCAGGTACGCTGTTTTCTTTTCTGCTTGAGACATCTATTTACAGGGCAGGCTGCTTACCAATGATGTAATATTACAGCCTTAGCTGCCTGGTCGATGTAAAACACCCAACCCCCTCCATCAACCATTTCCCTTTGAGCAGATTGGTTAGAGTGGTTACGTTTAGAAATTACTGAAATGTCATAAATTTCGTTTTTACACCAGAAACACTTTCAACGCCTATTCAGGCATAGTGATAAAACATAATTTCCTTTTTGTATTTATTTGTTTCAAGTATTTAAACCTTTCATGAACAAAATATCTGAAAATAGTCTGTAAATGTCAATCCTTTATAAGGTTTTGTGCTCTGATATCTGACAAATAAAAACATTGTTATGGCAGTGTTTTCAATATTGCATTAGATAGGAGCTTCTCTCTCTCTATGTGGGCTTGCGTGTGTCCACTGAGATTCAGAGGAACAAGCAAAATAAACAAGACAAATGAGTTCAAGAGTATGGGAACTGTAATTCAATGTTTTACAGATCACAGCTTAGCTTCCGTTCACCTTAGTTTGACAATATTTCTCGTTCTAGAGGGGGGAATCTATGTCTACATCAATATTAATTTGAGGATAATTTGCTAGAATAATTTACTAGCTGTCATAAAAACTAATACATTATTCGCAGGATCTCGCTAGTACTTTACAATGGTATTATTTTTGTGGTAAAAGACAACTGTATTACCGCGAATTGTTGAGAAGAATATTTTGCTGTAACATTTGTTAAACCTCAAATGCCCTAAAAAATAAAATAAAATAAAATAAAATAAAATAAAATAAAATAAAATAAAATAAAATAAAATAAAATAAAATAAAATAAAATAAAATAAAGCATACATTGGCAAACAAGTTAGGACTTACATGTTGACCAGAGCTTCAATGCCCCTGGTCTTCACACAATTTCCTATCCTGCGAGCTCCACACATATCTTTGTCAAACGAGGCCCGACGTTTAACGACATTTACGGTTGAAGAAGTATTTTTAAAACTCCTCCAATCCTTTGCAGAAAGCTGGCTTAATAAAAGGTTGCATGTGTTATGTCAAGAACTTCCCCTTCCTGAAGCTTATAGCGATGAAAAATTCAAAACGCCTGCAATTGATTTCCCGATGACACTACATAGGAAATAGTTAATACAAAGTGAGGAATTTTTACACAATAAATTTTGTTTGGGGGTTATTTTGATAGATTCACTGTAAATTAAACTGCGATTAAGAGGAAGACAGCTTGAATGGACATGTTAGAATACAGGGTTAGAATATTACTAATTATAAGGACAATGCATGTGGGTCATCTTCCTTCACTGATGGAAGGGTAAGATGAAGATAAATGTAGAAAGCTGACAATTAGCGCATTTATTTATTTATTTATAAAAAGGCTTCCACAAAAGAACTCCACATAACATGGTAAGAAAGAATTGGATAAGATGTTTTCAGATTATCACTCGTGATTGTCAGTCTGACATTTGCTATACAATCTCATCCCGCTCACATTTATTCACCCACAAATTTCAGCTTAAAATAATCATTTCCTTGTTTCAAGTCCATATTCTTCTTTTAGGTTTGTTTGTTTTGGGCGAAATATTAGAAAATGAGGGAAAGGTTCATAAAGCAGCTGTAACGGGCGAAACTGATTAATGATAGTGATATGGTACTTTAAGTTGCGTCTGAACGTGTCTGCATGTCAGCAAGGCAGCTAATTCAGTAAAGTGCAGTGGCTCTGATCTTGTGTTTTAGCGCAGGGAAAGGGCATCGAAGTTTACGCTTCAAAGACTGACCCTCATCCACTTGTGTGGAAGGAGCAAAAGCTCTTCGCGGGAGACATTAGGTTCCGCTTGGCCCAAACATCAGCTAAGCGAAGTAATTAAAAATTGTTTCACTTCAATGGTCCTGATGGTCGTTAGAGATTCGTCTGGAAAATATCCAAATGTGTCCTCGGTTTCTTTGGCGGCTTCAGAAAACCGTAAAATTCCATTGGCTAGGAGATGAAGGCAGTGGAGCTTTGAAATTTATGTCCAAAGTAAACAACATCCTCTTTTGGGGGTGTCCATTTGCACGTGATGGTAAATTGCATTGTAAACTCTCGTCATAAGACCACAAGCTCTCCTCGATAACGATGGACATCTTCAAGTTGTTGCAGGACAAAAATAACACAATGATGGAGCATATGACGCGTGAGTGACAATGAAAAGCGAGCAAACACCAGGGCGCTAACCTTGCCAGAGCTTTCTCTTACAGCTTTTGCGCGACTTTCAAAGCAGCAGACAAGCGAAAACGAGGACATAATGGGGAAATAACTCTTGTCTCCTCCACGGGGGTGTTCTCCCTTTTCACGAGTGACCAGCCGAGGGACAATTTTGGTTTAATGGTTCAAGACATCGCGTTTTCTGCCGGTGTGGCTGGACATTGCTGGTGTAGCCGCGGAGAAGAGGTTCGGTAGGTTGGGCAATCACCACGGGTCGATGCTACGTCCAACTAAGTGAACAGCCTTCGTAGTCTAACACCAGTAATCGTAAGTCCCTCGCCAGAACCGTTCCCCTCTTTTTTATTTTTTACTTAACCCTGTCTTTCCCCTTGCACCCAAACCCTACAGTTTCTCCTCGTGTCACCTCTTTCTCTACTTTCTCTTCCCCTCAATTTGAAAAGTTCGAGACGGTCGCGCAAGCTGGAGTCAGTCGCTCGGAAGGAACGTATGATAGACTTACACCGACAGGCCGGGCGAGAGGGCGTGAAAGAACGATAATCCCAGCATGGAGACAAAACAAATCGAGAGTTATTGGTCCTGACAGTACGGTCTTTGTGCGCTGTTGGCGGATCGAAGGCGAGTGCCTGTTCCAACAGCGTAACTTGCATTTAATCAGCGTGTTTTGTACGCAGGGGTAACTCGCAACACTGGGGTCCCGGGTCGCTTGTTGTTTCAGTGTCAATAATCCAATAGTGCCACAACCCCTTTTCCACTGATATTCGGAACCCCTTGCCACGAGTCCGGCGCTCAAATTCAATTTTAAGGTGAGACCCTTTCGGGGCTTCGGCGAAAAAAGCTCTTTGGTAGTCGCTCAGTTTCGAAGGACGAGCAAGGGACCTGGCGGAATTACATTTTCCTGCACGAGAAGCGATTAAACTCGAAATTGAATTTTGAGGGAGGAGCGGAGCCGAGGAGAGACTGGGGTAGGGGAATGAAAGTTAGATCGCGTGAAGGGAGGAACTTTAAAAGTTGACGTGTGGCGAGGAAGGAGGTTTAGGAAAGGGAAAACGGATACAAACGATAGACCTCGTGCAGATGATCCATCTCTACTTACAGTAAAATAATTTAATTTTTTTTAAAGTTAAATGCTTCTCCAACACATCTTAATGTATAGCGCCTTCATGTTGCGGTTGAAAGTTCTTTCGTGTATCTTTCTAGATGAGTGTTCACGTGATTTCACGTGGAGACAGAGATTTAGACAAGGAGGTATCGGAAGACCAAAGGAGAGAAGTAGTGAAGGATGCGCGTGCGGACCCTTGAGAGAGGGCTAAAATAAAATAAAAAAGAAAGAAATAGTCGAGAGGAAAATGAAAAATCCAGACCGAGGGCAAAAAACTGAAGAGGAAAATGAGAAGTAGAAAGTGAAAGAAAAAGGAAAGGGTTTTCGCGCGAGGCTAGAATTTTCCGCTCGAAGGAGACAATCCAATTCCGCGCTTGCACCTAATAAGGTGGAAAATTCGTCCCGTAATGAAAATGATTGATATGAAGAAATCTTCCTTGGCCACGTAGAATGTCCGCTTCGCTGCACTTCCTAAGGACCAGTTCTGGTCACGTGACTCAACGTAATTGCCAGGCAGCACTGTCGCTCCGTCATTCGCTGGCACTAGACGACAACGCTGGGCGTCCGCTACCCCCCACCTCCATCAACCGCCTCCCACCCTCCCAACCTCCCCAAACTCTCCCCTCCTCCCTCCCCACCCCCAACACGCCATTGCAACGACGTTCATCTATCTTCGTTTTGAGCTTTTTTAATGTGACACAAGCGATAATAAAATAATCGCCCCCAGGCAGGGACTCCCTCCCATCTACACCCCTCCCTCTGTTTCTTCAGGGAGGAGGCAAATATTCCATCGCAGGGCCTGGCCGTTCTGGTAATGGATGGCTCTTTTATGCCCGCTGGCCGAGCTGCGCTGGAAGGAGTTGGTGCCAAAGATTTCTTTTTCCTTCCCTCCCCCCAAGACCCCTCTTACCCCTCGCCGATGCCAGCAGTGGTCTTCGATCGCCAGCGTCCAATCGCGTTGAAGATCAGTAAATAATGGCGCTCCCCCATCAAATGTTGGGGATAAATTGTTAGCCAATACCCACTGCCTGTGTGCTGCCTCGTGTCTAATAGATGGCGGAGATTAAGCCCTGTCCTCTCTTCTAAATCTCTCTCTCTCTCCCTCTCTCTCTCTAGTGATCAAGAAAGCGTCTCTACAGAAAAAAAGCCCTAGAGAGCTCCAAGCGAAAAGGGGAGGGAACCACACGCTGGTATTCAGTCGCCACGGACGGTAACTTCGTGGTCTGGGGAAAGTCAGTAATATTGCCTGCCCAGCCCTCATAAGAGCTTCTTCACGCCCTTTTCTTTTCTTTTCTTTTTTTCATTCCTTTTTTTTTAATCTTTGGCCGTCATTTTCCAGCCTTCGTGCGGCTTTTCGTTTCAAGGTCCTATCTCCAAAGTTATCGACAATTACATTAATTACTACCGTTGCAACGTCCCGCTCATCTTCTGTTATCTCTGTCAGACTTCGTTATCTCTGTCAGACTTCTGGTGACATTTGGTCTTTCTTCGATTTCATTAGTACCGTCTCTTGGACTACAAAAGTCTCTTTCATGGGGGAGCTGAATGCCAAGATTTTTAGTGCTGTACAGAGAGTGGTCTGCAGGGCCAAGCCAGGGCATCTAATGAATGGTTAGTTGCAGGAGGAACAGGGTAGTGGGGTGGGGGATAATTTAACACTGATGGCGCATAAGGACAATAAACACAACTCAATGACATTGTGTGAATTTTCATGCCTTCAGATGCATATTTGCATTAAAAAAAAATACAACGGTTTGGACAGAAGGAATTTTACTTAAACCAGAATAATATTGTTTATTATATATGTTTACTACTGTATTTTCTTTAAACACTATTGAACACACAAAGTTAACAAATATTTTCTGCCAATTGTGTAAAGTTCACTCTTAACCCGAAAAATATGGATCAATATTTGACCAAGTTTGATAAAGATTTTATATAACCGCTTTGCCACACTTGGTCGAAGCTTTGTCCATATTTGTTCAATTAATTGACAATAACGAATGCCTTTGTCAGAGGTATGAACTGAAGATACATTGTCGAATATTTGTATGCCGATTCTTTTTTTATAAATATGAATGTCTTGTTAACATTTGACAGAGGTAGCCGTGTATTGGACAATATATTGAGTTAAGAAGATCTCTAAGACGATAAATGTTCGTAATACACAGTCGGCGAAGAGCTGTTTCTGAACAGACTAAAGACCGTTGCCATGGTAACAAAAGCCTTAACTCGTACACCGGATTTATCGTAGAGAAGAAATCGAACTGAGTATTGTTATAGACAGCATTCACCTGTAGATTTTATGGGGGTATTTATTTATTTATTCATTCATTCGAGTGCTTCATTGTAGTGTCCAGTCTGCCAAACATCCTTCCATCATTTTTAACGACGTACGGAGGTTTCTCAAAGTGTGGAGACTGACCTCCTCTCTCGCCACAGATGATATAATGACAAACTGTGGCGATGAGTTGGCAATTGAAGCTGAGCTTCTCTCGTGGACTGCGATACCAAACAGACTGACAACTCGTATTATAAACTGTCTTTTCTCTTTACAGGACGAGAAGATTCTGCATTCCGCATTTGTTTCTTTATGTTGTGCCGTGTTGAGTATTGTACTATATATGGAGAAAGAAAGATATTTTTCGAGTTTTATAAGCATATACAACCTAATTTATAAAATTTATATTAAAAAACTATCTAAATAATTTTATTTTAATAATTAATACAACCTTAATAATGTAACAGTTATAAATAACAAAAATTAATTATTATTTTTTTTTTATCAAGTGACTATTTACGGTGATGAGGTTTAAGAATGTTCTCAAAAACGGCTGTAATCTGTTTGGTTCATGTTTCATCGGTCAGAAACATTGCTGAGGTTAAAAGAATCTCAAATAAAAACTAGTAGTAGTAGTATCCTTTTTGTACCTGGGCAAAAGGTTTACAACGGATTTCGAAGATTAGTGTTCATTGCGAATAGATCGAAAAAAAAAGACAAAAATGACAAACGAAAAGGCTCAAATTTGTAAAATCGCTTGACCCTTTTGATGAGAATTTTCCTCCATCTAATAATAAGTAAGTGCAAAACTCGTCTTTCTGTCCCAACAAGTGTCTCGGATAATAATTGCAGGCCATGTATCTACCTGTGATTGCTTCTTACCTTTCTTGACATTTCACCCGCTTCAGAGAACTATGGAGGAGGAAGAGAGAATGGGGGACTTCGTACACATGCACGAAAAGACACACACACTCACGCACGCACACACGCACGCGCGAATGTACTCAAATTTTAAAGACGCTTGTATGGTCATTGATCGAAAAGGTTTGAATGTCTTGAAGTGCTGGGACAGGCTGGTCATAACAATAATTTTTTTTACCTGTAAAACGTTCTATTGCCTCGAATCACTCCAGCGACAGTTGTGATAGCGGATACAAGGTTGTCTTTACAGCACAATGAGCTTCATCGGGGTATCCCCGTGGCCTCGGGTATCGATTCACCATTAACATAGATGTCGCCACTGCAGCCACTCTCTCCGACAATGCAGCTGCACCTGTCCGACACAAAGGACGGCAGATTGTGCAGAGATTAACACATCATAAAAGCCGAGAGGAAGAGTATGCGGCAAAAGCACCGGTTGAGCAGGCGAGATATTAGAGATGGACTGAAAGACGGAGAAGCACGCGTATCCGCTGAGCTCTCGCGGCTGGGCGCGGCGTATCCGTTGCGAGGAAGAAGCGGCTTTTCCGCCTGATTGGCTGCCAAAAGAAACACGTGGCCTGCACTCGCGCGACATTTTACGAGAGTGAGAGAACGCGAGAAACTGCGAGATTTGCACTGCGGCAGAACGATGCCGGCGACTTGCCGACGAAATAATGCACATAATTATAACACGTTTGCTGTCATATGCATGAGATTAGGAATTTACCACGAAAGGTGAATGCACTCCATCCCCCATTCCTCCATTTCCCACCCATTTCCCACCCACTCACCCTCACATGCACGGACAGCGGGGTGGACAACCTAGTGGTCACACCAGCGTCTTGTGAACCAATGCAAGGTAACCAGTTCGATACCAGTGTGACGCAGTAAATTTCTCAAAGCTGTGAAGTTTGTTCCTGACCTAGCAGAAGGTTGGAAAGATAAAGCAGGCAGGAAGAGGATATCAACACCTCCCTCGCAAGAAACCTGTCTCCGAGGAAAGTGAGGGCTTTAACGCCACGTTCGCACGGAGACGAGGCTGTTAACCCATCCTACCCCTGCTTTTTTTAAACAAACTTTTTTTTTTTAACAAAAATGAGGGAAAGTTGATGTTGCCATCGTTATCGTGATTTATTCAAAATCATCCTTTTTTTTAAAATCGTGCTTGTTTACTGATAAAGTGTCTTCCTTAGCACTATCGATCGCTAAATCGTCTGATCACTTGTGACGCCATCTTGGTTTATTTCTGACATCGTCTCATTCAAAACTAACATGTACTTTAAAAAATCAATCGAAGAAGAATGAATGAGAGAGAAAAAAGGAAAATCTAATGGGGTTGGGGGAAGAGGGGCTAAAATTAGAGCAGAAAACGTGATCATCTAAAAACAGTTGTTATGTTACCCGCCCACCTCTTACCTGTTCTAACAAGCGAAAACTATTACTGCCATAAGACATACAACTGTTTGTTGTTTATAACGTAAACAACAACTTCTTTTAGGAAACAAATAAATGAAGTTCGATTTTTATATTTCATAGATTATGTATACTACTGAGATATCATGTGAATGGAAACAATAAAATGTGGGCAAACACGTGGAATTGATTAAAAAAAAACCGCACAGAAACAGAATGTGAACTGATAAAAGAGGGAAACAGCTGGGAGTAAAGAAGTTACTTACAGCAATATGGCTGGAAAATGATGCTTTGTGAAGACTTTTGCACTCCATCTTTTGTTCCCCAAGGCTTTGTTGCAGTCAGACATCAGCAGCTACCTCAGGTCGTTCATCATCCGTATGTAATCCCCACCATGACAGTTTGCAGTCTGTTCCTCCACACCTTCAAAAGTTCCAGTTCCGGGGCCCGACCGTCACCTGACCAACTGTTGCAGTGTCATTTTTCAATTTCTGCAAATTGTACTCAACTTCCATTCACAATTTTTTTAATTATTTAACTTTGTCCCTTTTCACTCTTTTAGAACTTTTTACACTTTTTTTTTATAGATCTTTCTTTCAATTTAATTTTTTCTTGCGCTTTTCCCTTCAGTTCATTCTCACTCCTCATTTTTTTTATTTCCATTTTTTTAAAATTTTTCTTTCCCTTTACCCTTTTGTCCTTTATTTTTTTCCTTCTTGCATGCTTTTACTGTTTGTTTGTTTCCCTGGTGTTGGTATTCCAGGAATAGCAACTGTCACCATTGATCTTTTCCAGTTCTCTAGTTCTCGCACCCAGTTTCTTTATTTTGTGTTTTTGTGGGAGGCGTGAATGTGGGTGTGCATGTGCATCTCTCCAAAGACCGAATGCTTGTTGTCTGAAAGGTTTGTGCGTTTGTGTGTGCGGATGCGTGTGTGCATCACATTTTTGCTGATTTTGTATTATTATTTTATTAAGTAGTCTATTATGCAACTGTTAAAATGTCGATAACATCTTATCGGAATCAGGTTACCTACTGTGCGTGATGTGAACAGCGCGGCTGTTAAGGGTCCATTTGTTAAACTTTCATACCTGGTACGGTCGGCATTTGCACCTGCCCGGTGATTGCAAGTGAGTGACATTTAGGCTGTGATACACACCGACACGAGCTAATGACACTGAGAATTAGTCACGTGACTAGTTTAGCAGCCTGCTAACATGAATACCTTGGAAAAGAACATCGTATGCGACAAGACTGTGAATAATAATAAATCATATTTTCCTGCTTTAACCCGAAATGGTTGAAAATGTGTCAGCAAATGTCTATCCCTGCAAATTCTTAAGTTTTCTTTTTGTTTTGTTTTTTATATTTTTTTATTTTGTTTTTTTTTTTATTTTATTTATTTTTTATTTTTTATTTTATTTATTATTATTATTATTATTTTTTTTTTTGTAATTCAGTATTCTATTAGCGTGGTGATTTTTGTAAGTTTTTATCTCGAGACAGGGGTGTTCACTAAGAATATGGGAAATACTATATTTCACTCTAGTCGTTTGAAAGGAATAAAAAATATACTTTTACATACCTTTCCTTTCAGAAACTATTGCGCTGTCTACATGTTGAACACTGTATACAAAGCTAAACTATATGTGTCTACACACAGGATACAAGATGACGAAAGTAATCACGGCTTCATCAAAGGTAAGAGCTTATCCTCTCTCTCTCTCAGCTCTCTGAGTATCGCTATACATGACTCTTCCTTCCTTTTTATTCTACCTCAATTTCTCAATTTTTTTTTTTCTCAAACAAACCCTGACAGGTTCACACTCATACCTACACAGATATTCCTTCTGGACCATTTGCTGCCACAGGATTCAGCTGTCCCCTCATACACCTCATTATCATATACTGAGTTGACAGTCATGTTTGATGTAATTTTCTTGAATTGTCATACAATAATTTTTAGACATAATTCACTGCGCACACCAGCATGTTGAAGGGAGAACAAAACAAAAAAGACCTGTTCAGCTGTTAAAAGTGTGCTTTATTCCAGCCGTCATAAGTGTGTCAGACGAGAACACTCACTGACGAACTCAGGACATTGCTAATTTCCCAGAGTCACTCAAGCGTGAAATCCTCAGCACAGAGCACACATCAGAGCTTGCTCCATGACCGCGCTGATTCTGTGGTTACTTCAAAAAAAAAAAAAAAAAAAAAAAAAAGTGAGGGTCGGGGTGAGTGGTTGGCGCGTACAACGCAACAGACAGTCCCACAATGCCCCAGCAGCGTCTTTGCGCATGCGTCGTCGACCGAGCGTTTATACTTGCCTGAGTGGCGATGTTTCTGGCTCAGCGTGGTCCAGTGATCAAGAGAGTTCGGGTGGCGCGCTTACGATAAGGACTAATGGCGGCTGGGTGATACAATGGCCGGGTCGCGGGTACAGTCTCGCACCCTTTACAGTCCAGGGGATAATCCTCCCCAGCTTCGATGGTCAATCAAGTGTCAAAACGTGGAAATGAAGTATGCCACAATAAAGACTGGCAAAGCACCTCTTTATGATGTTATGACAGGGCTATGGCGGGCGGAGGGAAAAGTAGAAGAATGGGAGAGAGAGAGAGGGAGACACGTGGTTGGGGGGAGAGAAAGTAGGAGACTGTTGACTGACAGAAAGTCAAAGAAAAATACACTAAAGAAAAGGAATGAATAAAGAGGGTGAAAAAGAAAAAAAACAAGAAAACAAGCATGCAGGGAGATTGTAAAAGATGGAGCGATAAAAGAAAGACAGAAGAAAGGAAGCGAAGAGAAAAATAAAGTGGAAGGATGATAAAAATAATAAAACAAAGACAACATGGAAATGTATAGTTCAAGCAACAAAAATAATAAGAGCTCTGCATTGGTTGGCGACTAAAGTCTTAGATAGAGATAATAGAACAAATAAATTGGCAGATAAGCGTGAAATTAGGAGAAAAGCTTTATCAGTATTCTAAGACCTCCTGTCAGAACAACTAGTTTATCGACATCTTCGTTCCCAACAACATTAATTCTCATCACGCAGTCCTGAAGACACGTAGCGACTTTTTTTTTTCTTCTTCTTTTCTTTTTTCGTCTGCTCGTGAGTCCACTGTTGGTGATGCGCGCTGGACCAATCAGCAAGCTCGTGTTGACAGTTATCAATAACTTGACCTCCGACCTCCATCTTGCCCTCTCCTCGCTGTGGGTGCGCGCGGCGATGGCGGTCAGGCGCGCGGGGCGGCTAACAAGTAGAAGTAATTTTGACAGATTGCAAATCACGGCCGCTCATCCAGCTGGCCGGGCGGTCCGATAGATTATTAAGCAAATCGAAGACAAGTGTCGATGCAGACTGTTTGCCAGTTTGCCTGTGATTCCGTTTGATTTCCGGTGCCAGTCCCTGTGATGTCAGCTGTCGCCTCCAGGACTTTTCTTGTCAACAAAGAATGAGAGCAGCAGAGCTGGGCTACGTGGTGATTCTGTTTGTTTGTTTTGTTTTTTTTTGTTTTTTTTTTTGGTTGTTTGGTTGGTTGGTTGGTTGGTTGGTTGTTGGTTGGTTTTAGAAGATGGACATGGGCTTGAGTTTAGGCTCAAAGCCTTGGGGTTTTTCTTTCTATTTTTTTCTCCATTTATTTTAATTTATTTTATTTTATGTTATTGAGCGTTCTCCAGTGAACTTTGGACGATTCAGAAAAAGTTCTTTTGCAACATATCGCCCTGTAGGGAGCAAACGAACGTTCTAAGCCGGACACACATCGAATATGTTTACTGAAAGGTCTTCTTAACCAGTCAAATAAAAGTAAATGTTTGACTAAGTGATATAACGGCGATATAAAAAGAAACTTTGGTCAAATTTTTGTTCATATTCTACCCGATTAAGAAGGATTTTAAATGTTTGAAAAAGAAGAAACTGGGAAACACAGTCACTTACTTATTCGACTGTTTGACATGCCCATCAGGGTTGGGGACAACCACCCTACTCATGATGGCTTTCCGGTATGTACTTCAAGCTTTGCCGGACTCGTTTGGAGCGCTTTGGAAGAGAAATGTTTTAGTTAGAGGTATGCCTAGGACAAACGTGGTGCTTCTAATCCTTAGACCGATGCGAAATTCTCAAGAGCATTTGTCTGATCCTCGTGTAGACACATAAGTCTTGGTCAGCTGTCTGCGGACAGCAATTCGTTGTCCAGACTACATCCGGGGAAGCCAGCGAGTTTTATTGAGTACGCATACGCATACTTCAAATTGGCCTGTGTGTGCGTATACATAATTTTGCTTGATTGCTTTTTTGTTTGTTCGGGAGTATATATATATATACACATGCTTCCATGTAATACACGCAAGATACAAACATTAATTCAAAATAAAACGTAGCAAAACAGAAACAGTCATAACATATCAACAGATACACAGACACGACGACATAGCATCAAAGTATAGGAGCAAGAATGAGAAAGGTCAGTTTGAACCCTCTGAGAGAGTATGAGAACTCGACAATAATAGAAAGGTCATGGAATAACTGGTATGATGACACAAACCACACTTATCTTCAGGACTACATACATACATAGACATGCCTGGACAAAAACTGCAGTGAGTTTAGAAATGTTAGCACAGTTAAAATGTTAGACTCGCTGACATCAGACGTCTCGTCCACAGGTCTTCGCTGGCCGAGCATCACGAGCCCTCGCGCTGTCTTGTATTAGCACGAGGCGTCCACCATTAAAAAACACGGTTGAAAACGCCTTCTAATCATTTCACATGTTTAATGCATTCCCGCTGGCACACACTCAATTTCTGTACCAGCAACATAATCCGTTTTGCAACAGCTCCATCAGCAGCGGCGGCCATATTTCTTGATGCCTGCAAAGGCAAAGGCCAATAAATAATTCACTTGATAATTAGTCCTATTAAAATAATTCCATTGGTCAGTAAGTGGACTTGTTAGGTTTAGGCAAGGACGCTTTCTCGGTGTGTGCGTGCGTGCGTGTGAGTGTGAGAGATAGAATGAGAGTGAGGGAAAGAGAAGAACGACTGAGACATCTTTTATTTGTATTTGTATTTCTCTCTCTCTCTCGCTCGCTTTCTTCAGTCCATTCTCTTACACATTCTATTGTTTTCAGCTCAAGTATTTGATGCTGTTTACAACTCACAATCATGACCATCTTTTATTTACCCCTGAGGCAAAGTATCCCCGGTTACATAGGTACTGAAACTGTAACCGAGAGTTTATACATCGTATTCATGACCCGCTGATAAGATTAAGGCTACTACTCTTCGTGTGTGCAAATATGGTGGAACTGTATTGCAACAAGTAAGCAAAAACAAAAACAAACTTTAAAAAATATACACGTGAAAAAAAATCACCATCATGAGGAAATAAAAACAGAAAAAAGATACATTGCAGTTGTCTGAAAATGGAATGAACATTTGAAGAATACGATCGTTTATGGAGTTACCCTGCGGTAAGTAACTTATAGGCAAAAGAGAATCTCCCCTATGCATATCGAAAATTTATTCTACTTTTTTCTTTCACAGAAGCTTATTTAAAACAATTTAATTTTTAAAATGGCAAATTCATTAAGACCCCAAATAACCACACAAAAATCAAAATTGTTTTCAATCCAGTTCCACTTATTTCCTGAATCAAATGAGCTTGATCAGCAGCTAATTAGCAATGGAAGTTTCTGGCTAGCCAAGCGTCGAGCCGTCCTGACCCAAGTCAACGACAGACCTCACAACATACATCCATATTCGGACAACGGATATAAGTCCGGACAACGAAAGAATCGCATTTCTTAGAAGGTTGGGCATCAACGTAGCACGTAGTTCTGACCTCTCTTACGTCATCGGGCCAACCATCGCACGATGACCAGCCTCGAGAGCTTGGAGCCAGACGATAAAGACTTAAATAAGTGCCTGTCCTTTGTCTGCACCTTTAATGGTGGTGTGGGAGCAAAGGTCAGTTTGCCAGAGCGAGGCTGTAGCCAAATATCCAATGCATGGTCACTTCCCACACCCAGACCTTACTTTATCTTTCCATCAATGACGTCACAGCGCCGTGCGCGTGGCGCCGTCTTGATTCTCTCGAGGGAAGGTAACTAATCAAAAATTCCAGAACCTTCTTTCTTTCAGAGCAACCGATCTTCATCACTTAGCATTATAAAAATGTGCTGCAGCCATTTAATACTGATTCCTGTGGGAAGGGAGAGGAGGGCGAGGGAGGGAGAGAGAAGACGAAATGGCGTAAATGCCTGCAATGGCTAGTTCACATTGCAAATTGCGTGGTGACGTGTGTAGCGCCAACGGTCCTAACTTCTTGTCTCCAGCCATTCACGCATAAACGAGAAAGCGCGTGAAGGTAACACACCGCAAGTTTCTCGCGAATGAGAAATAGAAAAGGGAGGACGAGAGAAAGAGAAGGAAAAAAAAAAACGGTGTTGTGGGTTACCCTTAAAAGCATCTGTCACACCTTCATTGGTTAGGCTTTTTTTCTCTCGTCGACGACACCCAGTCTCGCGCGATCCCACATTTGTATGCTTCGCGGGCGGACAGGGGCAAAGAACTGGCGACAGTGTTGCAAATTATCGTTCTTGGCAGCGGCGCTTTAACTCCCTTCTATGGTTTTTGAGACCAGTCCACTTTCGCCTATTCCACCCGTGGGGAGAAAAAAAAAGTTTCTCATAAAACGATCTACTTTAACTTCAGATTTTTTTTGTAAAGATGGATGCTGGTTACTTGTCTTTGCTATTAGAGACGCATAAAAAGGCAGAGGAGACAAGTAGATTTTGTTGCTCGGGGGAAAAAACGGTTCCGTCCATTGGTCGTAAAAATTCTAGGAGTGTCATGACAGAACAACTCGATGCCATCGAGCTCTTCGTGACGGAGGAGGTGGAGGGGCGTTTGGAGAACATTAAGTCCGCATTGCCAGAGTCATTGTTCATTCAGGTGTAAAAGTGGTCAGGTGCATTTCACCAGACAGAAGGTGGGTAGCTTTGCATGACCTGTCTGCAGAATCTGCAGAATCAGGGCCATTGTCTATGTTCACAGTATACATGTGGTGACGTGTTATAGCGCCATCACCTATATTCACAGTAACAATACATCTGGAATAATAGTATGCTTTTGTTGGTGACTGTGTGTTTATGTTTGCGTGACTGAGTGTTTGTGTGCGTGTTTCAGTGTATATGCGCGTGCATTATTGTAGCAGGAGTATCACAGACCATTCCAGACTTATTTGCTGTCCTAACTACCAAGGTAGACACTATACAACCATTAGCGGGTACAAAGGGCTAAAAGAGAATTTTTTCGAGCTCCGAATGACCAATGCATTCACTACGCTCTGGAACCTCTTGTTGCGCGCGCATGCAAATTAACGACAATCAACGGTCGAGGGAGCGGTCCTCAGACCAGGGCCGAACACCTATTCTCATAACAATGCAGTGCTCGTATATCAAAGGAGTGAGAGGATGTAGTTTAAATGTTGTTTGCGAGGACGTTTATAATTCTGATTAATCCTGTGAGGATCGAAATTTGGTTTTTGTTATTACCGTACGATCATATCATTGCCTTTACACCTCCTTCCCATTCTACTGTATTCATCTTTCCACCTACAGTTCGGATAAATCTCATAAATAAGATAAATAAAAACAACAAAGAAATAAACAAGCAACGATGTCAACACCTTAGTGAACAGTAGCTCGGCTGTTGGATTATCGTTTCTTGGCTGCAAGTAAGGAACTGTCCTGGTGCAGGCAAGGGAGAGCAGTACGCCTGATGTGCGAAGGGAACGGCAAAATCACCATATCGGACTTCGAATCTCTTCCTGCTTAGCTCCCCGCGGCTTCCTCAGCTCGGAAGTTCCCTCCCCTGCTGAGAAACATTTGGCGAGATAAAACGCTGCCACCCTCGCCAGCGGGCGAAAATTAAGTCCGCTAATTACTGATTGGTCTTACGGCTTCGAAACTTGAACTGCCTATAGAGGTAATAGGCGGCGTCCATCAGTCTGGAAGGGTTTTTGCCAGGAGAAGTTGGGACAGTGGGGAAAAGTTCCTTGTTCTTGGTCAACGAAATCAGTCTTTTACTTGCTTGTTTCCCCTTGGACATCGCCTTATCAACATCAATGTTATCAGTAGAAGTAGAAATACACTGCAGGCTAGTCTAAGCAGTGGCAAAAATGTCTTAGAGGAAGATCGGTGCACATTTTTAGGTCTTTTTGAAATATATTTTATTATTTTATGACTGCAGTATTTAATATTTCTGCTGGAGTTAGGATCGCCCATCCACTATCACAAACACCTTAAGCGCTTGAGGTAGCTTTTCGGGTTATGTTTAAACTGGAAAAAGACGGACTGTGTGTTGAAAACCGATGTAGCTTCATCATCGACATATAAGCTAGACATAGATATAAAAAAAAAAAATCAGTAACCATCGATGAAAAATACAAATTTACACACACGAAGAATATATAATTACACACACGAAAATTACATTTTTACACAATTGAAGAACACATTTTATAAATATATGACTTTACTTTTTACTTTTGACTTATAAATAATTTTTCTAACATCAGACTTGTGTCCTTATATCAGTTTCTCATTCTCATGTCCGGACTTTATGGTTGTCTCAGATGTTTTCTTGTGGTTGATACGGTGAGGTGTGCGGTTGCTGGGTGTCATCATAGCTGCCGTTAATACCAATCTGGGAATCTGGAGGTTTTTGATGTAAGCTGCGCAAACGCCGGCAATAAATTAGTTTATGTCTGACTCACCCCATTACTGTGTCAAGCCATAAACTTTGCCAGATCGGAAATCGAACTTCAGGTTCTAGGTTCAGCCAGTCTCCTCATCTAAGAGACGCTGACTCCAGAAACTTCTTATATGTTCCTCGAGTTCTCTTCTCCTGAATTCGGATCCTGTTTTGGTGCGGTGAGCGTGGTCGTCATATCCGCTGGTGAGCTTTCCATGCAAAGGTCCATTTCCGACTAGTGAGAACTAGTTGCACACGTTCTTCATCTGTTTTCACCAATCCTTTCACTTAACCAACATCCATGTTTGCTTCATCCTCAGTCTAAAGCTATCTTCATCCTCAGACTAAAGCTATCTTCATCCTCAGACTAAAGCTATCTTCATCCTCAGACTAAAGCTATCTTCATTATCAAACAAAGCTATCTTCATCCTCAGACTAAAGCTATCCTACAAGTGGTTAAGAAGACAAAAATATTAATATTCATCTAATTAATTCGATTTAATTAGTTTATGTAATTTATTTTAAATTATCTCAAAAATCACTGGGCCGTGACGGCGCAAGTTCTGACGTCACAGGACGAAATAACTGCAACCAGTTCTGACGTCATAGACCGAACCGTCACAGTAGGGGCTGTGGTGTCATTGTTTTTCGACTGTAAAAGCAGATGTCAAGTATCTGATATACAAAATTCAACTTGTGTGACGTCACAACCTCCATCACATTCACTATACTCATGTCTTCAAAAAAAAAAAAAAAAAAAAAAAAGAAGAAGGCCTCGCCTCAGTAGTCTTTGACAGTTCGCCACTCTGAGCGCGTTCACAGCAGGCTGGCCACTAATTAGCCGCAACTTGTTCCTTTGAAGACGACACCGCGAGCTGCAGTTCTCGTTAGCGCCCTCTTCAGCTGGATAGCGTCCCCTGCAGCAGGATCGGGGGGCCGAGCTCTCCGCCGACCAGCGCCCTCCTGGTGTCGGGTTGCCAGCGCCAAGTGGCCGCTTGGTGCCAGCGATAGACCACGTGGAGTGCTGCTGCCACCGACCTTACTGGAGGCTGGAGCTCGGAGGTAAAAGCACCCAACGGGGAGAGTGATGGCCACGTGGAAGAACGATCAGGACGAAAGATGAACATTCAGTGACACTTTAGTTGACCCTAGACACGAGGTTGGTTGGTTGGTTGGTTGGTTGGTTGGTTGGTTGGCTGGCTGGCTGTTTGTTGGTTGTTGTTTTTAGTTGTTTTATGCTTTTGTTTTTTTTGTTTGTTGTTTTTTGTTTTTTTTTTTTTTTTGGTCCCGTGCGAAACATTTCCCGAAAACATTTTCATGTATACGAGAAATTTGGATAAGTCTGGCCCATAATGTACTTGTTTGAAATTCTAGAAGTCTTGCTGCTTGCTCGCTGCATCTTGTCAGTGAACAAAAAAATGTGTGCCAATGATGACCATTAGTGATAATGACCGAGAGTGCTGTTAATCTCAGTAAACTCATCTCATCATGGTGTTCTGAGGGTAAACGCACCTCGAAACCTCATCTGTGTGGTAAGCGCGTACAGTCGAGGGTCGGGTATAAGGAGGGTGTGACAATTTTGAGATTCTGACTAGAAGGAAGACGACGTTTGCGCATGTCATTTGACGTAATGTGGAGGCGATTTCTGACCCCGGGGTTAAAGTTTACCCCTTGATAGACGCTGCCGACCATTGTTGTGATGCCGGTGTCCCAGCCGTCGGCGCGCAGACACAAAACAGCAACAGAAAATTGTAGGAAGCTTCCAGTTCAAGGGCAGGGTAATTCTTGATACCGATGATCGCTTCCCCACCATTCCCCGTTAAGGTGAGTCCGGACTTTTCCATTTGCACGTGCATGAGGGTCATTCGCTTCTGATGACTTTGCTTTGGTAGCGCGACATCATTCTAAAATCTCCGTCAGTGATGCGAATTCTCATCTGTACCCAGACTGGATCTGAACATGAGTTTACGAACATAGGCAATCTTGTGTTACGCCTTCACTTCTAGGTTTAGGGTAGGTTTACCCGTGTACCATACCTCAGTGCGGAGGCAAACCAAACACTGCAGTTCCAGAAGGTCCGAACGTTGCTGTTGAAAAGAAAAACAACTTTCGCACTTGAAACAACAGGTCACGCGCCCTGAACTGTCCACGGCCTTGACCTTTTTGTTTTCTCGCTGTGAGAGGTTACTGACAAGCGAATGTGTGTAGCGACCTCTCATTTTCACTAACGACCCACGGGGGAGGGACCTAAAGGGGTGGATGGGTGGGAAAGAAATGAAAGCAGACCTAAAAAGCCAACGAACAAATATCCCTATTGTACACTTCTACAACTTTCAGTTTGCCTCTCAGAAATCAGAGAGATATAGAAATGTCGCAAATTAATGAATCAATTAATAATAATAATAATAAACATGATCGTTGGTAGAGGATTTTGTAACCTATTGGCCACAGGGGAGTAAACAGGAAGTTCGCCGTGTTTAGGGCGCGCATGTCAAAGGTAGAACACAACCTTTCGCCCCCTTTGCCTGGTAACCGGGTACCCGGTTCAGCTGCTGGATGGCCAGGGAGTGTTTGGTCATAATGGCGGTAACCGGCCATCTGGTTAACGAGGAAGTCTGATTTTATCATCTTCCTGTTTTCCTTAACCTCTTCTTTATTCCCCGCATCCCTTCCTTTTCACAAACATTTGCTTTAAAAAAATCAGTCACATCACTACAAAAATCTTGATGTTCCAGGTATTCCGATCATATCGATTCATAAAAATATTTATTACATTTACTATTAGTGAACGGGGTCTCCCACAATCACCTATGTAAACAGAAAAGTAAAATCTACAAACCTCTACCGAGGGATTTCGTAGATTATCTTGCACTTGGAATTCTCATTTTGTTATCATCACAATTATCGTGACAGTTGCATACTTTAAATTATGAACTGTATAATCATCTAGTACCCTGACCAGCATGTCAGGAAGGACTCCTCTGCACCCCGATGCACTAACGGGACTAAATCGGAGACGAGGTGGAAGTTGTGGGCGAATAAGAGAGAGAGAAGGCGAATAGTGGAGTGAGAGACAGGACACAACCTGTCTTGCACAGTAAACGGTTTCTCCACGGTCCCTTGGCCACCATCACAAACGGGGTGGAAGCTGGACCGGCCAGACACGCAATAGCACTCTTTATAATGGAGGTGGCTCGACCAAACTCTCGGGTAGGGGGAGAGTTGGTGGTAGGGTGTGGAGGGAGGGTGTGCGGGCGCGAAGGAATCATTTCCAATGCACCTGTCGCGTTCACTGCTGCGTGGTCGTCTGCTGCAAGATGCGGATCCCGCATGCAGGACAACCCACCTGGAGGCCGAGCGGTCGCTTGTCACAACGTGTGAACAGCGCTGATACGGTTCGCCGACTCTGTGTGTATGCAAGGCAGAGAAAGCGATCGGGGATGCTTTTAAAAAAATTATTAGTAGATTGCAGTAAACGAGCTGACGTTAGACAACGGTCCGCTGGGGCTCTAATTAAGAGCAGCTGGAAGAACAGTGGCTCGTAAAACATACTCGTAAAATAATCATTCCAGGCCTGGCGCAAAGATTATAATTAACAAACATGGCGCCGGGAGGAGGAACAGAAAGAAGGAGAGGAAGTGATGGATACTGATACTGATACGTTAACGACGACGACGACAGTGTGGTCGGGGACGATAATGACGACGACAGTGTGGAGGCCGTGACGATGACCGATGGATAACTCTGACTGTTTTAGCCACCCATCATGTTTGCTGTCATCTTTCTCTCAGTCAGCTCTACTTTCAGTCAGACTTCTGGACCTGGTGCCTTCCAAGTCTCGTTTTGCCCCTCTTCCACCCGTATACTGCCATAGGGGTGGAGGAGTTCATTGAACTCCATAGTTCATTGAAGTGGAATGCAAGGCAGAAACTGCTGAGGACAGTCAAAAGAAGAAATGGACAGACAACATCCAAATGTGGGTTGACCTTTTGTTCAGCGGATGAAAATGGCAAAGATCCATCAAAGTTGCTAAGAGATTATCTACGGCCAATCTGGTTTAAAGTAAAGAATAACCATTTGGCACAAAGCAGAGATCAACATGAACGGGGTACAGCTCCATGAGGTCAACAGCTTGAAAGACCTGAGTTTCTGGTAGGTAAAGATAATAGAAAGATAGTCTGTAAGTTTGAAACAGAGCGGTTTATTTATTTTAATACCAAAGTTGACGAGTAGCACGGATAGTCAGCAAGTCCTGGGAAATCTCGCTCTCTCACGCGAATAACGTGTGACGTCAGCATAGGTCATAGGTGAGGCCAACGATGTCTCGCTAAGAATACTTTACGATGGTAGAGAAGGTGGAGCAATCCATCGAGTTAATTGGACGATCTTCATCCATCGTGATGTAGCAGACGAGTGTGAAAAGCTGTTGTCCAGCCTTAAGGGTGTTAACCCTGAGATGTTTAATGTACAGATGCAATGCAAACTTAAAAAGAGCTTACTTAGGTAAACAAAGGGTATATTTAAATGAAACAACCGTTTCTAGGAATAGAGCAAAAAGTATTTAAATGTTTTACTAATTTATTGTGACACTGTTTAGTATTAATGCTATGTTTTGTGCTTGTAAACATCATCACTGACATATGTCTGATAACTGGTAATAACAAAATATCAAGACTCATGATTTATTCTCTTTTTGACAAATGTAGATGGTCATTGTCTTGCCCTCTCCCTTTCCAGACTGTACACAGACGATTATTTTTGAACTGTTATTGACTGTTTTACTTTTGTGACTGGTAATATGGATGTTTACAGATTTTTAATAATCGTGAAAGAGACTGTAAGGGCTAGCATCAATGAAAGGGCTATGGTCAGTTTAGGTTTTTTTTATAGCCTGTGTTAACGGTCATGTTTTCTTGTTATTGTTGGCAGACAAAATAATTTTCTGAAAAGGATTGATAAAGATAGTTGGTATTTGTATTTGCACACACACACTGATGGAGAGAAAGAGAGAGAGAACGAAATACGTAATGATCTATCTCTTCGTTTGTCTCCATCCGTTAGTCTTTGGTCGTCCTTGGTTACAGAACCCTCTCTTCCTCACTCTGAGCACAGGCCGATGATGAATACCCAGTTTATTTTCCTTTTGGCGCAGTCTGTTACCGCCGAAACCAAGAAGGACAGAAATGAGAAAACGAGTGCAGAAGAGGGTGGATTGTAGGGGAGAGTGGGAGGTAAGGATTAGAGGTAGTGAGGGTCACGGGGATGGGAACGGGAGGGAGAAGAGTTAGGGCGGTATGCAGATGTGGAACCTGGTTGCCGCAGTTCCGCGAAGTGTGTCCACTTGAATAAACAGCTGATTTAGTGGAAGCAGACGGAAATGAAGGGTGGCCAACGCAATAGAGGCGAGGTTCTAATGGAATCCTCGCCCGCCACCGAAATATGGGAGGGACAGCGAGAACGCTGCTTCTCCTCCCAACCTTTCTTCTGTCCAGATAAGAGAGAAGAGAGATGGACGGTGGGAGATAGAGAGAAAGGAAAAGGCAGAGGGAGTAAGAGAGAGTTAGAATGTGTGTGTGTGTGTGTGGGAGAGATGCTAGCTTACATAGTCCCGTAGCCTTATTACTGGCATCTTTGAACGTGCCCTGCTTTTGTCACCCTCGCTGTCTGTCGTTTAATTAGTCCATTTTAGCCAGTATCAGAGAGCAGGCATTTCGAGAGTGATTGAGGTGAATCAGAAGACATTACAAAGCTGTTTACAGATGATTTATGCACTGTGTCTGCTTTTTCTTTGAGTCCTTGGGCGATGTTTGAACATTTTAACCAGTCAGGTCCCATGTCTCTGCCTTGGACATATACTACATACAGCACGCACCCACGCACATGTTGTGTGACAAAAGGAGGAACAAAACCGTGAGAAATACAGGACATGTATGAGACAAGAATTGAACAAACATAGGATGGATATAAGTAAGTTTCTTTGTAATAAAGCCCATCAGTCATTTCTTGAGACTGAATCACTCATATCCATAGATATGTTTATGAGAAATTCCGTAGCAGTAACACTTCACAGTAATTTTGCACATGTGTTCAGTATTTGTTCATGTTTCAGACGTGTTCTTTGTTTTTATTACATGTCTCATATGTGTTTCATTGCTGTTCCAAGAATGCACGACTTCAAATGATAGTTAACCAAACTATCGTCCTCGTGTCCACAAGAAAGGAGTTGAGGCAAGCTTCACTACAAGTATTAATTTTAAAATAAATCTGAATAAAGATACTATAATCAAGATGATAGCACACAAACGAGTGTATGTTTTGCACAGCAGAAAAAAGTAAGGAGTTGATTTAGGGTACCTACAATGGTTCCAGCTGCCTACAATACCAAATTCGGTGATTTATTGGGACGAGACTTTCGCGATGGTGAGAAAACCGGCCAAGTGTGGCGAAGGGTGTCCAAGAGAGGGCAACAGCATACAGGCATACAGTATTCCACCAGAATGTTTTGACCGGAGGGAAAAGGATCGAACTTACGCTCAGCCCGGTGCCAAAGGAAAGAAAACAACGAACCGAGCGCCCTCCCCACCACCATCACCACCACCACCACCACCACCAACCTCCCCAACTTCCCATCAGGCGTTGCGGACATCAAGATGAATGCAGGAAAGAGTCTTACGATCATCATCATCGTCATCCCTGTCATCCCTATCATCATCATCATCATCATCATCATCATCTAACGTCTCATTAACTTTCACGCCGAGGGTACTGCAGACGAGCTGGCACTTTGGTGGTTGAGTCATTGATTAATCGACTAGTAAATGCGATTGATTTGTGAACAGCACTGTTGATAACTGTTGAACCGTGGTGGCCCTGCCTGGCGAAAGGAGGCCACTGAGCCTGACACCATCGTTTGTGATCACATGATCGACAAGTGTGTGGGTGGGGGCAGGGCTGTTCGATCTCCCACTGAGGATGTTTTACATTTTAAATTGTTTGAAAGATATTTATATTCTATATTTTAAGGCAAAAAAAAAAAAAAAAAAAAAGAAAAAAAGAAATAAAGAAAAAGATAATAAATGTGAATCAGTATGCTTTCTGTAGGATTCTCATTTTGACCCTAGACTAGAAAATATATGATCTGATTGAGGGGTACACCAGTTATTGATGAAATAATTCTGAATTTTTAAATTAAGACCATATTCGAACATGGTGGGTAATTATTTTATGTCTAATGAGTACTTACTCTTTTATATTATATCACATGAGGTACAATTATTATTTATTCAATGCGGATGAAATTCTAAATTTAAATTAGAATTTTTTGTCACAGCCACAAAAGGAAAGGCCTTATTATTAACCTTGTAAACCATGTAAGTGAAAGTGATTGATGCTTTTTTAAAAAAGATATATATATATATAGTTTGTGTGTTTGAGGGGATTTGAATTTTTATATCTGTGTGAGTATGATTTGTTTGTGTATGGGGTATACCCGTGTATACCCGTGTATGGGGTATGGTGTGTCTGATATGATTGGGATTTTTACAAGTGTGTGTGTGTGTGATAGCTTGTTTCGTATGACTACAGATTATACATGTAAATCTATGCCTCAAGGAAAGGCATGTTTATCTGACATGACTGGATATTTTAAAAATATCTATGCACAAGTGCCTGATATTGGAGTAGGGCAGTATGGAAGGAAACTTTTTTCTTTTTGTTCATTTTTTATGTACAAATGACTGGATGGGATGAATTTACTGTAATTTGAAGTAAATATTATTTTAAAAAATTTAGGAAGCGAATTCTTGCTGAAGGAAGTGAAGTTTTCAAGCAAGATTAAGAGAATTTTCTCAGCCCCTCCCATATCTGATCACAAGACCTCTCTGCAGCGCACCATTTCGTTTCTCCATGAGCACTCTTCCTTTTTTAAGTTTTGTGAAGAAAGGTTCTAAAAGCAGCACTATCTTACAGGTACCACAAGGTTTCCTTGGTTAGTCCAGAACTATTACATAAATTAACTCAAAAATTTCCAAATGTGGGTAAGTGGCTAGTTGAATAGATGAATAAATAATGTTTACTGTATGCCCTGTCAGAATGGCGAATCAATTTTTTATTTTAAAATGTCACATGGGCATACAGCTAATTAAGATGACATTTATTTTTATATCAAGATCACTAAGAAGTTTTAAAAACCCTCTCCGATGTTTGGCTCTAGCTACTGTCGGCCATGGTATTTTTTTTGTGTGACTATTGTACATCAGAGTTTGACAATTGACCAACTCGCTGGCTTAGTACATACACAGCAATGTATAATATAAATAATTGTGCTAATGTAAGTTGTGTGTAATATAAATTACTACTATGTATCACACTGTGAACCAGTTAGCCATTTAAGTGAGCCATTAAATGTGTAACACCTAAATTGGGAGACAGTAACACATTAGCTGTCAAACTGATGTTAGTGCTGAAAGTGTGTCACAAATAATGGTGACACTGTCTAACTATAAATGTGACACTAGCGATTAATTAACTCGTCGTCAGCGAATAACAGGACCAGTACATCGCCTTTCTGACTATAATTAAAATGTTCAGCATGAAATAAAAATATTTATATTAAATTGTTTTAACACAGAAGCGAATCATATATTTACGATTTTCCCTAGGCAACCTGCATTTTGTCTGGGTTTAAAACGATATTTTGCGGTTGTCCTTGACATTTATAAAGCAAGTTACCGTTATACTTGACCTACTTACACAGTATCGTAGACTTCCACCGTGCTGGGGGTGGTGAGTGCGTGGGGCAGCAGCTTCAGTCGGCCAAATTCTATTAGGGTTTAAACCCTCCAGTGAAAGAAACATTGTGAAGCCTTTGTTCACATCCCAAAAATAGCGATGAGGTAATTTCACTTGTGAATACATCCTACATTAGTATCGTGAGTACAGTGAACCGGAAATACATGTAAGTTAATTTTAATTTTAAGTCAATCGTAACTTCTCCTCTCCAACTCTCCATCTGACACACAGAGGTCGGTCTTCAGTCACACACACACAGACACGTATATGTCCTCGCGCAGGTACGCACACGAACACAAAGGCCGTCGCATTAATTACTTCCTGTGTGTCAAAAGGTTATGAGAGCAGACAGCTACTACAACCTCCACTTACACCAGACGGTCGCCGACGAGTGGCCGTTCATCGTAACACCCTTTTCACGGGTAGCCCTGTAATCACTCTGCCCCGGCACCTCCAGCCGCGACAGTTACACCCGTAAGAAAATATTTTCACAGCGCACACTGTAACCCTCGCTTCCACTAGTCGCGGGTGGACTGGACGCTCTTGTGTCAGACCGGACCTCGAGGGCAAGTCTTTCCCCGTGAGAAATGGAATGAAATGGAGGGAGGGTAGTGGGCGGGGTGCGTGGGAGCGGTGAATGGGAAGTGGGGGTGCAAGTGAGTGCGTGGGGTTCTTCTGTCTCTTGTCTGTCCTTTTCTCTACTGGATGAGCTCACACTACATGTGCTGCCGCCATGATGTACTTTCTGATGCTGACCAGTAACCAACCATCTTGGCATCTTGGGACAAGAAGACAAAGATAATGTAAACGGAAAGAAAGACAGAAAAAAACAGGGAGTCAGCCCATCATCCTGTAGAAGGAAATGTCATCGAGTTCTTCTACAACTAAATTTTCACTGCTGATCAGTTCCTCCACCCCTTCCCCTTCTGGGGTAGATCAGTATCTCACTTTCAAAGAAAACTCTGATTTTCTGCGAGCTTGGCATCTGAAAGCCATTCACTTCCCAAGCAGCACAAAGAGGAAAGTTATTAACTTATCTTTCAGTGTGTGCTCAGTTCATTCATGCACTCACTTTTCTTTCATTCATTTGTTCATTCTTTCGTTCGTTTTATTTATTTAAATATCATGTTTTGTTTTCTCAAACTACAAGATAACTTTTGATTTCACAGACTGATGCGCTGTAAGAGACTGGGAAACAAAATGTGACAATAAGTTGTCACATAGTTCTGCGACTTCTAACAGCAGACGACAACGCACAGAAAATAAATCTCACGTGCATGTGCATGCACACACGTAGGTCCAGGCACCTCTCCTTTGCTGCACATCATCTGCTGACCAGCTTTTGCAGGAACGTGACAGTGACGGTTAGATGTGACTAAACGGTCTGCAGTCTGGTGGAGATGCTATAGTAACCTGCACACCTTTTCCATCGTCAGTGAAAGAGAGAGGAAACGAGAAAGAGAGAAGATTGTCGAGAACATTCTCTATGCCTCATCTTTACATTCTACATTAGAACCTTGTCTGTGGCCATATTTTTCATTGTAGTCGCAGCGTGTGCTGGTGGCTTTACGAGTAGACAGCTCCACTGTCTGATGGGCCACGACATTGGTTTTACATTTAGAGTGGAGACAGACACTGTGGTGGCTGCATGTGAACTTCATCTGCTGTCCATGCAACCCCATCCCTCCACCATCATTGCCAGGTCTGCCACTCCTGACCACTCCTGCCACCTTCTTGTGTTGATGTTTGTATTGCAGCGCTGGTAACTATTATAGTTGGTTCTGGCGCTTGATTATTTTTGATTAATGCTTCTAGCTTCTTATTACTACAAACATCACCTACACTACCATCACTTCTACAATAAGCACATTTATGGAGATAACACAAAACAGCGAGACCCTGAACAATCTCCACTGCAGAGCCAGAAACTTATTTTCTCGTACATGCTTTTGCTAGACATAATAATAAAATCTTTATCTATCATTTATATGAATGAATAATATGTAAGAGATAATTTATATGGTGCGATTAAAGTTCAAGCAGACACAGGTAGAGCAAAAACATTTTTTTGCCTCTACAGCCAGCAGGAAAGAATTTGGTGAGGAGAAAGAAGAGAAAATAAAATAAAAAAAAAAAAAAGAGAAAATGTAGCACGAAAGATGTGGACATTCTAACCCAAGATGAGGTTCACTTTCTTGTATCAACTTCACTTACGAAAGCTCCAGTGAGTAGTTGATTTATTTTTTTAAAAAACGAATGTTTCTGTTAATAAAGTGTTGATAATTTAATTTTCAATTCATGCAAAATCATTACAGACTGAGCATAGCATGAGAACAACATATTTTGATTAGTAGCTTTCTCCCTCACACAGCAAACAAACAAACACACACGTAGCTACAATGTCTTATGAAATGAAACCTAGAAACCCTGATTGTAAGTTCATTGAGTGTGTACTTGCTCGCTCCACATCCACTAGGCCTGAAAGTCTGCCTGCCACAGAGAGGACAACAAATGTTTCCCTGGATTTGAGCGCGTGCGGATTCGACTACAGATATTGTATTTGAATGGTACGAGTAGTGTGCAGGCTACACATATTCTTACATTGACGGGTAGGTGTGTTTTACAGACTCCAGGTAGAAACCGCTTGAAAGGCACGATCTATGATCTGACATTGTCCGAAAAGACAGAATGAAGTGAATAGCTGTGGACGAGACTAGTATTTGTGTGAGCCATTGTTTTCAATATCACATCACCTGTCCATGTTTGCACTTTATCTGGTCTCTGTGTAGACAAGTCCACTCTGTAAAGCCGGTCACTGACCTACATCAGTGTGACAAAACTGTAAGAAAACGGTAGTCGAGGGGATACATTACACAGATAATACCATCTAGCTAATTGATAAGATTATCGTCTCTTCGGCACAGGTGGGAAATATTGTTCCAACCTTTTAACACCAGACCTAGACTTGTGTATAACCTTACACTTCCTTTAGATAATATAATGCATATCTCATTACTATAATTATTTACTTTCGATTCAATAGTCTTAACTTTTAGTTGTTGTTTTTTAATCTCCATCAGTATTTTTATTTTGTTGGCGTTCATTTCAGAAATTTATTGATGTTTTGCTTTTATTTATTTGTATTATAGCATTATCAGCAACAGTTATATATGTTTACTAGTCTAACATTTCTAACTTCTGTGCTGTGTCGTTCAAAGTTTCCTGATTAGCGAATATTTTAGTCAATCTTTTTCAGGATTTGGATTCTATGGACTGGAAAGATCCATTAGGAAAGTGGTCGTAGGCGTCACCTCTTGTAATGCAACAATCCAAGTTCTTTGTAACATGCTTCAAACTTCATTTGGGGAACTGTAAAATTCTCAACCTTTGAAACATCACTATTGTGGGTTTCACTTTTGTCAGCCCAAAATTGCAGGTCAGCCGTTAATATCCTACCATCCAGTGGCATCGAATCCGATGAACATACAGTTTTCTTCCTGAGGTGAACAGACTTGCTGTTGAGTGAGAGAAACATGAATTCTCCAGAGGTCTGCCCGCTTTCTGAGACATTGCACACTGACTGAGATGCTTGAGTCTCTCAGAATATTGTATCTCTTTCGATGTGTATTATCTTTTGTTTGTTTTTGTGCTTCTCCTCTCTTTACCCGTGTTTCTCTGTGTTTGTATCTTTTAATTTGCCTACCCCTCCCACCCAGCAACTATTATTTTCTCCAGTGTGTTTTCTTCGCGCTTTCCTTCTGTATTTCTTCTCTCAAGAAGCAGCTATTGCCCCCGGGAGGTGGAGGGAGGGTTGCCCCTTTCTGCGCGAGCTGTCGAGGCCGAGGAAAGAATGGCAGCGCTTGTCGATTGCTGGAAACAAGATATCATGACTGCTCATCGGGTGTTGAGGGCTGAGCGAGGGCGGCTTGCGAAACTAACATCGCTGCCACTCACAGCCAGCCGCGGTCTCGTCCAACGCGGAGCAGGCGCAGCCGCTGTTGACTCCGCCTCCAAATATGCAAATCAGTAACGGGATAACGGTGACATCATGACTCAACGAAACGAGGCGTGCGATTCGATTGGGCAAGGCTGAACTGGCTGCAAGGGAGCAAGCGCATGAGAAATGGAGCACACAAGGGGCTTGGGAGAAGGGAGGGTTTGGTGGTTATAGGAACAGAGACTTTTTCAAAGAAAATCCAGCTGTTAGAGAGAGAGAGAAAGGAGAGGAGAGAGAGAATAAGAGAGAGAACGCCAGTCTGTGCCTGGGAAACTTCTGATAGGCGAGACGAGTCGGTGAAGACCCGCCCCCTGCGCTAGCCATTGTTAAACATGCGTTTTAGAATAGTAAAACCTGAAACTCTCTAACGAAGGGCGCTTTACAGATCACGTCACGCTTGGCAAAGCCATTTCTGAAGGAATTTGCACACCATTTCTGTATACTGTAAGTTTCTGACTGCTCTGCTTCGCCTCCACTCCGCAAGTAGTCTGCGAGCTGCGCCGACAAATAGTGCGGCGACCTCAACCAGCACCGAATGTAAGGAGAAGCAAAACATGCGCAGTGGTGTGTGTGAGTGAGATAACCAAGTAGATTTTTGCTTATCATGCCTTGCCTTGGACTTCACCACGCAAGGAGACCGATCTTGGGACCCTGTGTTTACCGCGGAGGACTTGCTGGTTGTTGCTGGTAGACTTACCGCGTCCCCTCCCTCCGCTCCCACTTGTTCTCCGCCAACTGATTAAAGGAGGACACCGCCAGGTTCGAGATCAGGCGGAAAGTGCCGCTGGTTTGTTGTCCCTGCGGCAGATCGGCAACAGTCGGTGGGGATCTCCTTGCACGGCCAATTGGGCAAACTTTTAGTCACCGCACGGATTATTTTTACACGCCTGCTTCTTTCGGTTAATCAAGTGAAGCGTTCAGCCAGCTAATCTGAGGACGACCCATCACCCACGCGCGTGCGTCCAGCCAACGGACCGCGTTAATCCCCTCGGTCGTCGAAGCGACCAGGGCCCGACAGAGCGTGACCGAGTAACCAAGCAAGCAAGTGACAAGTTCAGCTGATTACAAGCAAGGACAAGCCAACCTGTGTGCGACATCAAACAAATTAGCGGAAAGGAGAGGAGCAGATATTGACTGCGTGTGTGTGTGTGTGTGCTACCTTCTCCCCCCTACTCCACCCGATCCGGACTCCGGACTTGGCTCCAGCGGGTAAGCATCAGTTTGTCTATTTTATGGGTTTCTGATACTGACCCTGCTTCATTTCCTTGCATGTCCTCCTGTCATGGCTAATCAGTTTCTTTTTCAGGCATACATGCCCCCGGCGCCCCGAGCCTGTCTAGCATCTGTCATCTCGGTAGCCCACCAACGGTTTATGGGTTATGGCACAGTCCACTTGACTTGTTTGTTTTTCTCTTCATGTGGAAAGTGATATACATTATTATTTTGTTTGTGACATTCATATTAGGTACAAGAATCCACCTCATTTAATGTTTTCCCCATCTTTTTTTCCCCATTTTCCCATTGAAACTGTTGGTAGCTCGTTCATACAACTCTATTGTTTTCTGATTTTTGTTCAACTCTTTTCTGTTTTCCTTCTCACATTCTTTCATTCGTCAACATTATCATTACATCAGTTAGAATTATTTCATATGATTGAAGTATTCGAGCGGAGGACATTCTCGATACTAGTTGCATCATTTTCATTGATATATGCTTGTGTACCTATCTGTGTGTTTGTAATCATGCTTGCCAATCATGCTAATATTTTCTGCAATGTCTTTATTTCTCCAAAAAGATTAATTGCTTTTTTCTGGTTTTTTTCTGGAGATAACATCTGAATGCTTAGTGTTACTTTTGTTTGCTTTTAACCGGTAAAAACTTTTCTAAGGTATACTGTCCACCACTTCCGTAGCAGAATACTGAGGTCTTTCTTTGTTATTTGTTCGATATTTAGCTAACAGAATGAGTGCTCATTAGCTTTATATCTGCGACCAGATTAAAGACATTGAATAATAGAGTGGCATGTTAATGACCATCGCCCTTTCCTACTTCAAAAAGAAACAAAAAAATAAGAGAAAACTTACGGATCCACAAGAAAAAAAAGCAAACAAACAAATTAATAAATTCTAAAAAGTTTTTTTTTCTGAAAGTGTATCACCCACGTTTCCCGTTCTTCGCCTGATAAAGTCTTTTCGCTGTGCTTATTGTAAATTTCATTGTTCGCAGAACAAAATGTGCTTAATGAGATGTCTTGATTAGTATGTTCACATTCCTATACACTTGACGATTGGGGCTTATCCGAGTGTGATGTCACTTGGGCTCTGTCATGCGTTCTGTTGACATGCCTCAAAGTGACATGGACTGATGGACATAAACATTGTTAACACGAAGGACATACTAGCTTTGAATTTCACCGATTTACAAACTAAACGTAGTCTACCTCAAGAAAACACACTGCCAGGGTCCGTTTTTCCTGTTTTGGTAAACATGAAATCCTTAATTGCTTAGCTTACATATTTACATATTGTATCTAATTCTGTGTAGAAGATGTTTTACAAACAGAAGTCTCATGTTATCTCTAAGTTTTACAGAGTTTGCAAGATTGCATTTGCATGATGCTTGTCTAGGTTCCTTCAAATGTTACACTAGCTGTATATTTAGAAAGTTGTTTGCATTATTTTATTTCATGGCATGATATATTTGGTTATTATAGATAATGTGATTCACGCAGAATGCTTTAATTTATGTCAGAAAGTAAAGAAAATACTATCTTTGGTTGCTGGTAAACAAAATCTAAAACGACATAATTGAACAGTTTAGCTAAATAAGAAAGGCCTGTATGTTACTGAGAGAATGAGAGAGAGAGTGGGTGCCTGTGTTTGTGTGTGTGGATGCCATCCTCCTCCTGTGCATGTGCCGAGGAAGCTTGTGCGTGTACATTCTATAATATACGATGCAAACATGTGGGCATAGATACATACTTTTATACATAGATACGTATAGGGAAGGAAAGAAATGTGTATGTAGGACTGCAATCTTGTTCTTGCAGGCAAAAGTTCACAGTCTGGGTTTTCTAATTTCCCGCTTCATATTTTAGTAATTATTCCCTACTTCATTTAATTTCTTTCTTTCTTTGTCAATTCAACTGTTTGCTCACTCGCTAGCACAACTCCCCCTGTCTCCTTCCTCCTCCTCAAACCCTCACCCACCACCTCCCGTCCAAAACACCCAAAACAACTGTGTTCTCTGAGCTGAGCCTCCGTCCTTCAGTCGAGCCCTGTCTTGAATGGCGACCTCGCAATAATCACTTAAAACCTCGCAACAAAGCAGCGGCCTTGTCGGATGATAATCTCCCATTGTCTAAAGGCCACCTTTCCCAGGCGTGGGGGGACATAAAACGAGCCTGAAACCGCTCCACGGCCCGTGCTACCAGCACTTAACACCAACAGAGGGTTAACCTGAACGTTTAACATTAATATTTCGGGCCCACTCTTGAAATTCTGCAGCGAGTGCTCGCGCTGACGGGCCACTTCATTCATCACCCGCAGACGCCCGAGATTAGCAATTGTTTTACGGCGTGCCAGAGTGCTCGGCCTCCAAGATGGCGGGGCTGCCCGCGAACCGTTATGGCGCCGCCGTGCGCTGGCTGCAACGCTGTTGCCAAGGTTACGAGAAAGCCGAGGTTTTGTCCCCCTGTTGACATCCTGAACCATAATAATGTTAAAAATATAAATTACTTATCTTGCTTTGTTTTCATCAAATAAATTCAAAACATATTTATCAAATTTTTTTTTATCATTTTATACAAATTTCGGGAGTGCGCGTGGGCGCCTGTGTTCAGAAGCACGCGCACATACAGACACCACACACACAATGACTGAAAGGTATGTTGGCATCAGGTTTCCAGTCTCTTTGAATTATAAGGCTTGAGAATGACATGAAGTGTGCTTCTTTCAGGGTTTGTTTAGGGAAATAGCTATGGTCTGTCGAGGAAGGTTTGACGAGTGGTTTTGAAAGCATTATCCCGAGGTTGAAGTAGACCCCTGTGAAGCTGAGCTAGCTGGTTGTTTTGTTCCGCCTGAAACTGAACTAGTATTGAAAATGCTCGCTTGATGAAAACAAGTTAAAAAAAATTTCTTAAAATTCATTGATAAAAAAGTATCAGCATAAACTTATCTCATGATCTCAGGGTCGGCTATAGAAAGGTGGAGTAGGGAAAACCCAGCAAGATGAATGCAGTTTGTTCCTACAAAGAAAAGAAAATGTTAGTAAAATAATAATTTTTAAAAAATCAGAAGCAATGATCATTGGCTGTTCCCAGCACTAACTGAACTGACAAAATTGTTATGCTGTCGGACGCGTTGCCTTGGAAACCAGGCACATGAACAAGAATCGCTGAGTGTAATATTTATGAGAGAGACTGAAAATATTTACAATCAAATCACAGAGAGCTTCGATTTACAGAATTTTGCTCTCTTGTGAAGAGATACTGTGCAGTGTCGACAACTCATTATTATAAAGTTTTATTTTCTTCTTTCCTTTGAAAAGCGGAGAATCCTAACATCTACCTTTATGCTGTATTTATGTAACAGAAAAAGTTAAACTAGAATTTAAGAATTTAAAACCCCAATACATTCAGCTTTAGACCAAAACAGTGTGGCAAGCATTACCTGAACCACTTGCTTCAAAAAATGTTTGAAAATTTATATTCCCTAAAGGCGAATATGCAGATGGGATGTTCACGGGTGGTCTTCGAGGTGGGATAAGGTGTAGCCAGGTAGCAGAGTGCAGCAACGGACGTACGAAGGTGTGTTTGCGTCATCCCGACCTGCCGCAGCATATCTTCCAGTTCCATCTCTCTCAATGTTTGCTCCTTGGGGGACAATCCGTCGTCTCAGGGGTTGCAGCCTCCTCCCATCCACACCCGACATCCCGAAATTACTCCCGCTCTACCTCCACCACCCACTCCTACTACCCACGTGACCGGCATCAGAAAGAACACCACTCATCTGCATTTTCCATTTTCACCACTCATCTGCATTGCCCTGTGTAGCAGCTATCTGTCGGACTGTAATAGTCCATCACTCGTGACATTGTAAAGTTTTTAAAATTTGAGACTGTCAAAGGATGACTAATGTTGTGTGGAAAATCTGAATTGACGTATTTACTTCGTTGTATAAGATGCTGCTCAAGAAAATAAATAAATAAATATTCAGTGCAGCGCAGACACAAAACCCAGGATGCACCTCAAAAATGCATCATGTCAAGGTGAGATGAGGGGGCTACTCTTCACGTCTGAAATCACTTTATGAAACTGGTAGAGACAACACAACTACACTACAATAACTGACCTGACAGTATGTTCAGGATGTATGGGTCAACATTGCTTCCCAGTGACCTCCAGGTCAACTCCGCATCTGCAGTTCTAAATCGGTTCTCACTTATTTTGGAGATGTCTGCCCTCCACAGGCTGATTCCGTTCTCAGAGACTCCCAAGTATTCTCCTGACATATGGGCGTTAAAGGAAACTTATGTCGTCTGCTTCAACCCAGGCAGCACAAAATCAAGGCCCCCAGACCCCACTCCCTCCTGTGACTGGTAAAAGCGGGATGAAGAAGGAGTAGATGGCGGAAGATGCTTATAGACGCAGACTAACACCAATGCTGTCTTTGTCGACTATTTCCCTCGATCCTGCTACACCGAATTCTTACCGAGACCACAAAGTATACTTTTCATGTTTGATAGTGCGCTGTAGCCGAGACTGCGCGAGACACCATCTTGGTTAGCTCAGTTGTTCCGCGATGACATCGCCGTCCTGAGACATCTAACACTCATCTCTAATAACATTCAGGTGTTCGACATTTTCAAAACATTCGATAACCATGCTTATTTCAACGGTTGGACTAACCAGAATAAATTCTGATGACCTCGTTGCCTTTTCAAAACACGTCGTGCTCAAACCCATCTGTTAGGGTAAAGGTCAAAGGTATTCAAAATAGGTTTTACAAAAGACCTGCTAAGCCGTTGATACATTTTAAAAATAATTTTTCCAACGGTGTGAATCTCGGATGTGATCAGGAACAAACAGGAGCTAGGAAGTCATCTTAGTTGCCTCCCTTTGGTTCTCGTGGTGGCTTGAACCGAGCGTGCGACTTCGAACACTGCGGCGAGAAGTGTCTTTACCTCTCGGCACAGATTTGTGATTCCGCGTGCAACTCGGGGGCAGGAGTGGAGGGACGCAGCACGCTGGGGGCGGGGCGAGGAGTCTTGAGAAGAGCAAAACTGACAAGAGGGAGGCGTGTGGGGGGTGTGGAGAAAAGGGGGGTCGAATGATGGCGGGCCTTTGAGGTTTAGCAACTTATCAAACGCCCAACTCGATAAACCGGCCTCGCGCTCGATGGTCCATGAAATTCGCCGGAAACTAGTGACCCCTCCTCTCTCCACCATCTTGGTGCTGACCAGCTCTGACAGCTGGACCAGGGGGCAATCAGGAAACGTTTATGGCGCAAACTGACCGAAGTTGTCCTGTGTATCCCCGACACTAACTCCGAGTTTGGTTGGGTCAGATTACCCAGAAATCTGTGTTCCTGCTCGCCATCTTTACTCGCGATTCTCGTCTCTCACAAACTTATTACCACGATTACCAATATATGTACCATGAATGGCATGCTGTATCTCTGTCTCTCCGCCCCATATCACATCTACTCGTCAAAAGACCAGTAAACTCGATGATCAAGTTAACTAGGTTTGGTCCAAACATCTCGTAATGCACACTGACCACTGGACGAGACAAGTCAGTAACAGCAGAATCACTTTGTGATATAAGATGCTATGGGATTAGTTTGTAAAATTATTTCTTGTTTTATTGAATGTAAAGTCAAGTTGATTGCTTCAAGAATATTTTACTTTTTTCATCTTCTTTTGTTGGGTTTCACAGAGGTTTATTGCAAGACAAGGGATAGTCCTCTATTCATCTGTCTGTGTGCCAGAGCTGGGGTGGAGGGGAGGAAGGAGCAAACTCTTCAAGAAACGGGTTTAAGATTGTATAATCCCACACATTGTTAAATACTTCAGAAGCCTCACTCTCGTGCGAGCCGCTTGAAACACTTATTACTGGCAAAATCTTAAGCCTTATATCTCGCCAGCTGTTTCGGTCTTCTGAATTGTCTTTTAACTTTCATCTCCGCTCTTGCATGTACCCATGGCAAACTTCATGTTTCTCCCATTCCGAGCGGCGGGCCTTTCAAGAGGAGGAGAACTAATTCGCCGTCAGCAGCGTGAGGAGCGTGTCTTGAGCTGGGGAAGCTCTCCCCCGTCTGACCTGCGCCACAGCCGACTCCCAGAAACAAAGGATTTCTGTGATGCCTGCATCTGTGCTGATACGGTCTAGAACTCAGAAGACAATAATTTCTTTTTTTTTTAATGCAAAAAGCGAAATTCTAAATCATAGAAAGCTGGTGGGAGGCATAAAGCGAAAAGCTTTGATGAAGAAGTTTCGTTACACATCCCTTAAATCAGAAATCCACCAGGTACCAATTATTTATTTATTTATTTATTCTAGAGTGGACGTTTCTAAAAGCAAGTAGTCACCGAGAAAAGAAACCAAAGTGGGAAGTGACGTCATCACAGACAAGCCGACATGCGATGTAGTACGCATGCGCACACACGCACTTACATTTTTGAGAGTGTCGGTCGTGTAAACGGCTACAACAGATGACGTAGTGCATGGACACACGAACATTCCGTCTTTGATGTGTCTATTTCTGCTGCATGTCCCTCAATGCTTGGCCCAAGAGCGTAATCCATCACCGGAAGTATACAAAGCAGCACGGCGCATGTGACGCGGGGCAGCTTTCATCTGATTATCGGCTTTGTCATTACAGTCGTTATCGCGCTACTTCGGCCCGGTTCGCTGATGGTGTCGGAATCGATAAACACGTTTTGGAATGGTCAGTGGGTCCACGGATTGACATGCTCTGGACGGCTTGCTTGCACCGCTCCTGCTCGTCACCACTTCCGTTTGGCAGATTCGTTTTCTTTGAGACATTTTTTTTAAATACATTACTTGCAATTTTTTGAAATACTTTTTTTAATTAAAAATAATTATGTTGTAAAAGATCTGTGTGCTTACTTTGGAGTAATATCGATGTGGGAAAGATCAATTCTTTCAGACAGCAATCCAGAGAAGGAAAATCTTTCAATCTTTCTCTGTATTATCTTCTCTCCTCTTCACCTTCCTGCGACACTTTACTCTCTATTGAAATTCTGTGTTCTACCTGCTCTAGAGCAGACAGACCGAAAAAGGGAGGTACTGAATGATGGTCTGGCCTCCCTTTGGCGATGAGGTACTTTTTTAAACAGTATATAAATATCCCGATGGTACAGCGAACCGTTTTTGGTTTTTTCGGTTCAGACTGTTACTGGTTATATTATTTTTAATTTAATGAGTAATGATGTCTTGTGGTAGAACCTGGTTGAACACTGCAAAAACAGTCAAATAACTGGCTTGTCACACCTTGAAGCATGTTTGTTCAAAACAGTCCACATGTAAAGAATTCTCATCGCATCAGAATATTTTGACATTGATAGTTTGATATATCGACTTCGAAACAATAACAGGATTAAAGGGAAGGAAGAAGAAAAATATACGACAAACGAAAAGGGTAAGAAATTGAAAACAGAAAACAAGGACAGATGGGTCTACCTGTCTCTGGATTCTCTGTTGCTATGGATTCTATGAAGCTAAAACAAAGGACACCAAATAAAAGTGTTTTTTACACTTTCTTAATTTGAAATTTAGCCGTCGTTTTCTCTGTCTTACGCGCATTTTCTTTTCTTTTCGTTCTTTCTTTGTAAAATAATTTAAAATAAAATCACTGGGTGTTTCCCCCACCCATATCCTCCCGCTGTGGCATTTAAAAAGCTTTTAGAAAACAAAAACAAAAAAATTTTAAACGAAAGAGAAATGTGATAATCGTATCCGGGGATATCCTTAGAAGACATTATAAACTCCCATAGAAGATGGCGAGCGCAGGTCAAATTTAATTACAGGAAGCAGTTTTAGGGTCATAGTCGGCTTAATATGCCAGAGGATTAAAAAAAAAGTAAAAGCAGTTAATAAACTGTCTTTAGAGCACGCAGGTGCTGTCTCTTTAAACAAATGAATAAATTGATCGAACCGTCGAAAATTGTGAAACCTATTTAAATCTCCATCTCCTTCTCTGTTCTTAAATTTTCTTAGTAAACGGAGTCACTTCCTGTAGATCGTTTACTCTCCATTGTTTAGAGTTCTGTGATTAATGGGCTTATTTTCCCTCTGTTTCATCCTTCGCGAGCTTGATTCTGCCCTTCCTGAAATACGTCTGGGGGCAATAAACCAACGAAAAGAGAGAGAATGCTGGGTTTGGAGGTAGAATGGAGTTTGAGGACAGTTGCAGTGTTGTAGACAAACTCCAAGTGCGATGTATGAGCAGCGAGGGATCGTGGTACAAAAATATAAAATTCTGGTTTAAAAAAATGGACCAGCTTTATTTGTCTCACCTCCGATTCGAAAGACTTGTGGATAGGATTTAGTAACATCAGAACAAGATTACAGGTTCCAGAAAGAAATTCTCAGACGAACATCTTGTCCCTTCCGGTTAATTTTTGTCCAGAGAAATCAGTCACTGTTGATGTTACTTGTCATGGAGTTTGGATCCGAAGTGAGTTGTCCAATTTGGAATATAAAAGATTGTTAGTGAGGATCCCTACAGGGTTATAATATTATGCACGAGCATCTTCGTGCTGGAAGGAAAAGCCCCGCCTTCACTCCCTTGCCGTCCTCAATGACCCGGCTCTCTGGCGTCCATCACGACCTTTCTTTGTATATCATCGCCAACCGAAATCAATATCTTCCACCTGAAAGCATCTACGGTCGTGTTTGTTTTACGGCGAGAGACTGGCTGTGATTATAGCCACGAAATTAATTAGCGAGGCCAGCAAGAAGCGGGCAGCAAACCAAGATGGTTCGTATCCTACTCTAGCCTCACGTGGTATTCGCTGGGTCATAACTCTCCTAATTGGACATCCATGGTTAGTCCGGCGAAGGAAGAGCCGTTTGGCCAGTTCTGAGACTGCTTTACCTGCAAATTAATTTAGCTCTAGTGAACATCGCTTATACTGTACTCCTCACCGCCAAGTTACTGCATCTTAAAGCTAAAATAACTGTGGGTTTGTTTTTATTTTTTTATGATGTATGATATAAAAGAGCTACAATAGGTTTGAGTTTTCTCTAATTGGGAAGGTTGTTAAATTCGTCAACGGTCGTAATAGTTGTTTGACAGATCTCTGATTTCACGCTCGTCAAACAACACTCATTTCCGGGTTTGTTGACAACGGGCTATCAAATGTTAACTCTCGTGGTGAAGAGCTGTTGTATGCCGGGTGTCAACCTGCCACAATGCCACCCGAAAAGGGTCCTTTGTAACCACCCCAACTAAAACAGGGTCTGTTTCTATAGAACTTTCATTTTCTTTCTCTCCACGCTCTAGTTTCAGAACACACTTTTCATTTTTCCTTCCTCGCCTCTTGACAGTTATTACACAAAGAAACAAATCATTCTATTAAATACAATAATTAAATTATTTAATTATTACTAATTAAGATTTCAAAAAAAACAGTTAATGCGAAACTGAGGCTTTTATTATGTTTTAATATATGAACGGACGTAAGAAAAACAAGATTATTAACGTCAGCGCAGCTACAAAGGGAGACAAATTTTAAATAAGTTTTAAAAATTCCTCTTTTTTAAAGAAAAAAAAGACAACATTAAAAGAATGCCACTAAATGTCACAAAACGCATTTGGCTAATTTACAGATTTATTATTATGAGAAACACACACAAAAAAACCATCAACAGCGCACAATTAGAATTCATAAGCGTCCACATCTGTCATCATTAAAATTATGGCAACGACTCGTGGGAGGTCTTTTATCAACGTTGGTGACACTTAATGGAGCTGTCTCTTTTTTAAAAAAAATACAAAAAGAATAATTTGTTATCGGCTTCAGCTGGAGCACAGTTTAACCATTAAATTTACGTACGTGTAGGACAACTGTAAAGAGTTGAAGTACAAACTAGCAATCGCGTAAACTTCGCTGTATGACACATGACAGACATTATATCACAGGATAATGACGAGAGGTGAGTCGTGTGCTACAACACATTGGATAAAATTCAAAAATGCAAGAATTTTGTTTACCAGCGGACTGTCTCTGTTACCCACCACCTCTCAAATCTTTTGCAAACGTATTGAACAGGTTTACTTACAGCTCGGGGTAGAATGTTTGACACTCGTGTGTGTGTTGGGGAGGATATCTCCCCCACTTCTCTTATATTTCTTTTATAAAGAATATGTAGTTTTTCCCAGATATAAACATTTTGTACTCTCAGCACGTATATATATGTAAGATTTATATAGCACATACCACACTCGTTAGGAGAATGCTCTTAAAGAACAAGAACGAAACAGGGGCAACATATGAGGGACACAAGAACAAACAAATATGAACGACGGAAGGATAAACAACAGTGGTAATGACAAATAAAAGACACATATAGAAATATATACAGGGTATAGGAGCGGGGTACTTTTAAGCGACCCACCCTGTAAATAATTCAGTTGATATGCTTAGATTATAAAAGTACAGAAAACCTCGAACACATACAATAGCCGACCTTGTGTGTGTTTTTCTTCTGGGTTTTCTGTACTTAACTTTTTCTGTCTTTTTTTTTTTCTTTCTTTTTTTATTTTGATTGTCGGAAGTTAAAAATTTGGACGAAGGTCCAAGAAGATGGCGTACATGCATCACACTACACATAGCTTGCTAACAGGGTGGGGAGGAAAAACGATTAACAGCTGGAAAAGGTCGGGTGGGGGAATGGCGAAGGAGAGAAAAAAACATAAATCACTTTTCTGACTGCAACGTTTTGCTAATGCTCTCGGGTGTTCGCTCCCCTCCCTGCTGACCTCTTGGCGCCGTTATGAATATCAAGTAACCTTTATTACGGGTGATTATGGGAGAAGTTTTCGTTTGTCACGATTTTATATTATAGGGTAGCTTCTTTCATTTCGATCTTTTATTTTATTGTTTCATTTAAATTATTTTTTTCCGTTCATTCTTTGTGTTTTGGAGTTGATTGTTTTGTTTGTTCGTCTTTCTTTTCTTTCCTTTTTTTTCTTTCTTTTTTCGCTTTTTGTCTCATTAGACCACAATGGAAATCGGGAGACTAGAAGGAGGATATATAGTCCTGGAAAGGAGGTATCGCAGGCTCTCATTAGCCGAGATAGGACCAGACAGATCCGAGGGTGTGTGTGTTGTGGAATATTAAATAGAACCCTCAACTAATCCTTCATTGTCGTTGTTCACTCTGCCGACAACATGAAGTTCAACATGTTCCTTGTATTTGAGACCAAATAACAAAGTCACAAACAAGTAACTTAACGACTTGTTTATTTAGTTTTTTCCGACGAAAGGAAAACGTGTAAATGTTTGCTTGTCCAATGTTTAATTTAGAACAAACATGTATAGGGTGGATTCTCTAGGGTTTGCCGGGTAAAAGAGACCTGTCACTGAGAACTTCACGGGTTTTGTCATCCAGTTTGACTCAGTGCCACGAGTGACCTTTTCGTTTCTATTTTTTCTTTTATTTTTTTTTGACTAAAGCCCGCAGCTTTCTTTCAATCTTTACACTGGCTTGCAAAGTTCTTTTTTCTCCCACTCGAAAGAAAAAAATCAACGAACTTCATTCACTATTAAACAAGGAGCAAGGTTATCGGTGTTTATTTATTATTATTTTTTTTTGTTTTGTTTACATGTAGCATGTTGCTAGACACTGATACCTTCACGTGATCTTCTGTAGTTAAAAACAGACTGGAGGTATATTCAGATGAATGGTATTCCCAAAAAACCGAATAAATACATTTAAAAAAATCGAAAAAAGTTGAAATCAGAGCGCTGGGGAAGATTTATCGGGTATTTCGCAACCTGACTGGCTTTTGTGCTGCCCACGTGACAAACTTGTCAGTGTCAGCTCGGCGGGTGTCATCAGTTGTTATCACGAGTTTTGAACCCCCGCCATTGGATGAAGAGATGAGGGTGGTAGGGAGGGGTGTGGGAGGGAGTGAAGAGAGATAGACATGTGATTATCACTCTTGGAAGATCTGAGAACTTCAGGCTTATTATACATTCTTGTCCCCTCCTCCCTTTCTCTCATCTCGTTTCCTCTTACCACCACCTCCATCACCACCATCATCACCACCATCATCACCACCATCCACTCACGTACGCGCATATGCAAGTGGTTTGTTGTCGTTTTGCAGTGACTGAACCTGGGGTTAGGTGCCCAGACACGCTAGCTGGCTGTGCTAAATTGCTAATATTTTATAATTAAGAATTTTAGGTGACAGCCAGGGTTAACAAGCAGTTATCCTGTCTGCGCATCCGGCACTCAGAAAAGTTTTACACGATGTGACAATTTGTCAAGGAGAAGGGGAAGGATTGGGGAGAAAGAGAGACGGAGATTTTTTTCGTCATTTTTTTCTAAATACTGGCCTTTTTTTACCATCATGTGTACATATGTTCACACATACTACCATGCACTCTGTAGAGGACTTATTTACGATTATTGTTTACATGTACACGATTTTGTTATAGCTTTTCTTCCAACATTGAATAAGTATTACGATTGACAACAACTCCTTTCAACTTCGTAGTTTTTATACTGTACATTGTGTCCCATCGTCTCGAATGAGTGCATAAACGAAGCAAACAAAAACAAACTATAATCACACAAACAATAAATGAATACATCAAATATAGAAATCAAGTTTCATCCCGTGAAAGTAAGATTAGCACAGCTTTGCAGATGTTGGGTAAGCATCCTAACTCCCCATCGCCACGCTACCCTCTCTGTTATCTGATGAGGGAATCTGAGGAGCTGAGGACAGGCTGGCCAGGCGATCACGGGACTGGCGCCGAGGTGATGTGTCCTGAGGAGACAGAATATACGAACTGTTTTAAATCACATTCACAAGAGATATATATATAGAGAGAGTAAAATTATTCAGTAATATTTAATCCCAATTCCTTTGTTTATTTTGAATCTCAGTTTTTTTTCCTGTCACATAAACAAGCAGACAGTTTTTTTAAACCCTACCCTCTCCATCACTTAACTGGTCTATAAACAACATTTTTTCTATCCACAGTATTCATTGACAGAATCTGTCGGAGGGTCGTTTCCAAAATTATTTTGCAACGGTCGTCTAGTGTCACCCCGTGGTAACCCTGACAATGTGCTTAAAGTGTTCAAGCTTGAAAACCGGACTGACAGACGATGATGGCAGATGATGACATCAGACGATGACGATGATCCACATTGGAGGGCCGTACAAACGTCTGTCATCATCGCGCAACAGAGAGGATAACTCTAGTTGCAAGAAGAGATGCCTCTTTGAAGTTTATTGCAAGAGACCCTGGAAAGTGCTAGAATGAGGCAGGAAGAAAAGAAGGATAGGACTACATAATAAGCAGGAGGAAGTGTAAAAGAAAAAAGAAAGGAAAAAGCAATTTTTTGAGTTTTTTCTTGCAGGATTGAGACAAGGCAGGGGAGAAAACTCTGTTGGAAGTTGATGTGAAGGCACTTTTAAGCTCTAGATGTCTAGAGAATGATGCTTTTAAAAGATGGAGAAGGAGGTGAGGGTTTCGGAGAAGGTGGGAAGAAGATGTGGATTTATATTAAGAAACAGCTTCAGTGAAATATTATTTTGTTAGCCGTTAGTCGTTGGTGACACGGCTGATGGCATCCTCGCATCGATGCATGTTACCTGCCCCAGGTGGACAACTTGCGTATATACATTTCTGTTTGTGTGTGTGTGTTCTCTTCTTCACAGGCTTTAAAAATAAAAAAAAAAGGCTTTGTGAGTTGGCGTCTGACCTGAGCCCCACGCCTGAAGGCAAAGACTGACAAATGACAGGTTTTCCGCACTGCCTCCAGTCACTGAGTTCTCTCCCTTGTCTTCTCAGCGCCATCTGGTCTGGCGGTCTTCTCGTTTGTACAAGTCTGCCAGCTTAAAAAGAAATTAGAAATGTGCGACCACTCTGTAAGAAGGGTGGGTCAGCGAATGACCTAAGGGCGAGGAGACGAAAGAAAAAAACTAACTTTTTAGGTTCATGAAGGGGAAGTTTACCACGTCTCCTCTTACAGATGCTGGCAGGGGACTGGTGTCTCCTAGATCATGTGTAGTGATGAATGTGGACCGTTGATGGATTGGAAGATTTTTTTTTTTAGTCGTGACTGTTTCTACTTAATAGTTTAAAATCGACGAACTCAGTGTCCAGTGATTTTAAGTTTAAATTTGTTTTTAATATGCTGAGGAATTGTTTTAAAGCCTGGACGTCTGCCATTGCAAACTGCTGAGCATCACCGCCGACAGAGCTACTACCAGAGCGTTGCAGCTCTTCTGGCAGTCGTCTGTTTGGTGGCTACCCTAAACTCATCCTCCCCTCCTCTTCCACAAATCGGACTACTGCCTTTTCGTCACAAATTAGAGCATCGCCATCAACTTCTCTTCCATAAATTAGACCACCACCATCTTCTCCCCCACAGATTGGCTTACCACCACCTTCACCTCGACATCCACTTTTTCCTCTTATTTATTTATTCTTTTGAAATGGAAATTTCCATCAAGTATTTCAACATATCTCAATTAGGAATAAAGTAGACGCTACTTCTGGGTATTTTTGTAGGGTGGAGGGTATGGGTCAATTTTGTCTTTGAAAATACAGTTTCATTCTCATTAAAATGATTACAACACTCTTAATGCTTTAGTTTCTACTATGCTTGTAATTAGAACTTAGTGGTCAAAGGTCACGACCATTCTGTATGACCAAAAAGAGAAGAGTGTGACAGCGTCTCTAAGAGAGATGTCACGAAGAACATGGCAAGAACGGATTGAACCCTACCCTTCCACGTGACAGCTCCGGCAGCCAATTGTCATTCGTGTATGAAAGGACGGCGAGTCTTGGGAGGTTGGTATTAGGGGGGAAGGGAGGGGAATATAGAGGGAATACGTGAAGCCAAAGCTACCTGTTTATTCTCGTATACAAGGTGGATTCACCCAGTGCACTGGAGCGCGCCGACCTGACCCGTTTCAACGGATGTTACCGATCTCGCGGCGCCCGGGTACAGATCTTGCTTCATTCCACCCGCTTGAAAGGCAAACCTTTCTTTTATATTTTCTCCCCTCCTTCCACCCGAACCACTCACCTTCCTTTTCGGTATCTGAAGCACGGCTACGCTCGCTTTCAGGCAGGAAGCCCGCTGCTGGTATTGAATACTTGGGGACCGCTGGAAGGAAACGCACCTTTACACCTCCATGTCTGCTCGGCTGACACTCTTCGCCACTCCCTCACTCCCTCGCCTTCGACGACACTCTTCCGCAGTGTCTCCTCCACGCGAGCGACGAGTCCGCTCTTTGATCCGACATCTTCAATGTCTTGATTTTTTGTTTTGTATTTTTTTGATCCTCAGCCACAGTATAGTATTTCTCTCTGCCTCTTCCTCTTTGCTCCTACTCCATCCCAAGATTTTCCTGGGCTACAAAGGATGGGAATGAAAGAAAAAAAAAGAAAACAGTCGATGGCTCATCTGACATACATACCCCATACCCCGCAAGACACTCAAAAATGACAATTCTATTAGAAATGAAAGGGAAAACGGTCGTTTGCTTCGTCCTGGACCTTGTTATTCTAGAACTTTGTATCAAACTACAGAACGCTGCCTTTGATATACGAAATGTTCGGGATTTTGTAGTTTTGAGACAGCCGACTATTTTTATGTGCATCCGGATAAATTGAGTCTAGAACCTGCAATGTGGAGGGGGAGCAGAAGGTTTATCGTGAAAGTTATCTTTTCTGTTTAAATTTCGTTTCGTTGCTGTGATCATGATGCTTGACGACAGGGGTTTGAGTGACATGAAAATAAACACTCAGAATCTTGACTTTCAACATTATGCGAAATTAAAAAAAAAAGCATCATGACGTTATTATTGTCACACAAAAAAATGCATGACAGCAAAAATAAATGAGACGGGAACAAATTTTGAGCGAAGAAATAACGTAAGAACAAATGAAAGAACATGAAACAATTCTTCTGCCTTTTCTCTTCTTCTTTTTAATGGTATGTTGGACGGGTGATGTAGGAGAGGAATGGACTGGGATGAGAGGTGGTGGGGTAGACGAAGAGAGGGGCAGTCGCTGAAGGTGGCGGAGGAGAAGAATGTGGATGTTTCAAGGTCTGACGTTTGTCATTTCTCTTGCTCTTTCCCTTGTTGGACGGCCGCGCGGCGCGTCAGGCCATACAGACCCTCGTCTGACGCTCGAGATTATAGGACCCCTGTCATCTGTCATCTTTACACGCACGTACGCTTGCACAAACACGCGCCCGCACATGCAAACACACACAGGTAAAGGCTTCTCTAGCCTCGTGGCCACAGGGGCAATGAATGGACGTAGTTCCCCCGTGTCTAACGTTTTCCTCCCGCCGATTTTTACCATCCCTGATAAATCTGGTGTCCATGTTTGCTACCCAGCAACTTTCTGCTCCACACTGGAGGTCTGATTCTTGATAGATACATAGATAGGAAGCACTTACCTCATCAGCTATGTTTGTCCTAGTGTTGGTGGGTAAGCAAGGATGGCGGAGGGAAGAGGGCGGCGGAGGCTGGTGGAAGGTATGTTGCACTACTGTATATGTGTATGTGTTCTTGGATTGGTCTGCGACAGATAAAAGTGCTTGGTTCAGATGAAAATTAGAGGATGGAGAGAAGGATGAGTCTCGAAAGAATTAGGAATCAGTAGGAGTGGAATCGAGAGGGATTGTTAATATCTGTGTTCGTGGTTCGTTCTATGATATTTTTTCTACTGTGATCGTGTCGGTGACAGCCATACTCTACTGGAAAGTGTGTGTGTGAGAGAGAGAGAATGTGTGAGCGTATGTCTACATGTGTGTTGAATATATTCGATTTGAATAAAGTATATTGTTTTAAATGATTTGTATGTCAGCATACTGGTTGATGGTTTGTCAAGGAAAGAGAATTGAGAGGAGAGAGAACATCATATCAAAGCAAGCGAACGTGAGCGAGAGAGAGAGAGGGAGTGACAATCCAAAGTCGAGAATGAAAAAAAGTCAGTGACACTGTCACTCGGTCGCTGTCACTTCGACCACCGCTGTCTATCACTTAGTCGCGCGCCAAAACGACAGCGGCATCCAACCAATCAGAATCCCCCGATCCCCCGAAACCCAACCTACCAACCCTTGTCACCCCCTCCTGACGGATGCTTACCTTCCCCCAGCTTTCTCGCCTTCCCGATTCCCTTCCAACCTCCTCCCCTTTCCCCACCTCAACCTCCACATCCCCACCACCACCACCGCTGCTGCCGCTCGACCTCGGTTGTAGGCTGGAGGTTGGAGCAGAACACGAAGATAGTCGCCGGGTCGTCAGACACACGTGTAGTGGATGTGTGTGAGCGTCAGACGCTGGTAGTGTGGGGAAAGGTGTGTCAGCCCTCGTCATGTGGCTGCAGGCTGCTGTGTGACCGGGCCAGCATCGCAGCACGGCACGGTGCGGCTGCTTGCAGCACGACGCATGCCGCCGGCCCCCGGTGCTTGCCTACATGCCGTCAGATCGAAGATGTCTTCACGCGTAGCCGTCACTAACATGGATGGCCCCGACCACAACACCACCACCACCATCACCAACCCCACCACCACCAGTCTCGGCGGCCCGACGCTAGTCCAAACAGTCCAGCAAGGGAAGTTTGTCGTCGCTGGCAATTTTTCTTTGTCGCGAAGAGCGATGAAAATGGAGCGATGAAGTGTGGCAGCAGTCGTGGATGTTGTGTTTGTGACGACGTCAGACAGGCTGGACTGTTACATCGTAGGTCACGGTGCGTACTAGTTATTCCCCTTTTGATTCGCTTCAGCCAGAGAAGACAAGAAACATGTTTTCGCCTGTGGTCTTCCGGTGTTCGGCTCCGTGTCGTGGAGTTTTCACTCGAGTAGTTTAAACATGCTGTTGATTATTTTATTTATTTGTTTATTTTTGTTGAGGGTTGGTTTTGTCGCAATAATACTGCAATGTCGTCCTCGAGAAAGTATTTTCTACCTGCTCCAACAGCGAGTGCCACTTAGGCCGATACTTCACCTGTCTTTTATTTTTCCCTTCAGGTCTGTCGTTCACTCGTTCACCTTTGTTGATCGGAATATAACATGCGCGTTCACGTGTTTGTGTGTGTGTGTGTGTGTGTTTTGTATGTTTGTTTTGTTTCTTTCTGTGTTCAGGCCTACCCGTTATCTTTCTAGGAAATGTTGTGGTTAATAAAGCACATGATTGATTATTTGTGTAGTAATTATGCAATCCCATGTTTTGCTCCAGAGAAACATAATGTCATTTTTATATTGAGTTCCAGGTTTTAAAATACTGTTAATGTAGAGGTTTTATGGCTTCACCACAAATATTTTTTAAAGCATCTTAATTTCAGAATCTTGATATTAGGCGCTAAATTTGAAGAAACACTTTTGCAACAAACACTGATGCCTTAAATAAAAAAAAATACTCAACAAAAATAAATACTCACTGCATTTTACTATAAAATAGAGAAGTCGAGAGAAAATTCAGGGCAAAATTTTAATTGTGTTTTTAAAAGGTTATTTTTATTATTTGTTTGTTTATTTATTTTACAATGTCAGCCACAAATATAGATGAAGAATTCGAGACAACAGAAAGCGCTATAGTCCTCCTCCTCCTCCTCCTCCTCCTCCTCCTCCTCCTCATCATCATCATCATCATCATCATCATCTCATCATCATCATCATCATCATCATCATCATCATCATCATCATCCCCACCACCACCTCTTCGAGCAAAACGTTTTCAAATGAAACTATCTTGGTTAGCAAATGTTTATTATTTTTCTCGTCTTCTTATTTTCTTCAGGTAGAACCAGTGTTATGTTGTACCAACCATTGTACTGTTGAACCAACAGAATTATTTTTTTTTATGTTGGTGCTGGTTTTTGTTTACATCACTAGATGTTTACTCTTAGTAGTAATAACCTTTCAGATATCCTCTCAGGTTTGTTGGGTTTTTAAATTATTTTTTTTTACAAGTTTCTATTCTGTGGAGTATTTATGACCAGGCTTCTCTCTTTCTTTCCTTGCGTGCTGTTCCCCTTCTCTCAGTAGCAGACAGTGCCAGCAATAAGCCCCAGCACCATTGTCACTGACACAAACAACCAATGTCAGCAGCTTTGGAATTGTTGACACGTCAGACTAGAAGTAATATCAGCGACTATGTCTCGCCCTCAGATGGAATTTTCATCCAAGGGTCTGGTCTGTAAACATCACAGCCTTTGCTCAACGAATTAAATCTGAATGTCATTCTGTGAGTGTCACATACTAGAAACTGGACTGAGGGTGGGAGGGTTGTGGAAGGGAGGAGGAGAGGCAAACAGATACTGTTATTATAGTGCTATCAAATATACAAACCCTGGACAAGTTTTGGGTGCCAGTTCCTTACCAGAGGTGTTTTTTAATACTTCTCTTAAGATCATTTTCTCCTGATTGTCCATGGAATGCTAAATTTAAATGAGTTGGACCATTGACACTGAAATTTATATGAAAGTCAGAAAATTCAGGATTTGATAAAAATCAGGCCCTGTGTTGCTGGTGTGTGTGTGTGTGTGTCTATAGGGCCCACACAACGGATTGTTCAAAATCAAATATATCTGCATACATAGTTTGGAGAGACTGTGAACATTAATTAAGTTTTCAATATTAGTTTGCCGATGCACTTATCTGCCATCACTACTCCCTCTGGTAAAAAAAAAACAACAACTTTCCTACAACTGGTTACACTGAGACTTCACATTGTGCACCCGTGCTCCGATGCTTAAAAAAACATTTTTGTTACACACGAGTGACGTCAGAGTCACATGACTTTTTCCAGCATCGCTGGTCCAATGTCTATGCGCGATGATGCGGAGCTTCAATCACAGGCACGGTGCCATGTTGTGTCAACATGAGTTGCGATGAATACACACAATAAAAAACATGACACGAAATGATTTGTGACAGCAATCTGTAGCACCGTTTGACATTTGACCCCGGATGCTGTTGCAGCTGTTTGCAATTTTACAAAAAAGGTTTCTTGTTATGCACAATAATTGTTTTGTTCCCTCTGTCATCCTCAGGTCGGTCCGGGTTTAACCGTTGCCGGGAAAATGATTTCCAAAGGCTCTTAGAAACAATAATTTCTTTGCGCCCTGGATGGCAGAAGAATAAGTTCTTACATTTACAAATTATCCAAACTTTATTTACATCGAAATTTCATAAAACACATTACATCAAATTTTTGTGGGTTTTAAACTTACTTTCTGATATGGACAACTGAGATAATTTCAGAATAAATTAGTATTTGAATATTGTCATGTAGAAATAGAATTTTTACTGACAATGTTTTTACTTTGTATCTTTGAACAGTTACTTCCAGATTTCTAGTAATCAGTCTAATGTCTCATGTCCTCTCTGAGAGACGACTAAATGAGTCCTGTACGGAAAAAAAGGAGCAACGGCCAGCCAAACTGATCGGAGGGACGAGAACCCTGGCCCAGAGAGGTTCGAAGCGGCATCGCCGACAGTCATCGCCGCTGAAAAGTGTTTAGACTTTGGAACAACTCATCGCTGCTGTCGTCAGTGAGCCAGCTGTCAGAGTGTGATAGTCTGTTCTCTTGACCAGGAAATATATTTTGTGCCCAGAAGTCTGGACTGTGCGGTGTCACTGGACCAGGGGAGGACAAACACACATAAACATATATACATACACACAAACAAACAAAAATAAACATTGTGTGACTGTGTCTTCTTCACATGTTCGTACGTCACGGTACGACAATGCTGTAACGCTGCGAACGTCACTTCAAAGAGAAAAAAGTATTTTCTTCTGTGACGTGTTGTGTTTCCGTCTGGAATTGTACACCTGTCAAGGACCCGCCGTGCTGCGCCCCCTCGCCATGCCTGCCAAAGGTAAGTCACTTTTCCTCAATTTTATGATCGGAGTTCTTCGTCTGTCTTAGCTTTCCTTCGCGCTGTTTACACAAAAAAAAAATTATCATTATTACATATCACACAGATAAACTATTGAATAAAAAAATTATATTACAATAATATTATAACAATAATATAAATTATAACATTAGGTTCCTTCTCTCTCTTTCTCACGTACATATATTTTTTTACACGCGCGCGTGTATGCACACACACTCACACATAAACAAGATAACAGTTGAAATTGCATTTTTTTAATCTAGAGAATTCTATCATTTTCCTTGCTATTTGCTGTTGGTCAATATTGTTTTTCCTTCATTGCATAAATTTTTGTTTCCGGAAGATTTACATTTTTCTGATTTTTTTCCCAGAGTGTAATATTACAAAAATAATGTTGTATGAATTTCCTTTTATTTTAAAGTTTATTTATAAAATTTAAACATTTGTAAAGTTATAAACTTATAATGATATAAAATATTTAATAATTTGCTTTATTGCATTTTAAAGAAATTGCTCAAAATAAATTGTAATTTTAAGGATATCAACAGTTTCAACAAACTGATCCATTAAAAAAAATCACATGGACAATAACTTCAATTTTTGTAATCGTTTAATTTTATTTTTAACATAATGTTTTAGAGTTATGCGCTCAAGCTACAGCGACATAATGTTTTTTTTTTTTGGCATTGGAAACAAACAGATTAAACTGTTGTTGTGTGATCCCTGCTTGCCTTAAATTAAGTATCTACTAGACTAATTTTCAAAAAAAAAAATTCCAGATTTTAATTATAATTCTATCGCCATTTTCGAAAAAAAAAAAAATTACAAGTTTTAATATTTTATTTTTTGTTAGAAAAGAAAAGCTCAAATTCACCAGCTTGGTATTTAAATTAATTTCACAGGGTCATTATGTTCAAAATAATACTTGCATTGAGATATTGCGCGTAAAATTTATTGTTTTGCTAAATATTTTCTACCTTAGATGAACCAGAGACAGATATCACTTTTTTTTTTTTGGAACAACATATTGTCATGTGTGTATTTTCTTACTAGATGATTCTCTCCCCTCCAATAATAACAGCAAAATTTATTATTATTATTGCGCTTGGAGATAAACGAGACACTCTCAAATAAAATTATTTGAACCCATTAAAAAATAATAAACATCTATAATTTCCCACAGAGGAAAGTTGTGAAAATAATTTCTGTCTGTAAAATGGAAACTGGACTATCACAGCTGGACAATGGAATATCCATCAGTGTTAAGGTAACTTCTGGGAGTGTATTAAGGATGCTCCCATTAGCACCAGGAGGTACTGAGATGGTTGTTTCTTTCTTTCTTCTTTTCCCCCCCCCCCTTTTTTTTTTTTTTTTTTGCCCAGGAGTCTGCCAACTGTTTTGTTCTTGCCAAGGTGCTGGGAGCTGCTGACGGGGTTTCCGTTGTCAAGCAGCCATGTTTGCTTCGCTTCTTGATTTTAATAACAAACTAATCCGGACGTTCGGACACAAAGCTGCGTTTTTGCACAATTTTGATGTCAATTACTGACTCCTGGGGCCTGGCCTCGTCAACATGGACGCCGCATAATTTGGCAGTTTATTTCATATCACACACCTCCTACAGCAATGACTTTGTCTGTCCGACATGTCTGCCTGACTTGTCTGTCTACTTCTGCCAGCTGCCTGCCGACCTGTCTGTCTACCCTTTGCATGAGTGTGAATTCTTGTGGAGGAAAAATTCCAAAGTAATAATTAGCATAGTTTCTTCATACCAACTTTCCCACTCACTCATTCACGCACGCGCGCGGACACACACACAAACACACATACACACACTCGCGCACGCGCTTACGTCAACACATACCTCGTTCTGTCCGGACCTCACTTTGGGCCCAAACCGCCCCTCGTCAGTGATGGAGTGATAAGGCTAATGACTGCGGTCATTGTCATGGGTGCTGATGGGGCATGATGCAGTGTCGCCGTTGTTGCTGATGGATCGTACAACATCCTTTGAGTCGTTAGAATAAATGGCTCCTGCGCAGGATAACATCGGCTAGAATCAGTTTTCCATTTAAACCGCAGCTCTCAGTTTTGTTGCTGTCCTGAAAAAACTTTGCTGTTTGCCGGGCCCGAGTGAGCTGCAGTCACTGCACTCCACTTTCTCTCCCTCTTCCTGTCTATACTTCTCTTTCCGCTTATTTTTGTTCTCAAGGAAAGAGCTTTTGCGCGGCCAATGTCGCATTTTTCGAAACGACATTCTCCATTGAATGAAACAAAAAATCATGCATATTTTAGTGCGCACAAAACCATTGTGGTGAGCTCCCGAAGAAAAGTCATTAACTGAAGAAAGGTGTAGAATGAATTTAGAAAAAAAAAATGGTCGGTTTGTTTGTTTTCATTTTGCGTTCGATTTTGTTTTAGTTTCCTCAGAGAAGTAAATATTGAATGGATATTTCACTTTATGTGATTAAATGTATTTTTGTGGATCCATTGTTAGCAGGAAAAGAAAATTAAAGGGAGTATTTATCACTGTCTCAGGGTAAAATAGTCTTGGCACGTTGTGCCAATCACAAGTGTTGAGCCTGAGGGGGAGGTGGAAGGAAATGGAGGAAAAAGAAGCAGCTAGATAAAGAAGGGAAGGAAGAAAGAAAAGAAAAAATAGAAGAAGAGTTGGAATTAAGAGGTGGAAGTAGGGTTGAGATCGCAAAGCTGAAGCTGTCATGGTACCCGTGTTGCTGTATAATTATTAATGTACGACTGTATACAACAATAAAAGCAGCTTTTATTTTTCTTCGTGTGTCCAGCTTTTCTCTGGGATGGAGAGTGGACAGATGAGGTTTAAAAATTGAAAGGAGAGAAGAGGGCATTCCTTGCGATTCTGTATTTAGTAGACCAATGAGAATTCTGGAGAGATTGACTAGTGTCTTATCTCTTCTTGACAAAATGTAAATAAATGTTTCTACTGAGTCGACAGACCGTGAAACACGCACAGGCGAGCAAGACCAGTCTAGTAGTCACGTGCGCATGCGTTTTCGTAGTCTCATGGATCTTTCTTTCATCATCATCATCATCATCATCATCATCATCATCATCATCATCATCATCATGTTCTTGTTTTTGTTGGTCGGTCCAGTGGCGCAACAGTTAGTGCCCATGACCAATTCAGCGAGGATTGACTGTCCTGGGTTCAGATCTCGTCTCGGGCAAGCTATTCTTTCTCTGCAAGTGGTATCTGTTTACAGGGCTGGCTGCTCTCCGTTAACATTGTTTTCATCTTTCCTTTTTTTTAGTTTGAAAGAACCAATCATCCAGGATGCATTTAGTTTCTCCTGTGACTTCTACATGAGGTTCGACTTGTCCCTCGGATAGTGGACTTGAAGTGCCGTGCGCAAACAACGCGATTTCCAATGACTCTATCGGTTATGGACAGTTAGTTGATCGCAAGACTTATGTTGGGTTGATAATGTCAGGTCTGTCCCAGCATTCCACGTGATCATAAGCGGGACAACCGCTGGGGTAGGGGCTCGGGTGTGATTCAGCAAGCACTATGACCGCCTCAGTCTTGTCCCTACCTGCCAGGTGAGACTATCAGTGCTCGGCAATGCGGGTTTCCTAGCGTCATCTGGAGGTAAGTGAGGTGTAAAGGTCACGCTTGGTTGACATCGCCTGGCAGAGCAGTCCAACCGTCGTTGTTGCTGTTTCCGCTGGGAATATCATGCAGCGAGCGGGACTGACGCGTCTGTTCATGGCTCTGCTGATGACAGCCAACTGAAAATAAAACTGCTTCTGCTGTTGTTGATGTTATGTTCACCTCTACTCACATGTCTGGTACAAGCAAAGTTTATATCCAGCACAAAAGTAGAAAGGAAGTGGTACAGTGGCTCCAGCAGCAGCACCTGCCAGTGGGATCAAGATGGAGGATTACTGAGAACTGGAAAACCATCGCTACCCCTCCCGGTCTCCCGATGCCACTTTACCCACCTGCTCAATTCCCAAACAGGCATCCAGACAGACATCTCGGACACCTCCATGTGGCAGCTGAGTGACGTGGAAGGAGTGACATGCTGAACAGCAGTGGGAAGCTTCCAGTGACGTAGGACAGAGCTAAGCTGCATGAAAGGTCGTAACATACTTCCATACATAAAAACGCTCGTAAACTGTAGATGGCGAACCGACCATGCAACGGAAAGGCAGTAAGTCGAATCATGGGAACATTATTGTCGTAGACCTTTCCGTTGAATCCAGTTAGTGCTACTCTACGTCAGACACGACCTATGGAATCTACATGCCTAGATCTGGTTTACGTCACGGTGCCGTAGAGTCGACGTTCTCAGTGATAATCTACGTCAGACCTGCGTGTGATTGTGCACGGCACGGTGACGTGGAGTCGACGTTCTTAGTGATAATCTACGTCAGACCTGCCCGTCATTGTCTACTGCACTTTGACGTGGAATCTACGTGCTTCACATCTGTGACACTAATCTACGTGCTTAGCCTACACGATCGACGTCACAGCTACGGTGTTTGTCGACTGACTGACCGACCGACCGACTGCCGCAGTTTCTCTGGAAAGGAACGACGAGGAAAGAGCAAAAGGAAGATGACTTACTGGACTCGGCGAAGAACTCGGAGGACGCCGGGCCTGGGCTTCGTCGAGGACCAAGACGACTGTCGATGATTGCTGGCGAGGACAGCGACGAGGAAGAGAAGAAGGAGGAAGAGGAGGAAAAGGGATGGCGAGGGACGGAGACAAGCCGATGTCAGTAAACAAGGCGGCGGGATTGGCGAGTGCCAGCCGGCAGAGGCCGAGCGCCGAGGCTGGGACGAGCGATAGCGGCCACTTAAACGTTAATTTGACAGGCCCAGATTCGCCGCCGCCACCGAAGCCAGGCTCATGCATTTGCATCGCCTGGCCTGTTAAGTCCCTTGTAATTATTGGCAAATCTTCAATATAATGAAGCCAGAGACACGGCCACCGTTTATGGCTGACCTTCCGAGGCCGACCGCCAAGCCATCGTGTGCGTGCGCGCGCGTGCGTGCGTGTTGGGTGATGGTTAAAACTTTGTGATGTCAACCGACACCTTTGGAAGAAATACACTAGAAATATTATTTCGGTCCAGACGAGTTGGAAAAGGTGTGAAAAAATTATGACTTTATATTATGATATTAAATTATGGCGTCACATGTAACGCACACGTCACCAATGTTGTCGCAGGGCCGGGCTGCATGAGCAGTCACAACCCTTTTTTTTCTTCTCTCGATCAGAAGTAAATATTTCTTATTTACAATAAATAATTCTGTTACCTAGATTCTTCTCGTCCATTTTTTAATCAGACAGAAAATGTTTTGGACGGTTTATACTAAATGCAACGGTTTCGGCAAAGGAAAAGTGAGGGTGACGGTAGAGTCGGAGGGAGGTATGACGAAAACACCCATAAGCCCACTATCAGCAATGAAGCGGCGTGGCAGTTGCGGCCAGATCGTGGAGATCTAGGGTAGGGAGGGAGAGAGAAGGGGGAGGGCGGTGGCCTGTGTCTGCATGCAAAAAGCGAATCATCAGGGAAAGTCTGGAGTCTCGCCAAGCCCTTGCATCAGTTGCCATGTGTTGTCCAGCAGCCTTCTTGGCCCACAGTTTGCCCCAGTCCTTGTTTTAATGGACACACAAACACAAACGCAAACATAACACAAACATAAACACAAACACAAACACAAACACAAACACACAAACACACACACGTGGATTCTCCTCCTCATTTTCTGTCCTACTTTGGTTGATGAGCTCCACTCAGTGGACACGGTGTTCGACGAGAACGCTGCCCATTACTCACATCAACACATCGGAGCAATTCTCTCTCATTCACATTCACATGGCCGATCGTTTGTCACGGATATGTTGTGTTCTAAGAGGACAACAAATGGCGCCTATTGATCGAATGATACGGTCCTGCCTGCAACCGCTGCACCCGGTCTGCTCCGTCTGGGCCTGGGCTGGGAGCATGGCCGCCTGTCATGCTCGGGTGGCCGTATCTCTTTCTTTCTGGACTAAATCTTCATTATTGCCTTGTCTTTCTTTTGGCCTCTGCGCAAAAGGTTTTATACAAATCAAAGATAAAACTATACTGAAGAAGCTTTTTTGGATGGGTACCTGATTTTTGACGGGGTAGCTAGAGGTGACCAAATGGCTTTTCTTTCACATGCCGTGTCCTGGGCACGGTAAACCACTCACTGCTCTTTAAAACTTCACCTTTTCACCTTAAGACTCATTCTGCAGTGATTTAAATGACAGTTTAACGAGATGATGTACAGAGCACTGCGCGCATCTGTCCATAAAATATTTTTTGTTTATTTTTTAATTATTTTAAATCACAAAAATAATTAATAAATGACTAAATGGAAAGGAAGAGAATATATTTTCTTTTGTAAGGCATCATATGCTAACATTAAAACAATCTTTCCACTTCAATCCTTTGCCACTCGTCTGCTAACATTAACCCATTCTTTCCACTTCCATCTTTGGATGTGAGAGTCATCATTTGCTGACATGAACCCAGTCTTTCCACTCTCTACCCTCGCTATTGCCAGCATCCCCTAAGCGAAATAGCTAAATCGACTCCCGTCCCATCAACATCACATGCCTTCACGTGCCCTACAATCGTCTGGTCATCAGACAGACTGAACGTTTCATACGGCTTCTGTCCCTCACCTTTGACCTTACGAGAGCAGCAGTGGTCAAGTACTCGATTGTCGACGAGGATTTGGATATCGGCGTCCGCCAAACACAGCACCGTCTGCAACTCCTCGAGTCCTTTACAGATGTAGAGAGTGGTGTTCATCCTCCATCCCCTTCTCTCCAGCGGTCGAGTCGCCTTCAAACGTTCCTCCCAGGATTTGCATCAAAGCTTCCGAGGAATCGATGTGAACTGATGACCTTTCGATGATTATTGTTTTCTTTGTCAAAGCGCGGAGTTTTTGAAAAATGCATTTTAGTTATTTTAGTTAATCTATTTTAATTAATTTTTTTAAATTTTCAATTCAAGAGTTGGACATTGTGCTGGTGATCGACGGGATTGGTAGGGGTGAGAGTTCACGCGCGCGCACGGGTAAAGCAAGTGTGTGTGTGTGATTTGTGTGCTTCTGAGACACAGAAAAATTCAAATAAGCAGACAAATCACACACACAAAACAACAACAACAACAACAACAGCAACATCAACAACAAACCCTGACTAGGGCGAGCAAGACGACTTTAGCAAGGGCCAATACCTTTAGCAGACTGCAATAAATGTTGTTTCGGGGCCGCGAACCTTTTTTTGATAAATTATTACTACTTTTACATCGCTCTCGCAGCAGAGGTGATGGTGGTGATCGGCCTGGTGGACGCGAAAACAGAATAGGCCGCGCTGATGCTTAAAGTGCTATCAATCACACCTTTTTCTGACTCCTCCTGCAAGAGCTGGACCAGGGGAGGAGGCAGGGGATGGGAGAGAGGGAATATAATACTCGATGGATCGATGGTCGACCAGTAGCTCGCAGCGCCGCCGTGAAGGGAGATCACTGAGCGACGTAGGCTGACATTAGAACATTAGGATGAGGAGGGTAGCTACAGCCGCTCATACATCCCCTCCCACACGTACGGTGGCGACACACACTCCACGACAGGAGAAAATAAATATTTGGTGCCACAAGCTGACAAACAGGGTGAAGTCATGATTATACTTTTCGCCGTCTTTCTATCTTTTTTTTTCCTCTGTAATTTCTCCTTTATTTCATTTTTCTATTTGATTTCATTTTTGTTCATATTGCTCACTCGTTATATCTTTTCAAGATATAAATTATTTTACTATCAGCTTCAATAACGGTCTTAAAAATTTTAATTTATTTCACAAACCATTATTAGTTACACAATCAAAAGTCTGCAAAAAACTTTTATTTTTCTCATAAATGTTATAAATAAACGTGGTTGTGTCCTGAAATATCTTTCTATGAAATCAGTTCTAAGAACCACATTTTTCTCTCCGATCTGAATTTGCTGGTCTGACCAGAGAGATAATGTTTCAGAACAGACAAGAAAAATCGAAGTTAAAGGCTTGGCTGTGAAAAAGCAATAATTGTGTTTAGGGGGACCATCCCGGTCAAGCACTTAGTCGCCAGATATAGCCTGAAGGATGGAGGAAAGTACCTGGAAGCATTGTAATAACCTGTTGCTATTGATCAAGCAACTCAACTAATTGCATTTTGTGATGTTCAGACATGCACAGCTCATCACAGACAGGAAGAAGTTTTGAAAACAGACATTAGTGGGAGGATGGTCGAAGGTGTGCTGAGAGCTCGTCAAAGCGATGAGGATTAGCTGTCTGGGTTCAGATCTCGTCTTGAGGCACGCTGTTCTTTTTCTGCGTGAGGCATCTGTTTCCATGATACTGGCTCGGTGTAAAACACTCATTAAATCCACAAAGAAATATCTCAAAGCTAAACGAGATTGAAGCAGACAAAAAAAAAGTAAAAGAATTGTTTGTATCTAGGAGTTCTGATCCCAGACTTTTGGGAACAGTGACTGTTTATCAAGGTTATACCTATGGATGTTGGAACGATAAAAAGCGAAGAATTTTTTTGATGACACCTTGCATCCTTATTATCATAACACCTGCTTTCTTTGTTTTAAATTAATAATTTCAATCGCAACAATGTAACCTGGAAGAACAAAAATAGACAACCGGAAAAGTAAAGTGTATCCACAAGAAGTTATGAAAGAACATTTTTGTACTTCCCCTGTTTATTATTTTGTCAGGGATAAGTTTTGTTTTTCCGTCTTTCTGTATTTTTTTTTCATTTTTATTAAACCAATACTGGATCGTGGAGAATGTTTTGCTCAGAGATGGCATGAAGCACAGAACTGAGGCCTCTGCTGGTCTCACAAGTTTCTCTGTCTCGCATTTTCTGTTCGCATCATCTGCAGTTTTCCTCCCTTCCCAAACAAAATAATATTATTTCTGGCCATCTGGGTAAAATTATCTGGGACTTACATAATAGGCTAGTGTTCATGTAAGCATCACACAAACATTTCTAGCTGACTATATGATCTTTGGTAAAGATGAGGTGAAGAAGGATGAACACCGTAAATGAACAAATGAACTTTCTGCCTCGACAAACTGATTACAAACATCTTCAGAGGAAAGCTTGAATTGTCATTGGAAAGTTGCCAGAATGGTTTGAATGCGTTGCTTTCAATAAATCTTGTCTTAGAGACAATAAAATATTAATTATCTTGCATTTGAAGTGTGTTATCTTCTTCTTGAAAAGAATTTCACCTGAAATCATTATTTCAAGCAAGACTATCTCAACAGGTCTTCTTAACCGAACACTGACCATGTGACTATATCAAGAAAATTGTGACTATATCTGGAAATAGGCAAATTTTTATATTTCCTACTCGACAGAATTTTTAATGTGTTAGACATAATCACATATTCGACAAAATAAAAAGATTTTAGTCGTTGTTATGTAACTTAAAAAAATTCTCTGAGTATAACAAGAAGACAAAACCACATTTTCTGCTGTTTGGCTGAAAAAATAGTTACTGAGCATGTAACTTCGCATTCCAAGCTTGATATAAGGCTAAAGGGCGTCTGGGGTCAAGAAGAACACCGTGCTTTGCAGTTACTGCCCGGAGTCATGGCGGCAGAAAGGAAGGACGGGATTGGCTGGAAGGAAGAGAGTGGTGGACACTGGGACGGTATGTCGGTGATAAGCACAGTCAAGCCAGACATGCGGACAGATAGGAATCGACCTACAGGGGGGACTGTACAGTAGACATTGTTGACATGTGAACAAAATTGTCAGCAGTCTTCTGCCTCAGGTCATCGTTGATGATATCCTCTGAACTTTTGAGTACAAGGCCCCCTTCACTGACGAAAGCTTTGGGCAAGTCTGTAAAATAGTTTCACAGAGAAACTTCAGATAAGACAGCAAAGATGTATCGTAACACAATTATATCGAAGTTTCGGACAATTAGTTTTTTAAAAGTATTGTTGAAGTATTTTCAAACGGAAGCTTCGGGCGATTCAGCGGTGAGTATTGAAGGTTTCCGAGAGCGTCATATTTGGAAATTTTTGAGAGGAAAAAAAACCACCATACAGGGTTTTCAATAAAGCTCTGGCATATTCTTATTACTGCATGATATTTAAGTGATGACAGAAGTTGGAAAAGTATGTAGGGGGAGTAATGGTAAGAGCATCAACCCCAAAACAACCCTCCACCATTCCGTCAGACAGTTAATTGAAAAACAGAAAACAAGGACACGCAAGAGAATAAGTAGTAAAAAAAGGAAGAGTAAAGTCTGATATGAAACATCTTCACCAAACACATCCACCAGCAGAAGGATTCTCTAGATGAGCAACTTATCGCTGAGATAGGAGAAGTGATGGAAACACATACCGGCAAACAGCTAAAAGAGACAAAAATATTTAAGCACGATTCCAAAGGAAGAATGTGTACATGGCGCGTATGTGCATGGTTTGCATATACAATTATTTCTCTCCCTCCTTCCCTCACCACAAGATCCGCCACAACCACCACTTCCCACACCCATCATCTACGAAATGACGCCTACGATGTAAATTTGTCATCGTCCCGCAGACAGGACGACATCGGAGCAGAAACAAGCAATGTCTGGGCGAAGGTTAAGCCCGCAAGCGATGATTGTCAGTTCAGCTCAAGGTCTTATTAAAATAAAACAGCATCATCAGCAGCAGAAGCAACAACAGCAGCAACAGCAGCATGGTCCCCCCTGTGCTCCTCAGTGACGTGACAGCTTCTCGCTGCGGTCGCAGGTAACGTCACGGCCTGTTTGTAGGTGACAAATGCTGGTCTTACCAACCAAGATGCCATCTTCCTTGTCTTTGTTGTAGTTATTTATTATCGGCTTAAAACGAGATCAACCAACGTTTCCCGACAAGGCCGGCAGCTGGCTTAAGAGAGTTTTTGTATTCTTGTTGTTCCTGCCTCTTTATTTTAAAAGACATCCTGGTCCTCAGGTACAAGTCCTCCACCCCACACGACAGGGAACACCATTGAGTCCTCACTTCTTTTTTCATACTTGGTTTTACCTGGTTGTTGGCAGGCGGGTTGACAGTGGTGCATGGCTGACATTAGTGTGTCGTTGGCTTCCTGGTTCACAGTGCTGGCATGATGCCTGCATCTTTCTCTCCTACAACATGCCGCAGACAGCATCTTCTCCTCGCCATAAATGACAGTATCAGCACAGTCTACTGACAACTGTAACAACAATAAAGAGGGGATTCCTTTTTGTGGAGTTCTTCTCAATGTCACCACCACCAACACCACCACCACCACCACCACCACACCACCACCACCACCACCACACCACCACCACCACCACCACCACGTATTGCTCCTCACTAACCCTTTCTATTAGAGGTCCTCCATAAAAGGACAAGCCGTTATCTCCAGGTTTAATTCAACCTCCCTAGCAATAGTTCCCTTTAAATATTAAGATTGTCTGCAGTAATTTCCATGGCAACAGGCAACCGGTTTAATCGCCATCGATTCCCAGGCTGGTCGCGAACTGCCTCCTGACGTCACACTCACGTGACGCCAGAAGCTTTGTCCAATAGACGATGTACATTGATATTCAAGCGAAGTGCTGAAGATCTGGAGATACTCCCTTCGAAATGAGTGGAGCACGACCTTCCAAGTTTTAATCCTTAAAATGTCTGACGAAGCATAGGAAAAAAAAAAGAAAGACGAAAAAAAAAAATAAATAAATAAATATTAGTCAAGTTTCATTGCAAGAAAAGGACCAGTGGCCCACCTCTGGGTTACATGGTCACATACATTCTGGAATTTAGTTCGAGTTTTTTATTTTTCAATCAATAGTCTTTTCGAACATTACCACACGAATTCGAAGAGAAATCAAAGATGTCGGTTGTTCAGTCGGCTAGAAGACGTCTTCCGCCATTTGTCTGCGAAGGTATGTCGGTCAGTCGCCATGGAGACACTGCCGGCCAGATCGGATGTGCAGTCATTAGCTCGCTAAGCAGTTTCTGTCTTCACCACGGCTGAAAGCAGACGACAGGCAAGACCACCTTATCAGCCCACGAGGTCCACCGAGTGCCTGAGGACAACTGCCGTCGTCAGCAGACTTGGCGCTTAAGAGGAATGAGCTCGCCTCAGGCGGAACCATCCTTGTCGCATCCCTGTGTCGCCATCGGGTGTGACAGGTGTCTGTTAGTGTAACCTGGACCAGGAACTTACCTGCAAAATTCTAAACTGAGTGGAGGCCATATTCGTACGAAAACGAGACTGCAGACTTTGTCCATTCTTTAATCTGATTTTTTTTTCATCTTTCTTTCCCCATCTAATTTTTGGGGAAGAACACTAGCAAATATCTTAATCTGTACAAAGTTTTCAGATATCCTTAAGAAAATCTTTTTTTTAAAATATTGCGTGAACAAGATGCTTGAGTATGGATTCCGTAGTTTAGAGACAATTAGAACGGAGGTCAAAGGAGGGAACATCCACATCCTAAGAGGCTTCCAACATTGACCTCAGCAGCCGTCTGCTGAGACTGGAGGAGGATGTTGACAGGAAATTCATTCCGATTCTGATCCCATCCAAACGTGGACGCATTCGATCTTCTCGCTGATCTCACCTACAACCAAACCCCACCACAAAATTCCGAACAGAGTAAAAAAATATTTACTTTACATGCACTTAACCCGAAAGTAACCTCTCCTTATTCTCCAAACCACGAGACTTTTCTCTTCCTTCCGTCAGTGCAGCTACAACGTGTGCTTCTTGCCCTCTCCTCCCATCCACTCCGCTCCCCGAACCCCACCCCATTAGCTTGTTCAGCAGCGAGTTGGCCAGAGGTTCTGTTAGAGATGTTTGTTTTTCTTGTTCGAAAGTCGCAGTCGGTGTTTGTTTCTTTCCGTTTGCTTTACCGTGTAGGATTCCCCCAAACTACCAGCGCCATCTTTGTCGGAAGCACCGCATGAACTTCTCAGTCGTCTGACAGTGTATCTCTCAGACAGCTCGTGCTGCCAGCACCAATCACTCTTGATCTGATCATTTACCTTGAAATAATTCTCTGTTTCATCCATGCATGAACCTGAAATGTCCCTTCTGTTCTTCTTCCTCAGAACTCTATTCCTCGCTCTTTATATCTCTCACACCCTTTCCCTCTCTCTCTCTCTCACTCTTCACAGAGGTGGATAGATGCTGACGACTGTTGCTGAAAATATAAAAGATCCAAGAGATGAGTTGCAGCTATCGAGGTGTAAAAGCGAGGGCTGGTGCCGGTGCAGGCCAAACAATGGCGACGCCCTGGGTTGGAGTTCAAGTCGAGGGCAGGGAAGAAGTCAAACGCCGAGCGGCGCATGGCTGGACACAACACAACACACACACCTGAGAAACGAGACAAGCTTACCTGTAGGTGGCACATACCTGCCATAGTCGCACGTTGCTCGTTAGGGATTTGTTGGCCAGATAAGGTGACAGATGACTAGGCAACAAGGACTCCAGCGCAGGACAGGGGGGAACAGTGTAGGCGGTTGTGAGGGAACATCTCTGGTAACTACTCCACCATTACAGCTGTTATCCTTTCTTTCCATTCGCGTCTTTTTGGTAGGTTTATTCTTAGCATCGTGCATATTCATAAATATTTTACTGTCTACAACACTGACGTCACGGTTGTACTTGGATACGCTTACGTTGTCAAGGCCTCAGATAATGGGAGACGATATATTAATAAGGGATGTCTGTTGACAAATGTGGTGTTGTGGCTTTTTCGTCTCTTTATGTGTATGGCGATGTTTATCTCGAGAACAAGAAGAATGTATGCACTCAGAATTTAGGGATAACTACATTGTCTTGTGGTTTACCTAGTCATCAAAAAAAAAAAAATATATATATATCCACCTCACTAGACCTTTAAGGGTGAACTGGATATTTGAATATCAAGAAACAAGGACAGTTTGTAAATCACGACCGTTAAAACTGTAGCACCCAACACCTCATCTCGCAGCCTTCAGGTGTTCGCTCCGTCATTTATATACTCACCTGGCAACATGGCGGCATGTCTGTCTAGGAGGTTCTCGCAGGAAGCAATTGTTACAGTGGCGTGTCAAGTTTGAATGATAAGGGGCTGAGAGAGAGAGAGGAGAGAGAATGGATGTACAATGTACAAGATGGGGTGGGGTGGGATGGGTCAAGATGCAGGAGGTGGGTAACGGAACGAAAGAATGATGGAAGGACGACACAAGCGGATTTATGCCGAGAAACAAGTGCGCGAAGGACAGAGGGGGAAGGAAGATGGGAGGAAGGTGGGAGGAAGGTGAGGTGTTAGTTTGGGAGCAGGAGGCTGGAGGCAGGATGGGTGAGTGGGTGGACGTGGCGAAGGGCGTAGATGGGAGTCAGGAACAGCCAAGACGTGTCACCGTGTTACGCTCTATCATGCAACTGGACAAGCTGGTCGATCTCTCTGTCTCCTCCACTAACTGTAAGTCCTTGGGATGATGGCTACACGGTGCATTCTGCTCACTCACCTCTCGGGCGCCAAGCGAAGCGCTGCATGAAGAGAAAGAGATATATACATAATTGTGAGGAGTTCCTTACAGAAGCTTGGCTGAGGCAACGACTGCAGCGCCATGTGTCTTTTGTTTTAATTATCTCCATGTGCTGTCGTCTGCTACTCTGAGGTCCGATGTTTTCACTTATTTATCATTTTGTATTTTGCTTATTGAGTAGTGTTTACTACTTTCATTATTGCTGAACCAAATAATGACTTTTTCCTCTTCGCAAAAATTTCTTGATAATTTTCCGACATCAGGTTTGTAAAATGCATCAATACGTTTTAATTATCACATAAGTACTACTCTAAGGTTCTAGCTCATGCATCTCCAAAGATTTTCTCAGCAAATATTTGTCGTAAGTTTTTATGCTTCCATAGATAAATATTCGGTTTTGTGGCTACACGTGTTGATGTAAGCCAATCAAAGGCCGAATTGAAGAGCCTTAAGACGCAGATGATTAAAGTGTTTAGTTGGATCTCGTGTTGTTTGAGATTTCATCTGATTTGTTATTTATAATGTCGTCGCAGACGAGGAAGCTAGTCCAGGAGACCACACGGCCACCGCCAGCAACAGTCCTGACGCCGCCAACAGCAGCAGCAACTCTTCCAAAAAACAAGCCCGGAAACGAGGTGAGCTTTGTCACGTGGTCTTGTGTAAGTGTCGTTGTGTGTGTAACACAGTTTCTTCTTGTAGGAGCTGGCTTTGCCATGAACATTATCTTTTAAATTTTAGGTTAATATTCCTCTGCTTGAACTCCGTCAGATCTGTAAACATATTTACAGTTTTTCCCGGAGGACATTTTTAAGAGGCTGATAAAACTTCATATTCTTCGTATTATTAGAAACCCACCCCCTACATGCCTCCCATACCCTCTCCCATTAAAAACAAAAATCTGGTTAATTTTTTTCCCTTCTGTTTGGTATTTTTGTATCCTTTACCAGACTCCTGACTTTCGTTAGAAATCATCCCTTACAGACCCGAGTAGTTTCTTACAAAAAAGTTAAGAGCTGTGAAAGAGCGTTTGTAGCTCATCCATCCATAAGGCTGGCCTATAGGACCCACTCACTAAATTTACGAGCACTCTCGTATCTCATAAGGAGAGAATGACACTCATACAAATCTTCCCCGGTTCGTGGCCTTCAGCTTCACGTCTCTCACTCGACACATCTGCGCGAGCGGCATACAATATTGATGCTGATTTTTTTAAGTGTTGTTATTGTTGTTATTATTTACGACCTCGCAGAAATTGACAGCTGCTTTCTAAACACACACACAGACATATCGAGGAAACATGAAAAACGTCCGTCATAAACAACCAGCGGCCATTGCTTCGCGAAACATGTCTGCGAAACAAGCGTCACTTTCACCGGCGGCTAACGATGTCAGTTTCAAACGCCGTCAGTTTCACGAGCCAGATGATGTCACTTTCACACGGCCTGGCTCACCGCAAAGCCAACATGGCGGCGGCCACAGCATTGTAGCCATGCCAGCGCGCACAAAGCCACCCTGACAGCGCTTTTAACTTCTCTCACGTGCAGTCGCGTGCACGCACGCGCGAGCGAGAGGTCGGCACGCACACACGTCAAGAAGCTGGTGGCCAGGAGACGGTGGCCGGGGTGAGGACGAGGCGCTGTCCTCTTGATGCTTGTTTGACAGCGCGTAAACATGACATGGACCCTGTGAGAGACAGAGATGGTGCTGGGGGGATGGTGGGTGGGCGAGCAGGGGGAGGGGAGGAGGATGTTCAGATTTATGAGAATCGATCTAATGGCGAGAAAAAAAGATTAGAAGAACGAGGGGAGGACTTCACATGTTGATGACACGTAATTTCATCATCACTGCATCGTCCTGGAGTCCGAATGCATGGCGCCAGACCGCCAGCAGGGTTGGGTATCAACAATTTGTCTCTAAGACACATCGACCTGTTTAGCTATATACGACCTTCGTGGTCATACTCAGATAAAAGGAAATCACAAGAAAGTATTTTTAATCGCTGTATTCGTGCATTCCGAGAAATATCAAAATAAACACAGAATGACGGCATGTAGAACAAATCAAAATAGTTTTATACGAAATTCATCTTAAGACAGACAGTATTTATAAATTTGTTATTTATTTATATCAGCACAAGAAAACCACTTGCCTCTTGTAGAGAGTCCCCCAGTGACAGTTCAATTGCTTTTTGGTGAATTTTCCTCAACTACAATGTTTTTCACTCTTTCATTTTCTACTCCTGTCTTTTAAAAATTAACTTCTCGCCCATACACTGACAAACACATAAAACAAACAAATAAACATAAAAACAACTGCATGAGGAATATTTCTTGTTACATCTTTGAGACATATTTTACCTTTCATTTGGTAATAAGTTGTCTTCAAATACACAAAATCTATCGACATATATATTTCCAAGTGCATACATACATATCATTATACAAGTACCTTCGTATAAACATAACTGCAAGCAAACAATGAAGTCAAGGGTTATTATCCATATATATATTTTTCATATTATTAGTTGGCATTAAGTAATATTAACTTTAAACATTTTTTAAAAAAGTTCATTCACGGTTAATTTTACCAATACTTTTTATCAATGTGTGTACTTCCACCAGACACTGTCTCTTTCAACCCCCTTCACCCTGATTCTCAAACTATGTAAAAAATAATAATGGTAATAATAATAAAGTCTGAAAATGATTCTGCGGGCTCCCTGGTCACCACACGCCTGCAATGCCTGCATGGTTGAAGGTGTCCGGTGGTAATAAAGGGTCTGGCAGTCAGCCCACTCCCTGTTCGCAATCTTCTTGTATTGGTTCTTTGAGAAGGCTTTAATTGTCTAGCGGCTGGGTGCAGAAGAGCTAAATGTTCCTCGGATTCTTGGCCGCCAGAGTCTGATTCCACTCTCACTCTGTGGGCAGGGGTCTTTTTTGTCCATGGGGAAGGATGAGGTCCTTAATTTAAGTCCTTCCCGTACGGCGCAATTAGTCAAACTCCTGGCTCTATCGGAAAGGTATTAGACTGTGATTAAAGCTGGATCTTCATCTCATGGACAAGCAGATCAAAAGAGTCAGGCACGCAGCCGACAAGACGACGGAATCAGGGGGGTTGGAGGGTAGGAGGCTGTCCAGGACCAGATCCTCTGTCAGTGGGGTGAGTGGGGTGGAAGTCAGAAAGATCAAGTTGTGGCAAAAAGTACCACCATAAAAATAACGACTTGGTTTTGTTTATGGTGAAACCTGCGGACATGCGTAAAAAAGTCTCAACCTATTGTAAAACCACAGCCTTTATTTTTCTCCTGGACTTAATGCCAACCGGGCTTTTTCTTTTACTTCTTGATGGAACTTTTTGTTTTCAGACATTCTCAGCCCTTGCTGAAGTACTAACCGCGGCTATATAGTTGTTTAAACTGTCTCTGAACATCAGTTCTAAAACTTGTCAGTACATTCTAAAAGATCAACCAGTCTTTCAAACACACAACACGGTCACAATACTTTAAATATTTACAACAAAACGGTTGTTTGTACTGTAAACCACTCGAGACTATACTTGGTAATTAAAAACTTATCGGTAATAAAAGATACTAATGCAATGTCTCGAAATTTTTATTTTTTGAGAAATAACTGATCAACATCCCACTACCTCTCTAACCACCCCTCTCCCACCCCTCAAAAAAAAAAAAAAAAAAAAAAAAAGCTTGGCTTAACGAAGTGTTAGGAAGAGCTGAGGGCTCATTAAACGGTTTCCAGACCAACGTTGGACATAATTTTTTTGAATTTATTCCGTTGCCCCTGAGAGACATGGCGACGCCTCGGATGCAGTGAGTACAGGGTGAGCTACACACACAGTCTGTGTTGATTGTTTCTTTCGACGAGTGTGTTTATTTATTTATTTTCACGTGCAATTGGTGCTGTGCGACAGCTGACTTGTGTCGAGAGTTCACCGTTGGCGCGTTTCCCACTCGGTCAGAGGGCGTTTGTTACAGATACGGAGGGTAGCGAACTAAGATCAACAAATAGTTTATGCACTTCTTCCAAAATTTTCCAAGCAGCTAGGAGGACCTGCGATTCAACGTGCAAGGAGTTTATTTTTCAAACATTCTGGTCTATCGACATGTCCGTACGAACTTGATCGTCATCGAGAGTCAAGAATCACAAGAGAGAATGGAAGAAGAGGTGTATGTGTGTGGAGGAGGGTAGGGATGGGACGATGAGACGGGAATAAGCAGATCGCATCGACAAGATGGTAAGGGTTAACAAATGAACTATTTACACGTTGTATCCCAGGAAGACGTATTTAAGTGTTTTGTTTTCTGTCGACACCGTGTTTTGACACTAGGGAGTGGAAAATGTGAGCTTGATTAGGAATGTTATGGTTTCAAGTGTTGCCTCGCGGGTCTGTGGAAGGATTGTCTCAACAAAACTCGATCCCGTGGTCCCGCTTCTGGCATAACACAGGCCTGCACGCCTGCAACTCCTCCAGCGCCCGCGGACCATATGGGGATCCGGACGAACTTCAAAAGATGTGGTGCAGGTCGCCAAGTGGCGCAGAGCTCACTCCTTCCAAGTTAACTTCCACAGGGGTCAAAACATGAAGCATTTAGAAAATGTTTGTGGAAACAGGAGTGACTTGTCTTCTCTTTACTAGCGGTCTGGCGTGTTCTTCGAGGACCTGCTGGATGAAAGCACTCGATCGCCTGTCTCAGGACTGAGCAAGAAGCAGGACTCTTCTGGAAACAAGGACTACAGAAGAAACCAACACTAAGAATGGTTAAAAGACATTAGAAACTTTTCCCTCTAAGCAAACAATGCTTTTGACTACCTGAGGGACATTGGTCAAAAGGTACATGAATATTTATGTATGTCAATGATTAGATGAATGGCTACAATAAGAAAAAAGATATAGGAAGCGAGGACCATGACGCGTGCGGTCGTCAGAGAGAGAGACCAGGGAAGGGCACTCAGTGCAGTGAGGAGACACGATATTTTATGTTCCGAGTAATTAACGATCGTTTGTCGTGCGTGCCGTCCATTGCAAGGGCTCCGGCAAGTGACGGATTGACAGGTCGGTGGGATACTGTTTGCTTTTTCGTCTCGAGAAACAACAGCTTGTCGAGAAATGACGCCAGAAATACGGGTATGTGTGGGTGTGATACCGTGCTTGGTGTGAGGGAGGCTGCTCGCCCTCTGGGGTCGGTTACAGGGGTCACACATACCGAAATAAGTAGGATTAATTTTCTTTAATTCTCCCTCTTACCTTAAAAAAAAACCCCAAACCTGTCCCAGTTCTTTCTTGACCAAAATGTCTTTGAAAGTATCTGGAGATTGGTATGGACATGTCTGGTTGTCTGTCCTGAGCGGCATCAGAGCATTGAGTTCTCCCTCCCGCGCTTTCCCACCTCCCCAACAACTCCGTTCATAGCACCGAACGAACCTGGGACAAATGAACAAATGACTGGTGTAGTCGTTACAAAAATCAACGTTTTACATTACTCGCCCTTCCCCACTTTGCACGACCAATTCAGTCCCGGCAGACAAGAGAGGGAGAGAGAGGAGGGGGAGAGGGAAGGCAGCTGGGTAAGTCGTTGGTCGATGACTAATGGGATATTGCCCATTCTTGCTCAAAGCCTGAGAACACAGTTCCGAAGCTGCCGATCCTTTCACTTCCTCTCCAACCCTCTACAGTCTCTCGCCAGACTTCCTACAGGAACACGCACGGCGGTTAATGTCGTGACGTGTCGGGAGATGGTGACGTCACCTGAGAATTACCTGGGTCAAAGCCCCGAAACATTGCCAGACCTTCTCGGGTTACTAACTTCAGAGAGGGTTTTGAAAAAATCTTCATCAATGGCAAGGATGAGAAAATTACACTAGTATGTTGGAAGGACGCTTTGATGATCAGGTGTGTAGACGAGGTTTCAACATCCAAGACCTTTCCCATTGCTACAGCCTCTATCAGCATCCATAATACTTGACGACAGTGCATCCTGGGATTGACCGTTCCTCGTCAGGCCTTCTGACTAGAATTTTCAGTATTTTCGGTCGTCCCTGCTTGTAAGGTGTGTCGTAATCAAACATTCCTCACATTCAAAATGGTCCTGGAGACACGATGACTTGGAAAAAAACATTTCTTTAATAATTTCACAGCAAGGTTTTTGCAGAAATAAATTTTCCTGTTATTTAGCCAGCTATTTTCACCAATTTCGCCGAAAAATCGGAAAGGGATACAAAGAAAAGAAAGGAAGAAAAAGGGAAGGAAGAAAAAGACGAACACGTCACCTTTCGTATCAGAACTTGTCGGTTTTGACACTGTGCATGAACTGATTGTTTAATTAAGGAGTTGATTTTGTGCTACATATCTTTGGCTTGAATACTTACTCCAATAGTGGTTTCCATGGTGCATGAAGACACGTGACAGTGTATCCTCACGCGCGGTGAGCGAATCTCCTTCACTCACTGGTCCTTGGTTGTCTGCGACTCTGGTTAATCTCGAGTAATCGTCTGCTAATCAGCTATAGAGCCACAGCCACTGCTCTAATTAAGACTTCAGTCGCCTGACGAGAGTGCTCGGATTTCCCAGTGGACAGTTCGCCGACTTGCGGTGCAGCGATAGTTCGATATGCCGATAGATATTGGTTCGTATTTTATTCGTATCGTATTTGTGTTTGGTGTGTAACAATTTATTTATTTATATTTTTGACAAGGTTTGAAGGTCTGAGTAGATACTGATCTGAAGATGCAAATATATATAAAGTATCTAAACCATCGTGGATTTCTATCGGGCGGTTGCAGTATTCAAAACCGTATGGACAATATCGCTGTGCTTAGAAACATACTACGAATATACAAGATTCAATAAAAATCATGATAAACCAGTGGTTTTTTTTCGTTTTTTTTAAGTGTCAGAGATAACAAGATAGCCTTTTTTAAAATTTAAAATCTGTAAGAGTTCCTCTGGTATCCTTTAATACAGAAATGTTATGCGACACACAAGGTTCTGCAACAAACTCCTTGGAGCTGGTATTTGAATACAACAAATTATTAAAACAACAAGCACAGATTTTAAGATAAATACACAAAACTGCTTTTGCGAGAGTAAAACGAATTTTGTTATGCACACCCGGCGAAAGACCATTCGTAAACAAATATTGGACCAAGTTTAGCATAGTTTGTATAAACATAACAACAAGAACATTCAGTTTGGTGTACCCGAGGGTTGAACATCTCATCTGGATGAGGATGTAAATATATACCAGCCAAATGAAATTTTAAAAGATTAAAAAAAAATAATAATAATGCCGAGTACATGTATTTGAGACGATGGAGATCACTAGTGTTCAAAAGGGGGAAGAAGAGAAGCAGTTTGTCGGTTCCAATGATGCCATTACTAGAAGAAAACTCGATTAATCTTGAATTACTTCTGTCACCGAGGGTAGAGGTCCAGGAAGAGATATTTGAGGTTGACCATCCCTACCCCAAACCGTAAAGCTGGAGGCGGTAGTCTCCCTGAAACTTTGTTTCTGAGTTAAACTGATCTTGCGAGGCACGACGGGAACGGTCCGCGCCATGACGAACTGTCGTCAAGAGAGTATTATGGACGTTAAGGGGGAGCGGTGGTTGAGTGTTTCTAACATGAAATGCTGCCCGGGAGGACAGGCGAGGCATGGGGAGGATAGGGGAACGGGCCCAGAGCCAGAAAGCCAAGACCCCTTACGAAGGTTCATGCGGTGCACGCAGACTTCAGCTCGGTGACAAAGCTTTCAGATTAAATTTCCTGTTCGGTTTGTACCGATTTCTTTCGTTATTGACCGCTCCCAAACCAACGTACGCGCCCTCCGCGTGTGGAGAGGCATCGGCGTTAATACTGAATAAAAAAAAAACCCGCCTGAGCCATAAATTCGGATCATCTCAATTCATTCTCTTGTCGTTCAGCCCTGAAAACAGTCTACACTCATTGCACGACGCACTCCTTCGTCACCTCTCAGCTCGCGCCATTGAAGAATATGGCGCGGAGGAAAATGACAAAGCAGCCCCGAGGTACAAAAGAGATAGAATACATTGCCGGCCCCTTCTCTCTCTCTCAAGGCGAAAGCCCTAACAAAGCCCCATGCTGTTTGTGCTGCCTGAGCGTTCAGAGTTATCCTTCGGCAACGTTCGGTCTCCGGCGGTCAGCGGCGGGCGCGCTGGTGGTGTTCACTCGAGCATGCGCCGTGACATACATCCCATCTCACGGCGGAGCGTTTCGGTCGTCACGAAGGAATCTGGAGACTGCGCCGAGCCGAAAATGGAACTCCTTTGGGGGTAGACGGGGGGTAAACGACTTTAGTCTCGTTGCTGGGGAGCAAGGGAGAAAAAAAAAACCGCTTTGAGGGAGTTCGCTGTGAAGGGGCGCAGGACAAGCATGGGGGTAGCTCAGTGTCAGGGAGTGGGCGATGCAGGTTCTGCATATTGGTGATTGATGATGCTGACAAAAGTCTTGAGAATGGAAGCATATGGAGAGGACAGGACAACGCCGCGGCCTCTATTTCCCTAAGGAATTGATAAATGTCTTCCAGACCTCTCCGTTTTTTGTGGTACCCTTTTCTCGTGATCCCCCGCTCTAAGGCACGAATCGGGACTTCATCAAGTGGGGCATTCTGTTTGAAAGTCAGGAGCGATTCAAGCGTACGAAGCATTCACCGAGAGAAGCATATCCATCCCTTGGAGGACAGCTTTGTTCCCCATCACCACCATCCTTGTAATGAAAACAGGAAAGTTGCAGGGGCAGCCGTGTGTAGATGCTACGCAGGTCGATAACTCTGTCTGGAGATTGTCTTTTGAACATCACTGGCCAACCGATAATGGGACATATTTTTATTTCTTATATCTGCATGGACCTACACCTATGACTTGTTCGGCCAGACATCTTGATTTGCAAATTGATGTCGGACATGTCTATTTTGTGGAGAAGCTGCAGACATGCAAATGACACCATTTTCTGTTCTTTTCTCTTCTGTGCAACATCCTTCACCTTCTGGAGCGATAACTGGGACAAGGAGACGATGCGGTTGTTTGTCAACGCTTTTCTCTTGGATTTCTTGGGATTCGAACCCACGGTTATTTATTGTTAGTCTGAAAGTGTGACGAGTTCTCAGATAAGCAAACTCTTCACAGTGTTTTCTTGCGAGTCATTGAACTTCTTGTCTTTTGAAAATAAAATAATATATTTCTCTACTTCGACTTCTGTGGACGAGACGAAAAATAAAACTTTTGCCCAAGTGTCATCTGTTAGAACCCCTTTAGTTTTTCTCCTCTTTACTCCAAAATCATTCAGTTTGTTATACTTTTGTGTGTGTAATGTAAAATTATTCTCAGATTTATGGACTATGGAGTTGTAGCGCTACATGTGACAGAGAAGGTTTGAATCCTTTCTTCTCTTCCCTTCTCTCCTCCTGCAGTCATACCCCAGCCCAGTCTGCCAGAACTCATGTCATCAATCTCACGGCGACAAGGTGTGTGTATGTGTCACATCCGGGGCTCTCGACCTCGTGGGATGCAGGCGCCAGGAATTTTTCTTCCTTTACTACCCCCACCCTTCCACCCACCCACCATTTTTCAGACTCCTCCCCTCCTAAACCTCCGAACCACATAGAAGTCAACTAAAGGAGCAACTGTTGCGTGCTTCAATATGTTCACACCTCAAAGTCCTACCTGTATAGGCAACTCATAAAAGCATTGTTTCCTTGACAACAGTCGGTTAAGAAACAACGATTTAGGCGGTTTGGGAGGGACATAAACTCTCCTTTGAGAAGAGATCAGAGGCGAGGAAGCCTGGTATTCTAATATTTCCCGCTTAAAATCCCGGTTGTAATGATATCAAGGGGAGACCACGAGCTGTCGAGAATTTCCTGGGTTAGTTTTAATGCATCGGTTGCGCCTGAGTTGTCTTTTCTTCTCTTCTTGTACATTAGTTGTGTTAAGCCTTTGAACATTTACGAGGCTGGTTAATGGCACAGTTTGTTGATCATTGCCGACAACAAACACGCACAGTCGTGAGCTGCAGGCAGCAAGAAGATGAATGAGGAGAGCATCTTTCTCAGCCCAGCAGAAGTTTTGTTCCCAACAAGAATTTATATGCCTTAAGACAGAGGGTAATTTAATATGGGGCACTTCAATATCTCTAAGTGGAGGTGAGTCTTGATTGTCGGGGGGAAAGACTAGACTAGTATCTGTTTAGAGGCATGGTTGGCATGAGGCAAGCTACAGGTCTGGACCAAGAAAGATGCCATGACTAAGGGTAGATGGGTGAGACAAAATAACAATGATAAATGGTAGCTTATCACAGAGTGTACGGAAGTCGTGGACTGGTAAAAAAGGAAGGGTCGGGTGGTTGGGGGAGGAGCCTGTCCAGTTCCGGTTTGATGTAATCCTCTTGAAGGTTTACGAAAAGCTGAGCTTTTATACTGAATTAAAAAAATAAATATAATGGTTTACACTGTAAGATTAGAAATTTTGAGGCATACCCATAAAAGGATAAGTTTGTTCCCAGAAGCTGGAGAACAAACGATTACAGACACCTACCCTTCTAGTCCACCTCTATCCCCACCTGTTCTCTCTACAGTCCCATCTGAAGTATCCTGCAGCCTTGCAGAGATTTATTTCCAGGAGCTCACAACCGTTGATTCCTCGGTTCTGCCAAACCGTATTCAAGCCCAAGGCGGGTTCTTCCCCCAACCTCCCAACCCGTCCTCCTCATCCCACACCACCTCCCCTCCCCTGCGCTCAGAGTCCATTGCGTGAGATGAAACCATCTCATTTGGCGGTACTGGCCTAATGCGCCACAGAGCCCGCCGCCTCCATGTTTCCAAGAAACTAAATGCCGAGCGTAATTGACTCCAAACTGGCCGACAAGCGCCCTCGATTTGTCAAGCGGTCTTCAGCCCCGCCAAGTGTTGGCACAGCGGAGAGGCTCCCCCTCCAAAGCAAATCCCTTAAGCAAACATATAACTCAGGCTTCTGAAAGATTATCATTGTGGCCTGAGCTTAGGCTGTGCCGACAGGGACCTCTTCACCGAGCTGAACGGGTGCTTGATTTGCGTGACAGGGTGCACACGGGTGGAGCATGGAAGGGTGTGGATGGAGTGGGGTGGTAGTCGTATAAAGGTAGGCGGGTCGGGCTGGATAATGCCAGTGTTCTTTGAGAGACTGTGCTGGCTTCTAGATCGCCGGCGCTTGTATTTATTTTTCTCTCCCATTGTGTACCTGTACTGGTCTGTGTGTGCGTATGTGAATAAATTATGATAATCAGGCGATATGTGATGGTAGCTACGGGTTTCAGCGAAATGAAGAATTTCTGAGATGGGTACATCTCTTGAAAACTCATCCACCATGTGATTTCGGTTTGGTGACTGGTAAAGCTTCTGTGAAGAAGGTCGTACGCCAAACTATCTCATCAAAAAGTCTTCAACACGTGACCAACCGTTGATAGCAGACGACTAAACGACTAGATTAGGGACTCGGAGGTTAGCAGCAACAATGGAAGCAGGGTCCTCCCCAGATCTTCCTCAATGGGGAGACGAACTCTTTTACATCATTAGTTTGGTATCAAGTGTCTCCTTCCAATATCTGTCTTTCCACTCTTCATCCCACTTTCATCGCTTTCATCATTCTTGACCCCCAGAGACTGCAGCGACTCCACAAACAACCCATTAAAAATAATTGTAGAGAACGAAAAAAAAAAGAATACAAACCAACTAAAAAAGAAGTTTAAGTTAAATGAAATGCACTATCATAATTGTTTTTAACGGTTTAATTTTTAAAATCTCAAAAAATTAAATTATTAATTAATTTATTGTATATAACCGAGGGACTGTCATTGCATGAAGCATCAGCCAAGGCGCTGATGACCAGGATGGCGAAGAGCCTTAACCCTGACACAAAACCTAATCATTCAGAATGTGGTCGCTCTTTCTGTCAAGTGAGAACAGGAGGAAAAAAAAAGAGAAATGCGGAAATTCCCTCCCTCCTTACTTGCATGTTCTGCGACAGGGAGGAAAGATTGAAGAAGGATGGAGAGGTGTGTGTGCGCGCTATGCGTGCGTAGGAAATTGTCAAACAGGACTGACAAAGAAGCACGAGGCCATACACTGCAGACTAATCCTTCGCGCATGCGCCGATCCAACATTTTCAATGGCCGCTAACGTTTTCATTAGCTGCAAAGCGTCTTGTCCCGGACAGGTGTAAAACAAAGTTGATCAGATAAGATCTCCTGTCTGTCACTGTGGAGGCCAAGTCCATTTGCTGTTGGCGAGACGAGCTTAGGTCTGGATGACCAAAAAAAAAAGGGAGTGTAATTACGGGGCATTAATTATAAGAAGATTTTCTCTGGCGCCAAAATAAAGTTAGTACGGCTCTCCCAGAGTCCCTAAGTCTGACATTCCTTGAGCTCTGCCGAGATGTGCGGACAAAGTGCTTGCCATGTCATGTGACAAATGAACGAGCCTCCACTGCCTTTGTCATGACCCTGGCGAAGTCTTTTGTTCTGAGAAAACACAATACTTTCACGAGGGGAAAAAAAACCACTGAAGGGTATTTTTAATCTTACCTTTCATCTTTGCAAGGCTTCAGCCATTGTTAAAGACAGAGATGACAGTGGAATGTCTGTCAAATAAAATTCTTCCTCCGTGCTTTCTCTCTTTCTGTGTGTATGTGTGTGTGTACACGCGCGCGCGCAGACTGAAAACACAGCTTTAGCTCAATGTCATTACGAAGATCTTAGGCCCCAAGCAACTGTCACAAATAGGAAATTATCCCCATGTCCAATAGGCACTCACAGAAACGCACGCTTGTCCCCCAACAATGGCGCAGACCTGTTCTCCAGTCCTACCTTTCTGCCGCTCTACCAATCCCCGGTCCTACTGTAAAGGCTTTTTTCACCAAATCTCGCCACAAGGGTGCGCTGACAACGACCGGAAGTCTTCTGGTCTTCCGACAAGACAGACCGGAAGTGGCCTGTTTCTGTTATCTCCCCTGCTGGGCGGGGGGGAAGACGTGGCGAGTGCTGAAGACGGAGCTAAAGAGGCCGGAGGAGCGAGATGCAACGGAGGCTCTTAATTCATCTTCCCTGATGTTAGAGAATTAGCAACTTGGCTTTCAAATGGCGAGCGAATTAAGAGGGCGGACGAATGTCAAGATGTCAAGCGTAGCAGACGACTGCTCACCCACACACTGTGCTATTTTCCTCTCGGGGCTATTCTCAAGCAGACCCCAGGCCTCGGGTTCTACCGATGGGGGTCAAGAACACGTTAGTTAACTCGATGCCATGTTTCAGTCTACTTTCGTGGGAAGACATGTGTCTCGAGGATGCTTAGTCCTGCTCCTGTGCTGTTCCTTGCTGCAACTTACTGCTGTGTAGTCCAGAGGTGCTTCTACAAATAGTCACTGGGAAACTTCTTTAAAGGATTTTTTTAGATTGAGATATATTTAATTTTAAAACTAAATATCAAAACAGACCGCGGTGTAGAATTATATTAATCGAATGCCCATGTGTTTGGGTGTGAGTTTGTGAGTTTGAATTCTAAAAATAGCAATAATCTTATTATAAACTTTTTTTCACATGGAGTAAAAATAATCTTTGATATGATAAAGACATTGAAATTACTCTTATTTTAGGGATCACGAATTCAAGCAAAGTCTTTTCTGAGATTTGGTTCAGAAACATTAGATACTTTAAAAAAATAACTGTTATATTATGTTCACGTGTGCCATACAATGCTAGTATATGTATGAGTGAGAGAGAGATTATGCACAAGTGGTTATGGTTGGAGGCTGAATGTATATTATGTTTGCTCATGTGAATGCTGGAGAGAAAGAGAGTGAAAGAAAGAGAGAAAGATATAGTAAGAGAGAGATAGCATATTTCCAGACACTTATCCCTTAAGATAACTTTTTTTTAGTCCCCTCCTTCCCCAGAAAGTCAGTCTCGCTCACTGGATTCTGCTGGTTCACCTCCACAGGTCACAGCGGAATCAATCAGCTGGGAGGAGTCTTCGTCAACGGTCGACCCTTGCCCGACTCGACCCGCCAGCGGATCGTGGAGCTGGCCCACTCGGGGGCCCGGCCCTGCGACATCTCACGGATCCTTCAAGTCTCCAACGGCTGCGTATCCAAGATCCTGGGCCGTTACTACGAGACCGGCTCCATCCGGCCGCGCGCCATCGGGGGGAGCAAGCCGCGGGTGGCCACGTCCGACGTGGTGAGCAGGATCGCCCAGTACAAGCGCGAATGTCCGTCCATCTTCGCCTGGGAGATACGAGACAGGCTGCTGTCTGAGGGCATCTGCAACCAGGAGAACATCCCCAGCGTGAGTATCCTACACGATGTTGTGTGTGTGTGAGAATCTTGTTGGTGGTTTGTCCAAATATTTGTCTTCTGAACACCGAAATGTGTTGTTTATTTTTTTATAACACTCAACACGTTCCATGTTTATTTTGTGACACACTGAACTTCAATACGAGCTCCTTTGTGTGAATATCTGTTCTCTGCTTGCTAGATGACAGCATGATAACATGTAAACAACATATCGTTTTTCCGTTACTGTGATGATGTGGATTTTATCGTCAATACTTAATACTTGAAATTTTGTTTTTTTCCTGTGATGTCTTCTTTCACTATTGTACTGAAGCGCAAAGTCTTTAGTTTGTCTGAGTATATCATAGACTTTCAAGTCGTTGGGTTATGTGTATGTGTGATGGCTTGCATTCCTGTTCAAAGTTGAGCGTACAGATTTCGTGATATCTCACTGTTGACAGTCGACTTAATCATCCGATGAAATCATCAAACCTCTAGGAAAACAATATTCCCCCGCTTCACAAATTTCTTGGAATTTTATGTCCATGAAAAGACATACAAACATTCACGTGGTGGAAACTCCTCTCTCTCATTCTTGTCACCTTAATATTTCGACATCATGGCCACGGGTTCTGGCCGACCTTGACCCATGAGTTCACGCGAGTCGACGCCGTCTGCGAAGTGGCGGTGGTGTGACCACAATCCCCTCCATTGTCGCGCCTGATTTGTTACGCCAAACCGTTGGCCGCCAAAGAGTTAGGAGACTGGGATTGAAGAGCCGCATTGTCACGTTCTTCGATCCACACATCCTTCTGGCCTGTCGGCAGCTGAAGTGTCAGCAGCTGGAAACAAATGGGTTATTTTGCCCTCGTCCTCCTCTCGTCCTCCTCTCATACTCTTCTCCATCGGCTATCATGTCCAGAACCCTCGTGTGCCTGGCTGGTTGCCGCTCTTGGCGTTGTTCCATTGCCACATGTCATACAGCACAAGGAACGGTTTATGTAATATGCTTTTCTGGAAAGTGTACTAAAAGAAAAGTATAAAATCATCGTATCTGAAAAAAATCCCGTTGTATCTTTGACGAGAAGGCAAATATATTTCATTTTTCATTTCTTTCATTTTAATACCTTTGGTAAAACACGACCTCGTTTTTGCTATGCACATTTATATACATATATAAAAACTCAATCATCTTTCTTTGTCCCTGTCTGACTCTTCTTTCTCTCTCTCACACACACACACACAGACGGACGCACACAGAAAGAGAAAGGGAGGAGATGAAAGGATAAATGCTAGATTGAGTCAGACAAGGACGGCCTGGGACAGACAAGGACAACACCGAGCAGCATGTTACAGACTTTGGACGATTGAAATGCGATTACCGTCCCCTTAGTGACGAGGATCACGCTGTTCTCGTGACAGTTGTCACGTTGAGGTCCACTGGTGAGCAGCGCTTCCCTCCAGGACAATCGCACAGGGAGCAAATGAATTTGATTAAATGCATTATACGCAGCCTGCTTTAAAAGTGCACAGAATTAGAAACAAGCCTTTATTTATTTTTTATTTCATTATACTTTATTTATTTCTTCGTACATTCATTCTTTGCATGACCAAGAACGAAGTTAAAAATAAACGGGGGTTGCGTAGAGGGGAGAGAACGCATTTGTTACAAGGACTCCATGAAGTGTGGGTGTCAAGAATAAGGGGAGATCATCAAGGGCAGGAAGTGACGAAACCAATTCCGGTCCAGGTTGGGGCCTGGGTTTCCTTTGAGAAAATGTAGCCATTGTGGCGAGTGGTATAAACGCCATATGGTGTGCGGTTTGTTTGGCTGTTTCCGTTCGCTTTCGTGAGAGCCACTTTGAAATTATAATGACTCTGTTTTCTATTCCGGGGTTAATTTGTCACCAAAAACGTTAACCTCCGGGCGATAAACTTAATCCAACATCATTGTCAAGCCAGTTCATCAGTGCATGAAGGAGACAAGCTTACGACCAGTCTGTCAGAGCTCACCTCAAACCCCCGTTGTACTGAGCTGTCATGGTTTGCATAATGAGGCGACGCCGGATGCCGTACGACTGCCAGCAAATGTTTTGAATGAACCAGAACCAAGCTGTTTGGGTATATAGACAGAGGAAGTGGGGTAGAACGGGTACTGTCATAACAAACGAATAGTTTGACCTAAAGAATGTACTATTTGCAATCGGGGGACTGAAATTTGGGGTAGATGCCCACAGACGTTTCATCGCCATGATACCCACCCGTCTTCCTGTTTCTCTGTTTAAAGGGTTTCTCGCGGGAGTGTGTGACATATGGCCGTTTATTCTGTTCTTTGACACAAGAGCACATCACTCTGAGAGACTCAGCAGCTGTCTTTACAAAGTGGAGGCAATGTCTTCGGGCACGAACAAGCCTGTGATGGGGACATGGATCTTACTATTTCCAACCAACGATATCAAAACTATTATTCAGAGAACCCTTGCAGCCTTACCACAGATTTCTCAAGAGTATTTTTGTTTGTTTTTTTTAAACTAGGCCTCAATCTTCTCTACTCATTCTCCACAATCATTAGTACTTAAGAACTCTTAATTTTAATTTTTTAGGAAATAAGTTGACTCTGAAACTTGTCCTTTTGAAAGATGTGGTGGTGGACATTGGCGTCACTGGTTACATGGTAGACAAAAAATATTCCCAACCAGAAAAACGATATTTTTGATAAATTAAATAGTATTGTCACTCCATCGCACCTGACCAAACCACAAGTCATGTATTCCTTTGTTGTGTATCGGTTACTTGTTTAGTATTTATATAATACCCAAGTACCAAGATATAAATGACTACTTACAGAGGTCGATCGAAATTGTATTTTGTAACTCGCACTAGCAAACAATTTGCTTAAAAATCATTTTGGAATACCACAGTAAGAGACCCACCCAAATAGTAAGAGTAAGGAGGTCTGGTGCCAGGTGATGATTAGCTATCGTCGACACTGCAGACAAGCGACACGAGAGATAAATGCAGTCAACGATCAGATGTCTCGTATGCTTGACTGAAAATCCATGCAATTTCGCCATTCCTTCTTTTTCTCTTGAAATACTACCCCATAATCGTAAACAAATAAAATAACTCAGGAGATTGGCCACGCGCATGCGTTACCGGACATGCAATCCCAGCACCACCTTGCCAGTGCACTTGCCGAGGGCAGCCTCTGATCTGGTCTGTGGGTGCATGCTGGGTAGATATCTACCCTCTACCCTCTACCCTCTCTGGTTCTACTCTTCGGCCATTTCTCGGGGAAGAAAAATCAACGAGACAGTCTCTGTCTTCAGGGTTTGGCTTTGCAAGTCGACCAACTACCTGGCCGTGGAGGTTACCTTGTTAGGCCTCCTCCCCCTCCTCCCTCATCCTCCCCCTGTAGGCAGTCAGTCAAGGTAAACCGAGGCACTCGTTACCGAATCGTTAGGCCGCCTGTACACGCTGTCACTTAGCTGAAGGTGAGCGACTAGTTATGGAGGTCGTCTTGACAGGTAGAGTTTATTCGCGGATAATAAATGCGTCATACCTGTCTCCTGAAACCCTCGTCAACTCCAGCCTGGCGTTGGGTTGTCCTGAATGTGGGAGGTGAGGCGGCTGTACCTCTCGAGTCCACAGGAGTTACTTTGTCGACTGAACTACTACTAGCTTCAGCAGCGCTGGATGTTGGAAATTGTGGGAGGATTTCATGCAGGTGGTTGTACGGATGTCACACTTGAATGGCTTGTTACCGGTGGGTTAAAAATGATGCGCAAAGAAAAAAGAGGGAGACAGAAAAAATGAAGTAAACACCAGAAAAGGAGGAAGAGAAAAAAAAGGTTTTTATATTTTCTTAGTGTATATTGAAACCTCAAAACTTAAAATTAAAAGTAAAAATTAATGACAGCACAACCATTTTATGAAGGACTTTCGATAAATAACAACAAAACAGCCGTTGTGATCTCGAGAGTCAGAGAACCACACACTATAAGGACAATGAAATGAAAGACAAGCAAGCTGTAATGTTGACAGTAGAGACAAGAGAGAAAGAGAGAGAAAGAGGTGTAAACATGGCAGATAGTGATTTATCGACAATATAACAGTCCATTGCCATAGGCTTAGCTCGTCTTAATAAGGACGTTCCCAGAAGTTATCAAGTTCTTTCTTGTCAATGACAGAGTCCTGTGGACATGCTCTGTACAAATGTATAACAGGGAGAAAATATGTGTGTGTGTGTGTGCACTCTAGACTATTCACTTAAAAGATAATTATATGTGGTCAAGCTATAAAATAAATCACAAAAATAACTAAACCTCCCTCTTTTGTCCTTTGTAAAAAAAAATCTTTGTAAAGACACATTATTTCACTTTACTTTCCATTTAAAGCTCACCCACACACCGTGCAATATGTCGAATTAATGAATTAATTAGTATTCGCCGTCTCATGGATAGATGTCAAAAAATGCCTACCATGTAACAGGGATTTTATTCTCAGGTGTGAAACAACCGTCGATCTACGGAAAACAATAACCTTCCGTGAATTTTCAATGTCGTTTGTTGACTTTCTGTGAACTGTACAGTAACGCATGTGTGAAGAAAAGAAGGAATAAAAAAACTAAAAGAACAAAATGATGAAAGAAAAGAGCAGCACAGGTAGTGGGCAAGTCGTGCTACCTCCTGGGTAATTACAGTCTCATTAGGCCCCGGATTTCCGTAGTGTCTGGCGCGTGGCGAGCCAGTAGAGCACGAAGAGAAAGTCTGGTCAATGGCCTTGCACCCTCTCCTCCCATTCTACCCACCCACCCCACTCCTAACCCGCTGCTCTCCCGTCCAACACCAACTCCATCCTCTTTATATCTTCCCCCGTTTGACCCTGTCGTCCTCGTGCATCCTCGCCCTCTCCCCGCCTCCTTACACCCACCCTCTCCCTATTCGCACTTTTCCAATCACTGTGATACCAACATTTTTTTTTCTTCTCTTCTTTATGAATCATCTTCTGCAAGCGCTCCTAGGCTGCTTAGAGTTCGGAGAAACATCTTGAGATGCGCTTGGTTGGAGTTCCTTCAAACACCTGAGGTTCATGATGACCGTTGTGTCATCTTTATATTCTTGCTTTTCTTTGTCCGTCCGTTTATCTGTGTTCTTTGTATATATATATATTCCTGTAGAGCATCAAACTCGACTCCACACTGGAAATGCGCTCAACCATTTCAAAATTTGTTAAAAATAACATCAAGGCGCAGACGACAAGTATACTGTGTATTCTTCATGTCTTTAGCTACATCATCATTTTGTGTCCGTTTAAATTATTTTTGAAACCACTTGAGTTGCTCATAAATGTTCCAGAAGTGAAGACGTGGACCTTGGTTTTTCTAATTGTTTAATCATGGATTTTATTTCTCGCCATATTTTCTCGAGACGTTTTAGATGGCGGGACAAGATTGTCTTTTACAGTCTGACTTTTTACTTTGACAATATCCTCCCAATATACACATGTTGTTATGAGTGTAATAGTTGTTTATTCATTGTTGACGCTGTTTATTGATTGAAGAGCAAGGCGACACGTGCAATAGCATGTGTGTGAAGGACGAAATCATCTTTTCACATTTCAGTTGATAGTCATATGATTAAGGTTAACCCTTCCTGATGATTCTAGCTGCACCTACCTTCGCCTCCCTACAACTCCTCCATCCCACAACCTCCGGCAGTTTCTTCTTTCTCCTCGATTTGTCCGGCACAGCAGTGAATAATGACTCAGAACTTATTCTCTATCGTTTTTGCTCGCAGCGATGCGGTCGAAGCTGTCGCAGAGGAAAGACAACGGTTTCCATGTTTATGTGCGAGACCAGTAGACTAGGAGGGAGGAGAGGTGATGGAGGATGGCTTGGGAGAGAAAGAACAAAACTGAGGAGAAAGAATGTGTACACAATGATGCCGCAGCACCCTGTATCAAAAACATTATTTATTTACAAAAAGAACATTATATAGTTTATTCCTGTCCGACCATGTATACAGGTAAATATAATGATCAAAATGAGAGTCTCATGTTACATACATATCAAACTTTTATCCTTTCTCTCTCACACTCTAGCGCGCGCAGTTACAATCCTGTTTTTGTGTTGTCGATCATGTCACGCCTTCTGACTCTCAGTTATTGTGTCCATAACCACTTTTTTTATCTCTCCGATGAAAACTCCATGTTGAACCTCGCACTCGATTCTGCCAGCCCCGTGGAGCAGCTGTGTTGTTTCGTGCAAGCAGCCAGGCGTGAGTGGGCCGCTAGCGCCTGGCGGAGGGATACAAAAGGCCTTAGTCCTCCTCCCGTCACGTTGTCAGCTCGCCACGTCATCTAACACGTTTCACGCGCGCGGGTGCAGTCAGGCGTGCGCGGCACGTGACAACTGCCGACTCCATGCAATATTTCGCCGGCGACTACCACAGCCCCCCTCTCCTTTATTTTCCAGTACAGGCGCGACAATTGCGGGATGTCACTGGTTACCACAGATCCTCCTGAAAGCAAAGAACGCAGGCCAGACTCATTAATTACTGGCATGAAGTCATGATCGTAAAATTTAAACAAGAAAAATAGCTTCTGAGGTTCACCCAATGTTTTTACATCTTTCTGTGTTTAAAAAAAAAATAAACAGTCGAAAAAATTTCTTTTTAGTCAATATTATGATGTAGAGAAATAAAACACTGTAAATGAAACAATGTAATTGTCTACCCTGACAAAATGTTATAGATAACAGCTGGCAATATTATCATAAAGAATTAGAATAACACACATTGTTGTATGTGTTGAGGCTTTTTTTGCTGTTCTATATATGTCTAGGTAATAACCTTGCAGTGGGAGTCATCGCATGCCAACATAACATGCAAACAACAAACAAGAACGAAAAACGATTTCTTTTATATTATCAAAGTGCGTTTTTGTTTGTTTGGGGTTTTTTTTTTTTTTTTTTTTTTTTTTTTTTGGTTTGTTTGTTTGTTTGTTTGATTTTGTTTTGTTTTTTTTGTTTTTTTTTACTTCAGGCCATTAATTGCCTAAAAATTTACATCTCTCTTTCTTTCTCTCTCCCTCTCTCTCTGGCTCACACACATACATATTTAAATATATTTTTAAACTATTCTTTTTTTATTATTATTGGTTTTCTCACCTGTGCTGCATTATTATTATTAAGACCGTCAACGGCTCCCTATAGAGAGGCTTTAGTGAGGAGCGCAGTCTTGTATCTCGAAAGATAAGTAAAAGTATTCTGCCCTTTGTCTGAGGTTCAATTAGGCGAAAACCATTTGAGAGAGGGAGGCTGGGAGTAAAGAAATGCACGAGTATAGAGAAACAAAGGGACCTGCAATAAAGACAGACTTGACGGACCAGCTTCATCAGTTAACGCATTCGATGAAAGAACGACAGAAACAGATTGAAAAGATGAAAAGAAACAAACCGAGGAAGTAATGAAGTCATTGTCTGTTTCTGTCGGTGCACGATGTGTGCATGCTGCTTGGGTGTCTTTCCTACCCTTGCTTGCTCGGTAGAGAAGAGGGATACAGTCGGTGAAAGCGGGGAAGACAGAAGGAGAGAAAAAGTAGTAACGCATGAAGACTGAGTTCTCTAACATGTCAAAAGTTTGCACTACTGACAGTACATTCTCCTTCTAAATTACTGATAAGCACCTGACGCATCAGTCATCTTCTTCCCCTCTTCACCCATCTCTGTCTGTCACCCTCTGTCTTTAACCACTCCAAACATCGTCTGTACCCCAAATCTTTGCGCGACAATGTTGTTGTTACTGCTGTTTATTGGCAGGTAAGGCTTCTTATAAAAATAAAATATAAATTCACACAATATACTTACATAATATATACAAATACACATACAAACGATGGTAAGAGCTTAAGAAGGAGAACAGGAACACACGCCAGTACGCATGCGCGCGCGGACTCACCCTGGCAGGAGAGCGTGGACGTGCGATGCACGAGGGCAGGTTTTAAACACCAAGTCAGGCCACATGTCACCCTGCAGTTATTACTGTACTCATACTGATTACAATATTTCGCTCCGCATCCAACGCCATCAAAAAGCTGCCTGCTTCCTGCCCAGCATCGATAACTCCGGAGTCAAGCAGCTTGTCCACCCCACCCCTCGCCCTCCTCCATGTCTCTTACTCCACCATCCCCATCCCACCTACCCTCCCCCCTCTCGGGTCTCTCTTCCACAGACATTCAACTCTTGCCGCACACTTCCCCACCCCCCTAACCCCCACCCCTGCTCCACACATGCGCGTGGTCACGTGGTTTCATCCACACCCTCCCACCGCCATCGGTACCACACATCCCACTCTCTTCTGGTTGCGCGTCTTGCCAGGCTTCCATCTTCTCTATCGTTGCTGTCATTTCCTCTTTCTCTTTCATGGCTGGGAGTAGATGGGAGGGCGAGCTTCTTCATCTCTCCTCCCCTCCCTTGTTCTGCATCCCTACCCCCCCACCACTAACTCCCCACCTCCTCTCCATCCATCCAACACCCTCCACTCCACCTTACCCCACCCCCAACCCACCCTGTGTCTCGTTCTTTCGCTCCCCAACACGCACACTTCATCCGAAAGATAATAATTGTCAGGAATTTATTAAATCACGAAGGAGGCCATTTTGGGCGAAACTGGAGGCATTATCGAAGAAAACCTTTCACGCTAGACCGCACCGCCTGGCTATCAGGACCGTCCTCTTTTCCTCTCCTCGCCGGCACCGCTCAACTCATTGCCAGACTGTGAGGACATTTGGTACTTGCCCAACGACTTCGTCGAGGACATGGATGCTGTAAACAAGGGGGGATCGAGGAAAAAAGAGTGCATCAGGAGAAGGGTAGGGTAGAAGGGGGTATTGGCTGGGAGAGGATGTATGGGAGGCTTTTCGGAGGAGAGAGGAAGGGGAGAGAAACTTGAGCTTTTGGCGCGGCCAGGGCTGACTTTCTAAATCTGCGCCGTTTCCCAGTCTCGCCCAGCACCTCTTCCATGGCGTCGCTTGATTGACGGCTGAAGGAGAAGAATCACGAACGTAATTCTAAACGAAGATGCCGATACCAGTCTTTCCGGAAGTGACGTCATTGGAACAGGAGCTCAAAGGCCTCGAGCCGTTTGGAATGCGGTGAGCTGATGTAAAGAGTGTACGGAAGATGGTGCCATCGATCCCAAGCTGGCTGCTAAATTTGTGAAAAGAAAAAAAAAAGATGACTCGGGGTTGGAGATGGGGAGGAACATCTAGGTCTTCTGGTGTGACCAAAGACAGAATGCGGCAGGGAGGTGGCAAAGTGTGGGGAGGGGGAGAGGACAATCATGGAACTGATTTATGGAAAGTATTTTCCGATTAAACTTGGGGTGCGGGCAGTCAGTCACAAACCGTTTTCTCCAAACCGTCCACGCGGTCAAGAAGTACAAAAGATTGGGACCACGGTGAAGAAATAGTCTTCATTAAACATAAGCGCTTTAAAGAATATCATCAGGTGCAGAACAGGTAAACGATGGCCAGGGGCATGAGCGTTCGTTTCTTTTCCACACATTAAGGAAAATAATAATGTTAAATAATGGAGAGGGGATGGGATCCATAACCACATAGCCTGCCTTAGAAACGGTAAACCACTTGTAGTGCTGATTGGTGATGATGCTAAAAATTCATTAAAATTCACAAACACTGACCACGCCAGTTTCGGATATTGTTATATTAGAAAAGAAAGACAAACGCTCGTGCCAGCCAGTCCAGGCCGAGACTTCACAAGAGATCGGGAATCGATGACTGCGACATTAGCCGATCTGCTCACGTGTGCTTGTAACGAACCGAACCCCACCTGGTCAGAGTGCCGCCCACTCCCACCCTAGCAAGGTGTTAAATCTGCGCACGCGCTTCGTTTCTGTGAAATGATGTATTGCTGCATCCGGGGTAGCACGGCGCACACTTTGTGAGCGAGCGAAATCGAAGGTGCTTGGACAAAACAGTTTGCCAGTGATTAGCTTATGAAGGGCAAATTCAATCCAGTGGCTGCTGCTGCTGCTGCTGCTGCTGCTGCTGCTGCTGCTGCTGCTGCTGCTGCTGCTGCTGCTTGACCTAAAGGGTTTGCCCAAAGACGAGCTGCTTTGTGCAGGCAAACTTCTCTACATCCACAACTTCTCTCTCTCTCTTCCTCTCTCTCTCTCACTTATATCCCCCTGCGTATCCCAGTCCGCGCTCTCCCCCACGTGGTCTGTGAGAGACTTGGCCGTTCAGCTGGTGTGGAAGTGTCCGCCATTTTTGCACCCTTGCCAAGATTTCTGTCTCTTCAGCTTTGGCGTGACGTGTGGTGGGGATGGAACGTGTGCGCAGCAAGACTCTCCAGTCTCATGTCGGCATTAGCTGACACATATGTAGGCGTGAAAATACCAGCGGGGGGTGGCAGGGGACAGTATTCTACTACATCCGCTTTGACAACACGCAACACCGGTAATGCCGCTTTACTGACGTGCGAGACGTCACACCTCACAGCAGCGAAAGAAGACGTCATAACTAAATAAGACGTCATAGGTAGCGACACCTGAAGAAGACGTCATTACTAAATATGACGTCATAGGTAGGGACAACTCTAGAAGACGTCATATTTAGAGACTGCTGAAGAAGACGTCATAGCTAAATAAGACGTCATAGACAGCTGAGGAAGACAGGAAGGGCAGCTGGACAGCTGTGTCTACTGATATCAAACTTGTCAAGCAGTGTGTTTCAAAGAGTAATTCATGTCAACGCCTACACCATGTCTCTCCATGTTAATTGTGACGTATTGATAGCCTGTGTGTGTTTCACTTACAAAAATTACTTGTGTCGCATAAACTCTGCCTTTTATCCACATACTGTTTGACGGATTTACGATGCTTTATTTACAAACATTTAACGACAATCCCCAAAGACTTTTGGAACAATATTTCAGCGCCGCTGCCGTTCACACTGGTGACGTCTGTTGAGGTCTTAGCGGGGTTTCTTTCCTTAGACACTGATTGTGACGTAACAAGCGGTCGCAGAAAATATTGCCAGCTCTACAACCATAAAACGAGACGAGGCCGACCACTAACAGAGAAAATTACTCTCCCTGTAATTCCCGAACTCTTAAAAGCGCAGGCTCCCGCCATGTCATGTGACAAGTGCAGGAAGAACATTACAGCCTGCAGGTACAGGTAAAAAAATATTAAAAGAAAGAAGGTGGACCACGTAGAACCAAGGTATTGACGTGCGGTCTACCCGACTGTCGACCACTTCAACTATTATCCTCTTACTGACAAGAGGTTTTTCTCTTTTCTGTCTGTTGATTGACGAGTTGTCTACCTCCTGACGTGTAGTCTATATACTGATGTCTTGGTCTTCCTATCCAGTCTCTCTATTCGCCGTCCTTTCGCCATTTCTTGTCTTTTAATGACATCATCTAACAGAGAGTGCTTTGTTGGTAATTACCAGCATGTTTGTCCGACAGAGGGTTGCATCCCATCATCCAGCAGTTTAATGATCATCATATGACTGATGCACTTTTTTATTGTTCGTTCGTTCTTTAAAAAAATTTCATACTAAAAAGAACTGCAAATAATTGATGTATGTATGTGTAATGTATGAATACGTAATGAGCTTTTATTAGTTGTAACGGAAACAGCTGGTTCCAGGCGAGCGGGATGAAAACAAACTGTGAAAAAAAATGCATTTGAAAAAAAAATGTGATGACAGCTTGGCCAGGTATACAGCAGCAATGAAAATGTCCCAGCTGACATGTTACAGGTGGAAAAATGCCAACAACAAAAAATGAGCTCACAGAAGAACATATATCAAACGTGAGCTACCGCCCTGTCGCAGCAATGCAATTACAAGACATTTGTTCTCGTGGCAGAAAAAGACGAATCGCTTTTGCTCATGTTTAGTTTTTTTTCCTGGATTTTTATTCTATAATTAAAATGTCATGGCATTTATAGGACTGGAGCTGCTGGTGTTGTTCCACTTTGCATGAACACGCAGCCCACCTCCAGTGGCAGACATACCGACACACTCAAACCAGAAAGTGAATTTTTTAAAAACTGAGGTATTTAATTTTTAGAGCGGTCTAAATTCCAGATGCTGGATGCCAATCTAGAAAAGTATCAGACTTGTGAACGGAAAGATATGTGAACAAAATGTATAGCATTAATTTGAGAATATAGCGTGTTATAGAGGGTTAGGGTTAGGGTTAGGAAATGTTTGTAACTCTTATAATCCATGTATATCTCTCTATCTCTCTGTCTCTCTGTCTCTATCTCTCTGTCTCTCTCTTCCTCTCGACTATCCGCTTTTATTGCTGTGGTCGAATGGTATACTTACATGCATTGTGATTATTGTGATTATTGTGATTGTTATTGTTGTTGTTGTTGTTGTTGTTGTCGTCGTCGTCACCATTACCACTATTAAGTAAATGCAGACAGTTTAAACAAGAGATTAATGAGTCGCAACATGACATCTGACTTCAGAAACGCTTCCCTCATTGTCTTCTAATTGTCTCTACCTCCCCACCACCCCACCACCCATGGCACACACTCACACAGATAGAAAGAGAGAATCAGATTCTCTCACCCTTATTGTTTGTTGGTTAAATGTGTAAGCAGTTAGTTTTATTACCTTTACTTTATTAAATAGCACTTAATGATATGTTTTTATTATTGATATGTTGAAGCCCTTTCTTTTGGGCCCTTCGATTGATCGACTGATCGAACAAGCAATCAATCCTGTTTTACATTCCACTTTCTCTTTCACTCACTTTCTCCATATCCCATTTTTTTCTTGTTATTCTCTCTCCTCTTTTTTTGCACTCATATTGGTGTTTAAGCACGTGATATTGTATCAATCAACCCTAAGGAAACGAATAACGATCATGACCCAAACCAAACCAAACCAAACACTGACCCATGTTCTAGCGAAAAAGTTATTGGAAAGGAGGAAATCAAGTAGCCGGCGGGCCCTGGAAGGACAAAAACAATGTTGTTTTTCTCTCGACTTAACCCCTAGAGCTGCTATTAATGTCATATTAAATCAGAATGTTATGTGAGAAGTATGTCACTTCCCTGCGTTGTTTGTCCTCCTTCGTCGCTCCTTTTCTCTTCTTACCTCCACACATGTCATCTTTCCATTTCTTTTAAGGGAGACTAATCACCAAGAAGGAAGAAGAAATGAAAGCAAAAACAAAAGAAAAACAAAAAACAAACCTAGGGATAAAAAAAAATGGACGAAGAGAGTGACAGGCGTAGATAAAGAAACAATACGCTGCATTATGTCATTCCTGCCATTCTCTTTTCTAAATGCTTTTTGTCTGCCGTGTCCCCCTTTCTACCTTCACCTCACCCTCGTCTACAATTGTTGCTAGTGGATCGGCGTCTTCACGTCATGTGACATTTATCACATCAGTTCCCGCTGGTCACAACGTGACCACCCCGTAACCCGACACACACCGTAAATTGCCTGACACGAGCACCCAACGGAAGTAAAACCGTCAGCATGCGCCGAGCTCAGTCACGTGATGACACGCCAAGGTCAGAAAAAGTGCTGAAGAAAAGAAGAAGAAAGAAAAGCACTGCATAAAATGTAGATTAAACGCTAAAATATGTTTAATAAACAAATGCAAGTTCACCCGCAGGTTGCAGAGCTGCTCGGAATTTTATATTCACCACTGTTCACTACCGCGTCCACCCGTCACGCACCCACACACACTTCCCCACCTTCTTTCTGTCTTTCTTCGCTTATCCTCTCACGTGCGATTGTTTACCCCCCATCATCATCCTTGTTGTTTTAAGACAGGACATTCTGGCTTTGCTAGAGGTTGATGTGACTCTCCTCCCAGGTGTTATTACTCTGTGGGGCTGGGTGGCCTCAGCTTCAATCTCTTTGCCCCAAAATAAAATGTCCATAAATCGCATGGCCTGCGGGTACTTTTATGTCGGGGGAAACCAAAGTACAAGCGCACATGAAACAAAACTAAGTTTTGCGGGTTCTATATTTTGACCTCCAATTAAGACATGCGCGTGGGTGGAGGTGTTCGATTCTTTCGTTTATCTTCCTCTTTTTTAATTGAACCCTCTCCCCGCCACATACACGCACATTTCTGTAATGATCTTGTTCTCCCTTCAAACACTGTCACAACTTCATCGTAATTATCCCGCCTCATGTTTTCTTTACTCTGTTGACCAGGTGTCATCAATCAATCGTGTCCTGAGAAACCTGGCGGCCGAGAACCAGAAGGTGATGGGCCAGAGCTCGATGTACGACAAGCTGGGACTGCTCAACGGACAAGGGTGGCCACGTCACAACCCCTGGTACACTCCCTCCGTGTCCATGCCCGGCCTGGCACACCCCTCCGCCTACCCGCCTGCTCAGCCACCCTCGCTGGGCCTCGACAAGAAGCGTAAGTTTGCTTGCTTGGTCGTTTGCGCATGATGGATGGATGGAAGGAATGATTGGGCAAATTGACGGATGGACTGCTAACCTCCCTCTTCCACCGTGTTTTCAGCATGTTTTTTGTGTTATGAGATGCATCATGAAGAGTGTTTACTTATACTTCGTTTTTATTGTAAAATATATCAAAATAATAATTAAAATAATATTTGCGAACAAGCAGACGATATATAAAAAATAACATTCTAATCTCGTGTCTTCATGCTTTAGAGCTCACTGAAAGCTCAACAGTTGTACTGGAGATCGCAGACGTGTGAGATTCCAGAAGTATAGAAATGGTAAAGACGGTTGAAAAAGTCGCCTGTAACATCGGCATTGCCAAGGCAACATTTGTCTAAATTTACGTATTTCTGATTCTTTCGTCAATTCACTGAAGAAGTAAGAGCACTTGAAGGAAACAACGATTTAAACTAAGAAGCGGAAGAATCATTGACAAGTATAAGAAATATCAAGAAGTTTAATAAGAAGTATGAGCAATAAAAAGTATAAGTAAGAAGTATAAATATCTGTTAGTATGAGCGCATATTTTTTAAGGGTACGAGTAGCTTTTGAAATAAAAATATTTCAAGTAAATGACTAGAGAAACTGTGAGTCGTATAAAGCAATGCAGTCTTAACAAAGTGTGACCTAGCTAAGGATGAACTTTTCTTAAAATCGGCATGGACAAGCGTGTGGCCACAGCAGCTGCCATCATCATGCTTGAAGCAAATAGGTTGTGCGTGCTATTAGCTCTCATTCAACACGAAATAATTTTTTTTATTGTTTCGGAACACCAAAGCCAAACCACGTGGTCAGGCTACTTACTACGCATGCGTGGTCAAGCAGCAGAAAGAACTCTTCTGAGCCAGGCGCTGACTTACAAAAACATTTTTCCCTTTCGAATGACATATTTTCGTATTAACTTTACAAGGAGTTGGGTTTTCATTCACGATTCCTTATTTTCGCATCATAGACCTCACACCTTAGATCAGGTTTTGCAACCAGTGCCCTTTACGTGCCACGTAACAGCAGATAAAGGGACAACCACTGCTTTTATTTCCTGAGAACTTGGGACAACCATCCGCCTCCTTCAAAAACGCAGACAACTGGAAATTGTATGGAAATGTCTCGGTGACAACAAGGGTGATAAGCCAGTATGAAAGCGGTCAGCGACGTGAACTACTTACTTCAGCTACGGTCTGCACGTGCTTCTCGTGTTTCGCCCCGACGTAGAAAAGCCGTAATCGTACCGAACACACGCGCCGGCTTATCCGTCATCAAAAGGCCATTATGAATAATGCTCGAGTGCGCTGGGGTCTGTTTCGTTAATGAAATGTTGACGATTTCAATTGTGCCGAGAGCAGAAATCATCGGCCGTGTTTAGGTGTGGACTTGATTGCATGGTTTGTTCCCGTTCGTTACCCTACAAAAAAAGCCCCAGTTTTGAAACATGCTGACTAAATTCTCCAGTGTGATAAAAGAATGGTCGTGTCAGGTCATCTCTGCGGACTGAAGCCACAAAAGAAGGTTGGCTTCCATTTCCTGTCTCGGCCCCCCTTCAGTTCCGCGCTGGCTTTTCCGCTGTTAATCGTTCGGACAATAAGAATCATTAGTATCAAGAAAAGCTAGTTAATTTAGCGGCGTGCGGCCAGGCAGGTGCCAGGCGGCAGAAAGGTCTCACACACACACCCCACCCCTCACCCACGACCCATCCAACCCTCCTCTTTCCAACCCACCCCTACCCTTCCCCAAATCTTTTCATTTTGTCACTTCCGCCATAGGGCCAGAAGGCGAGAACGAGGCTTCGGTTGTACCGGAAGTCAAGCTTCGCGCAGACGAGTATTGCGGTCAATGCAAGCAACAAGCAAAGGATTTGTCGACCAAGCGTAGCCGCCGACAGCTTTTGGGGGAAGGGGGATGTACTTTTTTCGATTGAAGACCTTATAGAAATCGGCAAATAAAGCAACCGGCGGCGGGGGTGGGCGGGTAAGTCGGCGGGTGGAGAGGGGAGGGCTTGGAACAACCGACACACCAGCGAAAAAGTTTAGCAGAATAGGAGGCGAAAGGAGGTCCCGCCAACAAAAAAAAAAAAAAAGAAAAAAAGTACGTCAGAGGAGAGGGGTGTCAATGAAAAATGAATCAAAAGGCATGTAACATTGATTTGACGCGACCTTTGACCCTGACGGCGCCAAAGCTCTCCTCCTAGTCCAGCACCGACGACGCACAAATTTCCGCCGCGGGTTTTTTTTTTTTTTCTCTGTTTCATTCTTTCTCTCTCTTTCCTTTCTGTATTTTCCTCCACCCCTTTCCTCTTCTTTCTCTCTCAATGTCTCTCTCCACCCCCTTTTTGACTCTATTAAGAAATCTCCACATAAAGAGTGCGACAACGGCCACCGCACTTTCAAAGCCTGGCTTACCCACCATTGCCGCGGCTGCGAACTTATTGCGGCCTGCGCGCATATCCCTCCCTTCCTCCCTTCCTCTCATTCACCCACCCATCCTACCTTCTCTCTCTCTCACGTCCATTGTCCCTTGTCGTCGGCATGTCTGCCGCAGCTTTCAGCCCGCACCCGTAATCCGCTCCCCATATAAATAGGCCAGCAAAAGAAACGATTAAACCGTCCGCCTTAGCCGCTCTTTTTTTCTGAGGCGGACGACTCCCTAGGTCCCTCTCGTCGTCACCGGCGTTATAGTGAGTTATCTCCGCTTGCTACCTCTCGCTACTCTCCCCTTCCTCTTCTGCCCGTTATCCCTTGTCCCGTTAGCCATTATCCCTGCCCCCTCTCCTGTCTTGCACAAAGAGGAAGGCGTACAGTCTAAAGAAAGCTACTTTTAGAGAAAGGACTATGTCTTCCGTCAAGCGTCAGGACAAATGCCGCGGCAAATCTTTGACATTCCTATTTTCTGCAATTTTTTTTTTTTCGAAATAAATCTGTACTTATTTTTTAGCTATTGATATGTTTTATTTTTCTACATAGATTACAATAAATTTTTTGTGGTTTCTTTATGGCAGTCACGGAGCGAAGTGTGTTCTGAAGTACTGATGCATTTCTCAGAAGCAACAGGACACTAAAATGGTAGAAGGAAGGGTGAGAGATGAGAGAAAAATAGCTTAAACACTTTTCTGATGTTTATGAAGACCATTCACCAGAGGAATGAAATTAATCTCTTAAAGCACGCTGTTGCGAACTTTGATCTCTGTTTGGAACCAATTTGTTCCGCACCGCCACCATCGGGTTACAACCCTTCTGATGTACCTTCTTATTTCTTCGTTTGTTTAATCTTGCGGCTTGAGTATTCCTTCCATCACCCTCCTTGAAGTCGATTTGCGCCCACATCTCGCTCTTAACACAGCAAATGACTAATTTAGTTTTGTTTAATCACGCGGGGGATCCGAGAACCTGAGTTTAAACGAGAGCTGACCCCACGCTTGACGAACCTGCGTCGTTGGCGACACTCGCACGGAGCGAGGGACGGCGATCCAAAACCTACAGGATCCACACGCCGATGGAGTTGTTTTCTCTGGATGGACAGACGGATTAATAGCCCAGAAGGAAGGCGAGATATGCGTGTCTCGCGCGCTTGGAGACTTGTTTGCGAGTAGCGAGGATCGCATGACAGTCGACCGTTTGTTGTGTCTTTTGACTCATCAACCATGCGGTGCCATTGCGTGCTGAGGCTCGGAGGGAGAATGTTCGAACTATGGGTGTACCGGACAACACGGGTACACCGAGTACAACGAAACACCTTAGAGTCTGAACTGACAACAATATTTGTCATGCGTGTCCAAGAAAGGCATTTCGGAATCGTAAGATATAATGGTATCAGAGCAAGTCGACTCCGAGCGACCGCCTCTTTCTATAGCCGCCATGGGGTTGGTCCAGGTACACACACGTAACACTATATCAAAGTTTTTCAAGCTGTAAGTCTTGACACGCCGGACACATGTTTCAAAGAAAAATAAATTTTTCACTGCTTTACTTTAATGGACGACTAGAACTTTCGAGTCAGACAAGTTTCTTCCCTTGTGCTTTAAAAAAAAAAAAAAAGCAAAATGCGCTGTTTTGCTGAACTCTGCATTCCATCCGGGACAGTTGCTAAATAATACAAGCTAGTGAAGACTTCAAGAGGCAATGATCTCCAAACACTTTTCATTTCAGTGCATTCTAAAGAATGATGATCGGTTCGAAAGATAATCAAAATTTCAATATTACCTGTCGCGTCTCTCTCTCTCTCTCTCTCTCTCTCTCTCTCTCTCTCTCTCTCTCGATCTTCATTAATTTTTGTTGTTGTTGTTGTTGTTGATTACAATATCATTACAGTACAAACTATCAAACACCCTCCCACATGAAAACTAGAAGAGCATCTCTTTCTATAGGATCGAGAGGCTGTAGTTTTGTAACCTGGCGCCCTCTTTTTTTCAACAGCTGGAAGCAGCAGCAACACTAGCTCCCCTAGCGGACAATCTGACGGCATGAACGGGGAAACGGACGAACAGATGCGCATGCGACTGAAGAGGAAACTTCAAAGAAACAGAACGTCCTTCACGGCTGGGCAAATCGAGTCCCTGGAGAAAGGTGAGTCTGAGTCTTAGTGTTGTCAAGGGGTAGATGTCCATCTTGACAATCTTATAAACATGTAGTGTTGTCAATCATGATTGCCATGTGTTCATCAAGTATTTGACTGTTTTGTTTGCTTTCCAGAGTTTGAAAGAACTCACTATCCTGATGTCTTCGCACGGGAGCGGCTGGCGCAAAAGATCGACCTACCTGAAGCACGAATACAGGTAACTTCAACTCTTCATGCAATCTTGCTCTGATCAACTTCAAATGCTAAACCGAGCGCAAAATTATTTTCATAAAGTGGGTTCAGTTCATCAAGGAAAATTCCTCAAATCCCGAGCAAAAAAGACACACAAAAGCAGACAATTTCAAAAAATAAAGTGGAGGAGACAAGGGAGGCTTGATGAACGAGCCACAGAAACTGAATGTTATTTCAAAACATAAATTAGGACAGTGGTTAAGTCCCCTTTAAAGACTGTCAAGTAAACGCTGGGAGTAAATCTCCAGGTGGGCAGGTATGGGAAATAAATGTGTTCCTTAATCATAATAATATGGACACTAACGTCACGCTAAGAGAAATTAGTGTAATATACAATGGGCGAAGCAGACAGTTGCAGTTCTGCGGGGTCAGATGTACAGACGACCGCACTTTGGTTGCATCCAAAACACACACACACACACACACACACACACACACACACACACACACACACACACACACACACGCACGCACAAACACACAAACACACACACAGAGTACAATGAGCACGGGTTGCATAATGTAGGCAAGCCTGGCTCGGGAAAAAAAGTTAAATACTGGGGTGAAGGAAAGGTGGTTTTCAGGTGGAGAAAGTGGAAGACAGACAGGTGAAAACATCAGATAACGAGAAAGTAAAAATCATGCGATTCGAAAGAGCGAAAATATAAACTCTGAACTCCTCTAAATTCCTCGAAGCTGAATTCTTCATTGCTCGATCTACTTACTACCTGGACGCACAGGTAAATGAAAATACGAAGCCGACACTCAACACGAATGAGCTCACAACTATTCACGAATTGTTAAAATTATATTGATTAGAACATGCTCCCATTGTTGCTACAGGAGTAAGTAAGAATGGTTTTATATGCACGTCACGGTCTATGACGCACATAGATAAACAATAACAACGAAATTGATAGTGGTTGTAAACAGATGTTTCTAAACATTTCTAATGGACGACTGATTCAGGGAACAGGACCAGCAATTTGTTTTTGGTTTTTTTTTTTTTGGTTTGTTTTTTTGTTTTCGTTTTGTTTTGTTTGTTGTTGTTGTTGTTGTTGTTGTTGTTGTTGTTTTTTGTTTGTTTGTTTATTTTATTTTATTTTTTGGGGTGGGAGCGAGTTCCAGAGGAACGGTAATCGAGATATGGCAATAATTACACATCTGTTCTTTCCCCTTGTTTTCTGTAATATTGTGTTGACAGTTGGATGTGTAGTTGTAAATTCCTATCTACAGAAGGCAGGTTAGCTTTTCCAGAAATGTAGACCATGAACCCGCTGGATTGGGAGGTCAAAAGAGGGACAAGCGAGAACTAGTGGATGTGTAGGTATCCAGATGTGAACATCTATGTAGACAACAAGACAACAACACAACAACAAACTATGGAATATTAAATCGTGCTGATGATATTCAGTACTACTTTCAGTGTTTGGCTGCACACACAAACTGAAGGTTTCTGTTCAGGTTTGGTTCTCCAATCGGCGGGCAAAATGGCGGAGAGAAGAGAAACTGCGTAACCAGAGGCGTGACGTCTGCAACGGCAGCACGCGCCTTCCCATCAACCACTCGTTCACCAATGGCATGTACCCTTCCATCCACCAGCCCATCGCCTCCATGCCTGATAATTACAGGTAACTTTGCTTCTTACCTGTTGTACTGTATGCCGGATAATTGCAGGTAGATTAGCTTTCAGGTTTTTTTTTTTTACCATCTACTCAATCTTTCTTCGCCTGCGTTTCTGTCGGACGGCACTTCTTTTGGAAGTGATTTTATCACGTGTATAAAATCACACCCACGCACGCGCACACACTTCCACGCGCGAGTTCACACTTACACACAAACATAACCCCACACGCACGTGCACACACTCACACACACATAATAGGCCTCGTTCTGGTCGTAAATGTTGACAGAGAAAACAAGAAGCAAGATGTCGGGGGTAGAGATGAAAAAGGCATGGGGGTAGCAATGGCAGCAGTGGTAGGACATGCATGTTTGCCTCCACCCTTTGATCTGTCGACCGGAAGGTTCGCTAACACACACTGCCGTCCACGCTCTGTTGCAGCTCGATGCCCCCGATGCCTAGCAGCTACTCCCTCTCCAACAACATCGGCGCCAACTCCGCCTGTCTGCAGTCGTCCTCCTCATCCTATTCCTGCATGTTGCCAGGTATTTATTGACATTCACAACGAACGATCTTCCTCCTCCTCTTACTCCTTCCTCCTCTTCTTCCTCCTCCTCATCATCATCCAGCTGTTGTTTGACCGGTGCCTTAAACAAGTCTGCCTTCATGTCACGTGTCACAGGTGTTGGCCAATGTGTACAGTATTTGTAAAAAATTATCAATACGGTGAATTTCCAGTCTAAATGCAAATCGCGTTCAATATGAATTTCAATAATCATGTCACACAGCTGAACGAATGAAAATCTACCCAAAGGACCATCCTTAATGACCTTTTTCATGTGCATATTCTTTCTTTCAGTTATTTTTATCTACTCGTTCATTCGATCTTTCGTTCTTTCTTTCATTCAAATTTTCGTTTCATTTATTCATTCGTTAATTCATTCTGTCTTTCTTTTAAAAGGCATAATGCCAAACAGAAGCTTTCTACTACATGCGTCTCAGATTTTAATCTTAGTTTTGAGATCAGGTACGTAACCATCCCCGCAGTTTCTCCTCGTCACGTGACCAGTCCCTGTTTTTTTCATGTCTGTGCAGAATACACACCAAGGAGTTATGATCCCTTGTCACTTAGCAACTATTCACGACCAGCGTGCAACGCCGGAAGTGGCATGCAGGGCATGAACCATGGCCCACCAAACGGAGCGTCTACAGGTGAGCATGCGCGTTTGTTCCCTTCCTGTCGCATTCGTCCACAGACATATTGCTAATGGACTGCTGATTCAATTCACGCAGTCCAGCACGGCTCAACCACTTCCGGTTTCGTTTTGTGCGGGTACTCCTGGCAAACCTGGCAAGCGTTGATTAAATTCTGTCAACATAATGTAATAATGTTAAATTTAAATTGCATTTTAATGCTTTCTGAAATAAAATGTGTATTTAACTATAAATTAAATGCATTAAACTTTGTATTGCGCATGGTTACACCACAACTACAGTGCTTGTAGCTTTGAACTCAGAACTTAAGTATTTTGGCATGTACACTTGTCGTTGGCTAGAAGTGGTCGCGGTGATGGACATGAATATAATGATATGTGTGTGTGTTTGCGTGTGTGTGTGTGCAGGTCTGATCTCCCCGGGTCTGTCTGTGCCTATCCAAGTACCCGGGGCGCCGCAGGACATGGGCACCCACATGGGCACGATGGCGTCACAGTACTGGCCGCGCATCCAATGACAATACACTCCCTGGCGCGCGTGCGCAGTCCCACCCAGCCCTGGCGCTCCACCTCCTCCACCAGCGTCAGCCACAACGACACCCACGACGAACGTCGCCAGCGCCATCAGAAGCAACCACAGCTACTTCTTTCGTTATTAAACTGCAGCAGTGACTGCCGCGGCATCACCTGCAGCAGCAACTGTCACGATTGCGGCTCAGTCCGGTCACGTCAGCAGCTGCAGCCTTAACTCTCATGCCAGCTGCAGCAGCAGCAGCTGTCGCGTTACCTTCTGCAGCACTGACTGTGTCGTGCGTTGGTTCTGCGTCTTGTCTGGTCCGGAGGACAAGCAACATGGCTTGAGGCTGTGTCCGGTGCAAAACTTTGCGAAGACTTCAAAAGGCCGGCAAAGAAACTTCCAGAACTTCTGAACGGAAGCTCAAGGATCCTGATCCCCTGCTTGGATCACTTCTAGTGACTGCTGGCGAGGACAGGGAGCTGGCGAGGGATTCTGAGGACCAGGCGACCTCACATTTGCTATCAAACTTTCTCGTCGAGGTCAACGCCAACTGGGTCGATGTCACCAAACTGGGACGAGGACAACACGAACTGCACGTGAACAAGTATTTATTGTTCGCCAGGGTTCGTCAACAAAAATATCTTTTCATTGTTTTCTTGGATTTCTGTCCAAGGTTACACGATCTGACTTTGACCTTTGCACCTCGAGAAAAAGCAAAGCGTTCAAGGTCTGAGCCAAGGGCCTATGTAGTGTTCATATTCAGTCTCCATGGAGCAAGTAGTGAACTCCCTTGACTGCAGACGAGAGAGAGGAGTTGAAAGTGTGAAACGTGAAGCGTGAAGACAGACATGCATGTTATGGCCGAGCACAAACAAACACTTTGTCGTGGTGGAAAGTTCATCTCTTCAGTCGGGGGAAGAGGGAGGAATGAAGAGAAATAGACTCTAGGCTATATGTACTAACATATCTTTTTATGTATCATCTTCTGCTTCTCCTTACCAATATCTGTCGAAATAGATGACCTCTTGGGATTTTTTAATTGCCTCTATGGGTGGCTGTGTGATTGTAGCAAAGGTCAAACTCAGGCAGACGTGAAAGTTCAGTGATATTAAGGGGCGAACCACAAAGGTATATACTTAACTCAGGGAGTCGGTTGTAGCAATTAAAAGTATCGCCAGGTATGGAACGGGTGGGGTGGAAAATCGGTGGAGAATCGTATTACTCAACACCTCGTGAATGACGTCAGCATTATTTGTGGAGGACAAGGGAGAGGGTTGATGTCCTGCCGGCCTCTTTTTATGAATGTAGCTTCGATGAGGGAAAAAAAACCTGTTCGTGAGCCGTGCTGGTTCAGCACACATGAACGTAAAAACCAGAGTTCATTCACCCTTAAAAATCATCCACCCGGCTGTACTTTCAGACAAAGATGGGTACGTGTTCACACACACAGATGCACACACATGCAGACAGCAATCTCAAAGCTGGGCAAGAGAATGGTGTAAAGCAGTTTCATGGGATCAGACGGGGGATTGGGCGAGCTGGGACTACACGTGCACGGCGCGTGCGTGAGCCTGGAAGTCATGAAGGTCGTCACCGCAAACATTTGCTCATTTTCACGTGAGCCACTCGACGGTCCGCTGGTCCCAAAGCAGCAGAGTTGCGTGCCCACCAAAGATTGTCACTAATCAAACCACACACCAGAATAGCACTCACCCTCCATCCCATGATAACAATCTCTTTTACCCGTTCTTTTTCTTATTTTTAAATTCTTTCGTGACTTGACCCATGAACTTTGGAGTTTTAGCTTAAACATTTGTTTCTTAACCATAAGTCTGAAAATGACCTTGATCTCTCTGTTTCTTTCTTGTTTAAATAATTCTTTGAAAGAAATATTATCTAGAGATTAATTTAAGCAGAAAGTAAAATGTGACCAGAAAAAGTGTAATTTTTTTTTGTTGCAATCAACAAAGTAAAATATAATGCAAGTTAAATAAAACAAATTACTGCAAATATATTGCTTCCAATGTATAAATAAATAAATTTTCAATCAGGAGCAGTTAACCAAGTTATAAGTAAACGTTTTCTTTTTCAAATTGTCCTGGAATTGTTTTTCCGTAAATTGTAAGTATACAGTAGTGAACGTGAAGCAGACGCCAACAAACAAGTTCGTAACCACAAGTCCTTTAGTTAACTGACAGCGAATGGAGGGTTTGCCATTAAGTCCAACAGGAATTATTCGTGCGAATATTTCTGACCTAAACTTGTCCGCCTCTTAAAATCAGTTGTCACCTATGACGAGGTCAGAGGTCAGCAGTAATCAGTAAAGATGAAGAGGTCACGAGAGCAGCTTGCTTACCGCTGACAGAATCTGAAGGCGATGTCAACATGATGTGAACATGGTGTCGATATTTTGTCAACATTGTGTCAACATTGTGTCGATATGGTGTCTACATGGGGTAGACCATGCTGCTCATTTCCAATTGGTCAGAAAGCTCTGCTCCCAGCGTCATGTTTGTTCATTGTCAGAAAATTCCTCTCCCAGCATCACTTTTTTCATTGGTTGAAAAATTCTTCTACCAAATGGCAAACTATTTTTTTGGTTTAAAAAACCTCTGATTTCAATAGTGTCTTTATCTGCACTGTTCAGAGAAGATATTTTGTATAAACTGAATAGAAAAAAATAGTGACCTTTGACAGGCCACCAAAAAATAAAAAAGAAATTGGAAAAAGTGTGTAGGTTTTTTTTTAAAAATTCATTCAGACGGAAAAGAAAAGGGAGGGAATTTCAATCTCTGACTCATGAGGCGTGAATTGGATGCAAGCAAATTCTCCGTTCTTATGTGTGTGTAAGCTCGCTACCCTGTGTAAGGACTACCTCCACGTGAGAACGTCGAGCAGTTGCTCCCCACAGGCTAAACAATACCTTCAGGCTTCTCTCAAAACATCTCGTGGCACGAGACTTACACGAGTTCGCAGGGTGGGTGTGGCATGAAGGACCACTATGCTTCTGTGGAAGTAGGAATCCTTCCCTAGCATCAGGGACCCCAGCAGCGTGCGGCCCCCCAACAGAACAATGTCCTGTAGCTGCTGCGTTTCCTCGGAGACTTCCGGTAGCCTGCCTCGCACGTGCCTCGCGGACACTCGGGGCTGCGAGCCGCCATTCAACTGCCCGCAGAGACTGCATGTTGCACGATATTAAAGGTGACTGGAGACCGACAGCAGATCTCCCTCATGCCCCTTGTACGCCTTCCTCGGGCCTCCAGAATTTAATTTGGACCACTTTAGTTTCTCCGGGAGAAAAAATTCTGAGCTAGGACGAACACACACACAGACAGACACACAAGCATGTGCGCGTGCTCAAGCTCGCGTATGGGATTGTTTTTCGTTTAGGGGATGACTGGCTGGACTTGGACTTTGATGGGCTGTAAGGACTTAACAAAGTCTCTCTCATATTTTCGTGTGTGTGCTTAGCTTATATAGTTCAGGTTAAACGAGATTATTCTTGCTAAGAGTGTCTTTCTGTGTCAGTATTCTCAGTTCAGTCCCTCAGCATTAGGATGTCTCAGGTTCACCACAAGGCTCCTACTTCTTGCTTGCTCTTAGAAACAAAGAGTAGAAAGCATAAAGCTTCAATCAGATCCTGTGAGAAGAAGATGGAGCAACAATGTGTCTCAGCTACTTTATTGAGAGAAAATGTATCAAGAGTGTCTGTGTGGAAAAACACTTCTGAGCTATTCTTCGTCAACCTAAATGTCAGCCACAAACTAGCTCTACACCAGCATGGTCAGAAATACTTTTTGGTGACAAAAGATGCCAGCTAATTGAGTGTTTGTGAATATGTGCTGATGGAATAATAAATAAATCGCCGAAAAGTATAAACAAAACTCTTAACCTACCCAACACCCTCTCCAAAAAAGAGACTGGTGGGGTGAACGTACGTGGAAATGGAAAAATACAAAAGACTGAGCAGCCACCCGTTTGACAATATCCTCCTTCCCGATAAATGAACCGTGTTGTGCTCGAGAAACTGAGATGTACTCATGTTTGCTGTCTAAGAAAACTCTGTTGCGATGATCTTCATTATCAAATGACTTTTAACGATCGTGTGGGTGTATGCTTCACTAATCGAAGACTGATTCTTGTTTTGTGGGATTTGTTCTTGGAAGTGAGGCATTAGACTGCTGAGTTGGGAGTGTTAAGGCATCAAGAGACGATGATTGTTTGTGAATCAGTTCCTTCTAAACAGACTGAACTATTCTCACAGAGAATAAATTTTAGTTTTCTGACGACCGGATAATTTGCGCATTCGTATCATAATGATTAGTCTTGATTATTTTTTTTAATGAGTGTTTGATTGACTGAAATGAAGTTTTAAAAAAATGATGTAGCACTCATATCGTCTCATTTAAAAAAGAGCAAAGTTCTGTTTGATATCTGTGACGGAAATGGTTTAAAGTCAATCATCAGTCTACAGTCCAGCTAATTATATTGTCTTTCTCCTCTCTGACTATCTTTCTTTCTCTCACTCACTGTTTCGTCCATGGCCGATCTCGTTCACGAACAGCCTCACCTATGAGCAGGTGGACTATGAATCGATGTTATTCGTGTGCCTGTCTTTACGATTAAATGAATGCATTGCCAGAATAAACACAGTGGTCAGTGTGGAAAAAAGCAACCAGGATGACAAAATGTGGCTACAACCCTTTACTGATGTTTCCAATCAAAATGACTTGTCTGTAGAATGTAATACCTGTGTCTATGCCGTGTCCTTATTTGTCTCATCAGAAGCCGGCTCACACTCTCAGTTCCCACCTTCTTCACCAAAGAGGGAAGGAAGGACGTCTCTGTTCTTGAATGAAAATATTGATGCTTGGAACAATGAACTTTGCTGACTTGACCAGCTTCATCTAAACCCTACACTTACTTCTACAGCATTCTCATTGACTTGCTTTTGAGACTATAGGTATGTAGACATAAACTGGAGTTCTTCATGTCTCAACCTCCAGCTTCGGTGTGGCAATCGTCTTCATACCATGAACACAGTTCTCATCACATCAATTTACAAACGAAATGGACTACTTGCCTTCTGTGTCTTGTGAACCGTCGTATCATTCACTGTGGTCGTCTATCTACAGCGAGTATATTTTAGCGAATCCTCGGATATGGTTGAAACATTTGCGATGTAAAGATACGCGAGAAACCTGTCTTCTTTTGCTATCGTGACCATGTGTTTTGTTGTCAACAATTATTTCGACGGTGTACACATTTATTTCTCCACCTAGAAATGTCAGTATTATTTACTGAAAACATACTTTCTTGTGAGTGCAATATGCTCAAATAATTGTAAATTTTTCTTTCCAACCATCCCCAGGCTGTTTGGACAAACAGCAGAAGAAAAGCAAGACGCTGTTTGTGTCCGTTTGTGTGCAACTTTACTTGCTAAAGAAGTATTGTATGTATATTGTATATATACAAGAGACATCCAGCATTAAAACTGAACATAAAGTAAACAAATTTCTGAAGTGACTTCTACAATTTTTTTTCTTTTCACATTCTCATTAAACAAAAAGTGGCGGTGTGGGGTCTGACTTAAGTAATCGTACGATGTAGAGTTGGCTGAAGAAGTCTGACATGTATAAGCTGTAGTTAGTTTTTAGCATGGGAAAATATGAAGGTGATATCTAGAGAATCTTTAAAATATAAAGAATTTGCATACAAATAAAACAGAAAACAGACAACAGCTTAAACAATCTTAATGCAGTAAACTTAGAAGTAAATGAAATACTTTCCGAAAGGCTCTTGTTGAAAGAATAGACTTGTAGACGGCATCCACTGGATTGTTCTTACATGTCTATCCAAAAAATAAGGCAAAAAGAAATGATAATTGTTCGTGATTAAATGAAATATCTCTAGAATGTGAGCTAGTACGAGGACCTTTAAAGGCAGCAAAGTGAGAACGCGAGATAAGACACAGGTCGCTTTACCTACTGTGTATCTGCACTTGATAACCTTGCTTGAAATCGTTGCATATCGACTCCTGACAAAAAGCATGTCTACCTACAACTTGCAGCATCTGTCGTGAATAGTACGATTCTCTCCCCTTAGTTTTATTACCTCCCCTTCCTCCATTTAACTTTTCCTATTACCTCCGTTGCTTCGTCCTTTTTTTCCTCCATCTACTCCTCTCTCTGTCTCTCTTCCTTCACTTCACTGGTTAGAAGGCATGCTGGATACTTTCAGGTAGGAGCTGGTAATCCTGACTTGTAACAACGGTTTAAAAAAATAGTGAACTGATCACAGAGCAAACATCGATGGGTAGATAACACAACAGCCGACAGGAGGCCAGACGAAAACAAATGTTTAAGCTCCAATCACTCTCGAGATTGCTGTATCCGTTACATACTAGCAAAGAATTATGTCTTTCCTTTATTGTAATGATGTTCGTAGTTTGTTTGTTGGAAGCTGTATCTACAATTACCGGAGTCTGATTTTTTTTCTTCTATTGCCCTTGTAGCGGTGACTGCGTAAAATGACTTCTGCTACATGACTGGAAATTACATCTTGAAGTGAAATAAATATCTCACGTAAAGAGGTGTCACGTGTTCTCCCTCTTCTTGTTGTTTGATTGCTTCTGGAGGATTCCTGATGAGTGTGGGATGATTTGCGTGCGTGCGTGCGTGCGTGCGTGCGTGCAAGAAAGGGCTCAGACCTATCCCTAAACTTCTTAATTAAATGATCAGGCGACTTTCGGTCTCATCTGGATGTCCTGAGTGAAATACGATTACTTGACTCAGCTGGGAGCATATGTCCACCAAATCCCCTTGTTTGTCACGCATTACAGGCCCAGTCATCTGCAGCACACACGTAGTCCAACCAGCAAGTGAAGCAGTGAAAGGATAAGTGAACGAAAGAATGGAAGGACCCACAATGGTCAGTTCAGTCCCCACACTTCATACAATCATTGAAGTAAACCATCCGTTTGGTGTACACACCTCCCGCTTCTCCAAGCTTTCGATACAGTGTCATCTCTCCTACAGGTGAGAGTGTCAAAAGTATGTCCGCTCCTGAAACATTTCCCAATGTGCCAAAAGGTGGCTTCTCGAGTGTGCAAACCTCCTCGACTGTGGACATCAATCGGCTGTAAAGGATTATTTCAAGGATCACAAGCAGCATTTATACACAACAGATGGGGCATTAAGACAGTCCAGGTCGACAGAAGCCGGCGTTTTAAGGACCCTAAAAGGGACCGAAATGGGAAGAGTGGGTCACGGAGAAAAGCCCTTGTCAGTTTATGATGTTGTGAGGGCTGTCCGGTGTTGAGGTAGGAAGGTTGCCTTCATTTTGGGGGGTAGTAGATAAATTCAGACACCCTACAGGTGAAATTTTTTCAACAGCCGTGCTGGAGTCGTCTCACCACAGATCCTGCATCAAAATCAATGATGTAACAAGGAAGTGCAAAATGTAAGGGACGTGCGTTTGTTCATGTGAACCCAACTCAATGTTGCCTCAAGGCAGACACAACATTTGTGAAAATTGATGCACCTACCCACCTATCTCTCTCTCCATCTACACACACACTGCATACGCTCCCTCAACAGCTACACAGCTCAGAGAGCTGTTATTAAATCAATTATTATTGATGTCACATTGCAGTATTTCATTGATATGGATGACAAGTCTGAAGGGTGGCACAGTTTGTTTCAGCCAGGGGCGTAAACTCAAAATATAGATATGTCAAATGATTAAAAAATCACACAAAAACATAAACATCTAGTGAAACACACACACATATGATTCCTAAAAAAATATATGAAACATTCACGAGTGAACTACCTGTAACATAATTGTATATTATTATTTAAATATAATGTAATAGAAAAATACTTAATCAGAAATAAAATAGCAAATAAGTTAAAAAAAATTTTTTAGTTTCGTAGAAAGAAAGAAAGAACGAAAGAAAGAACGAACAAAGAACGAAAGAACGAACGAACGAAAGAAAGAACGAACAAAAGAACGAACGAACGAACGAACGAAGAAAGAAAGAAAGAAAGAAAGAAAGAAAGAAAGAAAGAAAGAAAGAAAGAAAGAAAGAAAGAAAGAAAGAAAGAAAGAAAGAAAGAAAGAAAGAAAGAAAAGATGTTCAGAGTGCACCTTTTGCCTGTACACCGGTGGGCTCAAAAGAAGGGGGGTGGCGGTTCCGCTCGGCTCGCCATAGTCACGGCTGTGCACAAAGCCTCCCCATGAGGCCCACTTTGAAGACTCTGATCCTCCGACTCAAAGCTGCGGACAGGTAGGTCTCCCCCCTCGTGTCGCTGGCTGCCTCCTGCGAGCGGCTTTGGAGGAACTGCTCGCTTGAGATCAGAAATCATTATAACTCCACCATAACTGCGAGACGAAGCGAGTTGAAGTTTCTGTTCCACTCACATCTCAACCAGAAGAAAATTGCACGACAGTTAGTAGTCGGCGCCTCCTCCCCAAAAATACAGGTCTTGTCTGACAGCTCACGACCATTGACAATTTGAAGGTGTCTTTTTAACAGCCTGGAGTCGGTGGTGGTGGTGATGGTGGTGGGGATGTTGGTGGGGATGGGGATTTCCTTGCACGTGCACAAAAATTAAAAGCAAACCCGGGACAAAACCAGGAATTTAACCTAGATGTTGATCATCGGTCACCCAAACAGAGCGCTGTCAGAAAACTATTCGTCAGTAAGATGCGTTGTATTTTTTAATTAAATTTTTTGAGGAAAAACTACACATGAACCTCAATTATCATTTTTGACATGTTAGAGCCAAGGGATTACAATAAACAGTAAACCTGGACTTGAAGGAAGTAGACCCCAGGACGACTTATTTCTTGCTGACTTCGTGGAGAAAAACCACAGGTAACCTTTCTCCTGGAGGTAGTTTCAGAGACAGGTGTCTGCAGATGTTGAGGAACAACACGTATCGGCAACATATAAAGCTATTGTCTAAAAATAAACTCGGACCTGAGAGGCAGTTCTAGAAAGTAGATCTCACCATCATTTTTATTAAACTGGGGAACAGGTTAGTTTTTAAAGATTGAATAGTTTTGTAAAGTTTGTATAAATTTCAAATTTTTTTAGATATTTATGATTACTGATGGTTACATTAATTTGCACTTGCACAGTTTGGTGCAATGTGAGCAAATGTTTGGGCTCTTCTTTCTTTTTATTTTGTGCTGCCATTTTCTCATATATCATGGATGTGTATAGGTGGACTGCTGTCTGCCGAGACCAACGCTCAGTCTCTTGCGAAGTTTTCCGCTGTTAGTCTCGGCGAGCCTAAACAAAGAATGTGACTAAACCGGAAGCTTTGTATCCACCAGCCTCGTTTTAGCAGTTAACTTGAAAAAAAATCGTCTGCCAGCAGTCCAGTAATACAAGTTCGTGATAACACGCGACACTCAAGTGTAAAATTTTATTGTCAACGACCTAATCTTTCGTTCTGATAATATTTTTTTTCTGTATTTGCAGGTGTGGGTACCTGATGACAGTTGAGACCTACCTACCTTCACCTGAGAGTCACGACCTCGCGTCACTGCTTTAGTCAACTCAGCACTAATTACCGGTGAGCTCGAGGTGGTCGTGGGTGTACAAGACACGGGGCAGGTGCAAATGTCTCTGTCGGTGTCGGTAAGGTTGATCTCCGAGCACGCTCAAAGGTGATAATAAAAGTGCGAGGCTTGCCGAAGGATGCCATCAATCTCGATGAAGCCTGTGAGAGGACAAGGCAGAGTGTGGAGTCTTTGAGCTCCTAGCCGAGGGCGACCATAGGGGGCGCCCCGTGCCTCTAGTGTTCACAGCAACTCGACCGCCAAGTTCACGTCCGCCTCACCTACCCGAGGTGGAGGGCTGAGACAGCGTGGGGTGCTTTATCTCCCCCTTTGAACACACGCTGACTGCAGCGGTCGGTAGTACTTTGAAAATTGTTTGTTCGGCGTTTTCAGCAATAGGAATCAGTATAACTTAAAAAAATAATGTTTTCCGATGACCAATATCAAATGATGGATTAAAAATTAAATTAATTTTAGCTTTTAATTTTAAAGGGTTGTAAAGGATTCAATTACCTCTTACGACTTTAGGTAAAGAAAACAGGAAGGAAATTATAGCAAGGTTTTAAATTAATACAAAAAGTTGCATTCCCGACAATTTTTAAATAGCTTTAAGTTAAAAGCTATAATAATTACGGTTTAACAGCTACAAGAACCAGAGCTTCTAAAACCTGTTTGATTATTTTCAAGATGAATAAACGTTGCTTGTCGTCGTCTGAAATCCACTTAATCGATGATTCTGGGTTTGAAACTTAATTGAAAATGATGAAGGGTTAACTGTGAGAAGTCCTCCTGGGTAATTATGTCGAGGAAATAAAAAAAGAACGGACACTAATGGCGAGCATTGACTGTGACATAAATATTGACAGAAAGGACATCATCTCACGAGAACATCACTTGCGGTAACCTTTGACCGCGAGGGTGAGCCAACATCACCATGCCTTGCCTCTACAAGTCCGTGGCAATTAACTTTAGTTATTCCGAGGTCACCAAAGATTAGCCTTTAGGAGCCGATGGTGATTAACCCTTACTGTTGTAAGGTCAGCAAGAATAAACAAGACAACGCTGAGCTGATTATCCTTCACCATTCCTTGTCATCAAGACTGGTCCTTACGACTGTGCTGGTGATTGACACTCACTCTTCTGTAAAGCCAACGATGGCTGGCCATCACACCACAGAGCGTGGCCATCAAAAGTGACGGGCTGGATGCCCGGATGCTCTGGTCTAGCTCACAATGAAAAAGATTTTATCTCTTTAGCTTAATACGCGATTAAATTCAATTTGCAAATTATTTCAAACAGCGGAATGTTTTTTTTTTAATTTATCATCATTAGGCTCAGAAGTGTGCATAGTGCACAATATATATATACTAGAGAATTGTAAACAGATAATACGACAGTGAAGCTCCTGCTGCATTGTGGGAACGGACGAGCGTCCTCGGACTCATCTTTGACGAGACTTTGACGAGACGTGCGCGAGCGAGCGTCAAAGATGCGTCAGCGGCGGTCGTCAAACGCCAGGTCGGAGCCTGGCTGACTTCCATACGGCCTGCTGACAACGCATGAAAGCGTCATTAAACACGGCGCTGCGAGGAGCTATACCTTGCTCCGCGAATTACCTCACCCTTGAATGAAAACATCTGAATTACCTCACCCCTGACTGGCATCACGTGAAGAGATTTCACGAATACCTCGGCGTTTTGAATTCCTCATAAAATGACGGCAAACATCTTTTAGTCGAGTTGTTTCGCACCTGGCTCTCATTGCCGCAGTCTATCTCCTCGAATTCAAAAAAACGAAACGTGTTTTTGATGAAAGGACTTTGGATTAGAAGATAACGTACCCGGCTTTTGTTCGGGGTGTCCATTTGAGGGTGCAGCTGGGAGGAGAGCCAGGCAGAATGATGTGCGCATTAGACTGTGAGGAGACGTGGCGAGCCGCACAATGCTCGACAGTTCAGAGAGGTTTGACTTTGCCAAACCACGTGAATGCATTCTACGTTCATTTACGTGACTATACGGTATTGCTTGAAAGCATCCTTAGTGTTAGCCAGCCATTTTTTTTTTCAAATTTTTTTTCCGGTAAAAGTAGCAATGGAAGGGAATGATCATTGAAATAAATATATAGGCAGTGGATGAAAGGGAAAACGAACCAGACCCAGTCGTTCCGTGTGTCAGGTAGATGCAGTGAGGATGGTAGGAGCTCAATGGAGGGAGTGAGGCTAGCGTTGATCACGTGGTCAGGTGATACGGAAAAGGAAGTGGCGTTGGGTTTGAGAACAGGTGGTAAGTTTTTAACGTTAATTATTATTTGTTGTTGTTTGTTGTTGTTTTTAGTTTCAAGATCAAATTTTTTCAGTTTGTAAGGTGATGTGTGGTGGCATTGATAAACATCTACGATAGAACAGGAGGACACAACTAATGGGGAAAATTTTTTTCTGGAATTAAAGGATTCAAACATTGATGAAACGGAAAGACAGTTTCGGTCATTGATCTTTCGAAATATCTATGATTCTCTCTCTCTTTGTCTTTCCGTGCGTATTACATCATGTCTTAATGCTGTCTTTTTCTTCTCATTTGACACCATTTTTATTTTATTTTTTCTTCAACACATCTGCTGATTGTGATAAAATATTTTTCACCTCCTGCCGTTTCTCCCGTCTTCCTTTTACCGTAGTTACAAGAAGTTTAGTTTTATAAACGTTCCAAACCTAAAAATTAATTAATGTTTTGCACTGGAGTCAGCCCGGGGTGAACAAATAGCGTAACTCCACGCCGTATAAACAACCGTCGTAATTATTTATTTATTTTTTTTAAGCAAATGAGCGTTGCAATATTGATGTTCGTTACAAGCACGACCTTTTCGAACTTACCTGAGACCCTTTTAAAAAAAACTTCCAGTAATGACAGCAAATATTTACTAATCACAGGGTTTGATTTGAATTAGGAGACGGGAGGTGGAGTTTAATTTGTCGGGAGTACATTCAGTCTAACGAGGGTGTCTCCACCACCACTACCACAGTCCACCCTCCTCCCATCATTTCATGACAGACCAGAGTTAATAAAAACATCACGGGGAGGGTTCATGACCGGAAGTATGTACAGGGATGGTATTTGTACTTTGTTAATGGGCCTCACTCTTCATCTGCCTGCTGTTGCCAACGAGAACTAAACCTGACCTTTCCAAAGGAATGGATGAAGTATTTTTTTAAAATCCTGATGAAGAGAGTCACAGACTGTTGTCTTCATTACAACTTACTTGGGGGAGACAGACAGAGCGAATAACTGGCACCACGACAAAACTACGAAAATAATAATTTCACCGTTGGCAGCTGTTGGTCCACGTCATCGATTCTTCAGCCAGGTTGCATCCAGTATTAAACTTTTGTTACATGTCTGCAGCATTGTGTGAGTATTTGAAATATCAGTCATGCGGGATCCAAGAAAAGTCTGGTTCCGTTCTCAATAGGTTTTGAAAGATTTTTTTTGTTTTTTTTTTTTTTTCGACTTAAAATATAGCAAACCTCTTTCTCTTAGCATTATCGCTCTTTCTTTCTCTTCACCTCTCTTCTCTCTCTCTCTCACGCGCGCGGGCATACATTAAGGCTCTTACCTGTTTTAAAATATTCTTACCTGCTCAAGGCACTTAAGAATCTTTTCTTTCTTTCTCCTTTTTCTCTCTCTCTCTCTTTAACTTTTCGTTCTTTCTTTGGCTATAGTCGTTAAACCGAAAATAGATTAAAACAGAGTTCACCTTCTTGCTTTACAAGGGAAGGAATTCACCTGCTACCTTTCTCCTCACCTTTTGAAATCCAAAAGAGACGTCTACCCACAGCGAGCCCCACCCCATGCTGCGAGCTACCCGCTCGACTCCCTTTACTGTCGTCGGCGCAAAGTTTTGATCTCACCGTCTCGACAGAAGAGATGTTGTAGGTTGTCTCAAAGCAGCCTTCTCCCCTCATTGGGGATCATTTGCGGCCCCTGTATGATTAGCCGACGGCAGAGAACTCTGCGCACAAAAGTGAAGTAGGGATCGGATTACCCGCCCTTTGCTTTCTAGAATGATAGATGTCTGCTAGCGGAACTAAATAGGGCTTGAAGTCCTCTTGGCCGCTCTAACGATTTGAAAAAAATCTTTCAAAGATTATTTTCTTATTCGGCGTCTATTGCTTTTTTAGTGCTTGTATGGAGGCATTTCCGTTGCGATTATCAAAAGCTGAAGTGGGGAGGTTATGTGTCTAGTGGTAGGGTACAGGATGGTGTCGAAAGGGTGGGTGAAAAAGCTTGCTGGGAAGAGAGGTGAAATGATAAAAATAAAAGAATAAAAAAAAAAGAGGTTGTGGACAACAGCGTGGGTAGGTTAGAGGGAGGGGCCTAGCAGGTTTACCTGCTCTTTAATGACAGGTCTGCCGTCTCAGGCCAATGAACAGAGGGCTGTCCCCCTCCGAGGCGCCTCGATTGTTTGCGGAATGATAATGTTCGTGCAAATGCCGTAAACTCCGAGTGTGCTTTCTTGCTCCCACCCCTCCCGTAAAAAGTTTACATCGATTGCAACGGGTTTTTTTTTTCTCCTCCTCCCACTGACAACGTCACTAGCTATCCGCGATAGCGCGCTGGTAGCTGGGCCTGCTAAGAGCAATCCTCTTCTTGAGATACACCGCTCTAACTGTACCTCCAAGAGTTCGATTCTCGCGACGGACAGCTTTCCTGTTCGACTAAACTGTAAATTCATTTTTATCAACTGCAGGACCGCGTAAATTTATTGAAGAAATCGGTACTATTATTTATGAAGTGGTTAAAGAACCAAAGTAACAGGATGAAGCCGGTTCGATACCCACTAGGTGCAGCTGACCAGCTTAGTTTGAGGAAGGATAGGCTGACCGCAAGATAAGTGCCACCCAATGGTTGGGGAACTACTTTGTGTGTGTGGTAGTAAGATTAATCAAGAGATGCATATCAAAAATTGTTATTAATAAATTTCAAAAGATCAAGGAAATTATTTTTTTAAACATGTATTTCTACTTGACATATAACCCAAGTCAGGTGATTCGTGATGAGGCAAGTCATGACCCTTTTCGTCTGCGCATGCGTAATGACTGATTGACGTATTGTTGATGTTCTGATGAAAATACATTTCTGTCCAACGTATGTTTTTCTATCAACCGTAACAACAAAAAAGAATTTTGGATGGTCTTTTCGGATCCCCCCAACCTCGGTAGGTCTTATGTCAGGATGTCAAAGCTAGATGCTATAAATATGTATTGTAATTTAAGATCTTTGTTAAATATTGATATCAACAGATGGACTAGTAGACAGCGCATGTGTCACCTGGTTCAAGCGCTGGAAATAATACTGTGCAATAAGGATTAAGAAAGATGACAGATGGACAGATAAGCACATGGAATATGTTCGTCAATGAAGCTCACGTAACCTGCACACAGAATTATTCAACCAAAATCAAGATGGATATATACATCGTTTCATATGTGACGAAAACACATTAAAACGCACAAGACTTCATATTGATATCTCGAACAGAAAAGCATGAATAGGAAATACGAAAAGTTCATGCATAGCGACAGATTACACAACAGGGTATAAGGACAATGTCAGATTCTCATAAATGTTTTAATATTAAAAAAGGTGGATACTTTTTTAAAAAGTCGAATTGTCAGGAACAATGTTCAAACCGTCAGTCCTGAGTTAGTAGCCGGCATAAAGGTTTGGAAGCTCGGAAACATTGTAATGTATGAGGCTTTAAAAATCATAGCCAACACATAAAGATACCTGCCATGATAGCAGTTTGAATTTATGGGCCGTTATATTCACAACATTTTATCCTGTGTGCGGAGTCACGATAAGAGGTCAGATTATAGGGTCAGGCCTTGACCTCTCTCTATCTGCCTTGTCTCCCTTCTCTTGTTGTGACAAGGTCTGGACACCTTCCCTTGGTTTGGTGACTTTTTCTACAGCAGGACTTGTCAGATCTTGTGCAAATGATGACATCTTCTTCTCCACAAGTTCTGTGAGAGGCTAACATTTCACAAGAGGTTTAAAAATATTCCAGGGTTAACATGCAGGGTATTTAATGTCTCATTAATATAAATGGCTGATGTTTTGTGTCTTTTGTCGAAAATAACTTTGATGAGCAAAGTTGGCGATCCCATATAAGGTATGCTGGTAGTAAGGGACACACACACACATACACACGTGTGCACCAGACTGCCAGAAGTAACAAGTTTAAGCTGTCTTATTGTTCACTTTAATGCCTGTTGATTAACACATTGTCACGACTGTCAATGAAGATCCAAACTGTCAAATAACACAGAAGTTGACAAACAAAAACGTCCATCATAAACAGAGGGACATCCATGGTATTCAGAATACAATATCTGCAATCGCCATGAAACCTGATCAACGAAGACGAATTACTGATGAATGTGTCAGCCAGCACTGACCACAGATGAAAAAAAAAAAAAAAAACCGAATGAAGTCACAATCTGAAGATGTTTACTTACCTAGCATCCAAAAATGTAGATTGGAGAGGCAGAAATACAGAGAAAATGAACTATAAAACACGAAAGATTAGTAGAAAGTATATATTATCAAGTGAAAACATTTATTGCGTGGAAGGTATTTAAGAGGTGTTAGTAGGTGTTAATACGAAAAAGATATTAGTACATGCAAAGTATCTAGTATTATTTAGTAAAATTGCATAATATTATGAAATAAAAATTATTTTTATTACATCAAGGAAGGTGTATACTATTAATAAGTAAAAGCGTGTAGTTAATGAGAAAGTTGTTCACAGCCAGGATTTCCGATACATGCGATGGCAGGTATGAACACCTGGAAAGCAATGGATGGGATTTACCACCGTGTCAGCAGCAGCAAGATGAAAGGAAGGCGCGCGTGAAGATGTTAGCGGTTGGGACCAGTGACCGTTGTCACACAGCAGGAGTCCAGTGACAGGACACAGGACCATAACATGGAGATGTTGAACACACAGTGGAGTAACGGCTGTTTTATTACTGTCCGATAAAAAGCAGGCAAGAACCATCATGGTCTTGCTTAAGAAACACATTCTGCTTAATCTTTTATAGTCGTGTCAGCGTGAAACGAGGAAGCAAAGCATACCTCCTGTTCTCTCCTTTCTTTCATTCTCGTTCACTCTCCTTTTTCTTTCTCTTTCTCTCCTTGTCTTCTCATTCTTTCTATCTCATTTTATCTCCATTAATCTCTTTCTTTCTCACTCTTATATATTTTTTCAATCTCTTTCATTCTCCAGTTCTTCCTCTTTCTTTAATCTTTCTCTGAGCTCTCATTCATGTCCATGCGCTCTCTTTCTCAGTCTCTTTTCATTCTCTTTTTCCTCCTCTCTTATTAATTATATCTCATTCTATTTCATCTGTTTTTCGTTCTGTCTGTTGTACACTAGTGTACATGTATAGTTGTATGCACAAGCACATACACGCGCATGCTCATGTGAGCACGAGAGAAAGATGCAATCATGGCGACTGGACTCAAGACCCGGAGACCAATGGACCTGATTCCCTCAAGCGCCATCTGAAAATCAGAACGAGGCTCAGTGGACTGATGTAGTGGCTGCCAAAACATATTGTCACTAACCTGTTTTGTTCTTGATATGTTCTGTTTGACCACGATTTGCAGTTGTTGTATACTGTCAATGCAGCTTTTCCTCCTTTTGTCTAATGTACTCTTAAAAATATTTTTTAATATTGTGAATGGGGAATATAATATATCATTAGAGACAGGGGAATATTGATTTCCCCACATGGTGCACTTTGTGTATTTATTGTTTACATTTGTGTCTCCAGCCTTTATGAGGAACCCAAGTGTAAATATTGTAGGTGCGTACACATCTCTTGTATTTGTGTATCACCATCCTGTAGAATTTACTTGTTTGCGCTGCTATGTCGCATTAGTGTATTCATTCATACTTATGTTTAGGATTTTTAATTCACTTAAAATATAATTATTCAGCCTGCCTGATATTTCTATTAAATGCCATTTCATCGTTGCGGTTATGTTGTCTTCGGACATTTAAACAGAACACAGAAAATAATCTTCATTTTAGTAAATCTAGTCATTGTACAAAATTTAACCGAAAACCGAAATACTTAAGGTTTGAACTTGTTAAGTATATTTAAGTATTGTGACTGTTTTCGGGGGAAAACTTAAACTTTGAAGATGTTTATCCAAGACGAGGTCAGTTGCAGGGTTCACCTGGTTTCCAGACAATGAAATATGATGTTAGTGTAAAGGACAATGATGAGATGATCGTTAATAAACTATTACTACCACAAAACATCTGAAACAAGAACACCATGATTTCAATTTTTTGGTGAATACTTGGTTAGACTAAAAGAACTGACACTGTGATAATCGTACTCGACTAACTGAAACTAAAATAATAACTGATAATGAACAGTATGAATATTAAATTATAATATATAATACTGAACGTGTAATTTTTCTTGATAAAAGTGGTTAAAGTAGTAAACAAAGGGAAAATATAAAATACTGAACTTTGTTTCTGTTGACAAAAAATGGCGACAGCAAATTTATTTCTTAAAAGAAAAAAAAAACCAACACAAACAGACAGCCACTGAAATGATTCCATATAAAAAGTAATATTGTACGAGTATTATTCTTACCTCAATGTCAAGGTTGTTCTGTAATCACAAATACTAAGAAAAAATATTGGTTTGGATTAGAAACAGTTTATTAGAGTGTTGCGCATGATAAATGTTGGTGTTACGTGAAATATCGCTCAGGTAATTTATATCGCTTTCCTGACAGGTAATAATGGCAGGTGGAGAAAGGTGGGAACAGGTTGAATCAGCCCATCAGAAAGTGCTAAGCTGACTTAAATACAAGGAGTCGGCCATTTCTGTCGCCCAGTTCCTATCGCAAAGTACTTTACAGTGTCACAGCGCCGGCCTCCAATTTCTGGGCCTCAACCAAAGCGAGGTTTGCATTAAGGGAGGAAAGACTCCATTACCCTGCACACGGAGCTGAATTCAAAGCACTGGGCCCTCGGAGGAAACAGCCTGGCCCCCCTGCAGCTTGTGACTTGGGCGCGTCGCAGCGGGGGTACCCGGCACAATAGCGGGCTGCAGAATTTTAGTTCGTTTGATTGCACGAGCCCCGGTTACATTTTTTTTTTTAATCTTTTTTTCCCCCTCCTCAACTTCACCATACCCACCACCATCCCACTACCCATCCTCTCCTTCTTCCACTCGCCGCGGCAATCCGCGGACAGTCAAAACTCAGCAGCCGAGATCGATTCTATTGAAATGATTCGCCTCTCCACGCGCGAGGGCGGTGAGATCAAAGAAATTCCTATCTTGCCTCTGCTTCCACGCTAGGTCCGTTTTGTTGTCTAATGTCGTGTGGAGGGTGTGTGGAGGTGGGAGTGTGGAGGTAGGGAACATCTATTTCTTCCCACATCGCTACCCTTCTCTTCCTATGATCTTTACCTACCTCCCTCTCCCCAGCTCCATACACATATTGGTTTCTTGATTGTTTTATTAATGAAAATTATGCAAGAAAAATATAATGTTGACTCATAATGTGACACTGTACTTCGAAGACATTAAAAACTTGGAGAAATGTTAACACACATACATTGTCTCTTTTTCTCTCTCTTTTTCTCTTTCCAAGCTCCTACGATTTTCTTTCTCCGTTGTGGAAAGCGGTGGTACCCATATCTCTGTACAATTACCGTTAACACACTAAAACCTCGTTTGAAGGGCTCCAGCAAGAAGCTATGACCGGGTAGAGAACGTGTCCTGCTTCGTGTCTACAGTTCATAAGCCAAGGCCAGGGGTTGGTGGATCAAATTGACCGTGGCTTGATTACACGCTCACCCGCCATTGTCAGCTTGTCCCCAATAAAGGAAACAGGCGGTAAAGCCAAAACGTAACAAAAGACAGAGAGATAGAAAGAAAGCGTGAGTGAAAGACTGAAAGGAAAACAGGAAATGAAAGAATACGGCAGAGAAGGGAGATAAGCCGCCTGGGCCGGCTTTTTATCGCCGAAGAATTTTTGTTATCTGTCAAAGATTATTTTTTTATTGTGGAAAAAATCTTTTATCCGAGGAATATGTCCCCATTCAAAGAGCAGTTCGCTTTTTATGACTGAAGAAAAGGGAGGGATTGGGAGTGGTGGGAAGGGGAGAAAGAAAAAGAGAGAGAACTCTTTTCGCTTGTTACCTCCCTTTACTCCACCACTGACTCCCGTTGCAGTTTCAGGGGCTGTGACGAACCCAGTTTTCAATAGGAGATCATTTTGCCACCATCTTTGATGTCCGGGCGTGTCTTCTCGGAGATGTGGAGATGAATTTTGTTGCATTTCATCCCTGAAGAAAAGCACAGGAAGACGTAATTTTTAAGCGACAAAAGAAAATGTGCGAGGGATTTTTTTCTTCCAAATATTCTGCGATGCTAACAAGAAGGCATAGCTATTCTTTCCTCCGCGCACATTTCAAAAATATTTTTATTTTTGGAGGGTTTAATCTAGTATCCGTATTGGTTTTTCCTGTAGCTTGTGTTGCGAGAAAGGATCCGGACAGCCGGATAAATATTTGAAGATAATGCATAAATATGGCGAACCCGTTCCCAGAGGCTGTCGGAGTTGTGAGCATCACAAAATGCAAATTAAAAAACTCAGAATGATATATTGCTTCTTGCTTTTAGGTTTCCTTGAAAGAAAATTGATGCCAGGGCATTGTATATAATCTGGGTACTCTATAAAGTTTATAAACATCAAAGGATGTTTCGTGTCCATCTTTTAAAAATCTGTCCCTGACTTTCATAACTCATTTTTTCCCATTTCCGACTTTCATTTATTTCCCTCCTTTATATAAAAAATATAAAACAGGGATGAAGGGAAAAATTGTTGTCAAATAATTACTCAAGCAAATAGTTCACTAACAACAGCAGTATCTTAAGATCTGCTTTGGAGTAAAATATTTTAAATCGCAGAAAGCATTTTTGTCGATTTCTATACTTGTATAAAATAGTTACCCAAACTATTTAAAAGTGTAGTACAAGGAATGCGATAGAACCACCAGGGCTGGTCTTGACTTGTTAGTTTTTGCTTATTTAGTTGGTTAATTAGTTAAACAGGAAATTAATTTCACCAAGTGGTCATTTCACCAACATGGGGAAAAATGATGAAAAGAGACGCAACGAGAGTATTTGGAGAAAATTTCTCCAGTTCTATAAAGAGGTTTCACTTCCATAGAAAAGTCACGAGACAGGATTTGACCCAGCCACCATTCGCTCTTCAATGCAAGAGTGATGAGCCAGCATTGTACTCATGAGCTACCGGTGAAATTATTTTTCCAACTACGAATAGAGTGGGAGATGTCAACCAACCAAAAGACACGATAATGTACATTATGCATGATATAACCAACAAGATGGATAACATTGGTAAAATATATGGATGTGTGTGTATGTGTATATGCCCGTTTTTGTTTTTGTTTTTGTAAAGAAATAGACATAGAAATAGTTTTAATCCTAACCTTAGACCCTATACAAAATCATAATCACACTCCTAACTTCAACACTATCTCACGCAGTTTCTAAAGCGATATTTAAAAAATCTTAACAACAGATGCAAACAAAAAGCGAACCAAACACGTTTGAAACAATAAACACACACAACCTATAAGAATGTTGGAAACCTCGTCTCATTGGAATCGAGAAACTCTTCTATGCACAAAAATGCTCGTTCATACCACATCTTTATAACAGCTCCACCAACTGTCAATAAAAGTTTTTTTTATTGAAAACCTTATTTTCATTGGCTGAATTTTTCTGCGGTCCTCGTGGCGTGAGAAGCAATTCCGCCAATCAGAGCACTTCTACTAGACACACAGTAGACAGCCAGGTTGTGTGGGTATTAATCTACCTGGGGTCACACCTCGGCCACAGATTATCGAACTGTATGATAATTTGCTTTAGTTTCAAACAAACAGTTGACTTGTTTATCTTTTCTGTCGTAAGCAGTCATGCGGCGCCTGGCAATACTGAGCCTCCTTTGACATCAAAGACGTATTTACTTGACATCAAATATTCACGAAGTAAAAGAGTGCAGGGTCATAAAATTCCAACAACAAAAGTCTCCAACGAATTCCCTAAAACAGGAAGCCGTTAAGCAGGGTCAAGCCTCAGTCACTCATGTTTCATCACCGACGAAGAACAGGCCGAGCTAGTTTCAATGTAAATAAATAGACCTCTCAGAGCTACATTCAGCATGAATAAATAAAGTCCCCAGAGCAAACAGTTCATGTGCTGGACAGGTGTAGATAACAGATGTACTCTGAACTTTCTGGACCAACGACTTTTCATGTGACTGTCCACGTGTGTGTGTGTGTCTGTCCGTTTGAATGGGTTAACTTGCATAAACTAACATGAAACGTAGGACAAAAAAAAATTCTTCTTCATATTGTTGACGATTCTGGCAGTTAAGTGTTATGCTTGTATCACATGTACGGCAAGCCCATCCGAGGTCGCTGAGACGGAGGTTGCACGCGGCAACTGGAATTAATTAGATTTAATAATTAAGATAACAAGGTAATGCTGATCCTCGTGGTTGTGCCGAGAGAGAGAGGGAGGGTAGTGGGGTAGGCAACGGTCCCTCCGCCGCCTGGACCTGAACCTGACTGGTGTGGCGAGGTGGTCGCGCCAACTGTAGCAATTACATCAACGAGGTTCCTGGTCCCCAAGGGCGACAACTCGCAGGACGGCGTGTGTGTGTGAGAGAGAGAGAGAATCAGTGGTTTGATGGTGGGACTCGGTCAACATCGGCGGCTGGGAGGCCGAATGTTCCAGAGCCGCGGCGCTGGGCGGGTGGGTGACAAGGGCCAGGAAAAAATAACGATGTAGAAGACGGACGGGCTGAAGAGTGACGTCCCTTGAGCAAACATCGACCCACGAGGTCCGCCAGAAAGCTGGCCGGACAGCTCCCATCGCTTCAGGTCTGGCAGCGGAACCAGACGTGTAGACACGCCTGAGTGACTCGCTGAAGTTGTCATCAAAACGGATTGTTATTTGAGTTTTGTTTGGTTTTCGTGTCAGCATACCTTTTTTTTTTTTTTTTTTTTTTTGGAGGGTAAGTGTGAGAACTGATGGCAGTTGACAACAAAACAAATACAAGTTGGGTAGATGACACAGCTGATCATCAGAGCGAAGAGGATTACTTTTTTTTTTTAATTTGTCACCGGATATTATCCAGTCAATACATTTGTACAAGCGTTGTTAGTTTAGCTCCACATATTATTCAACATTTTACTATGAGGACATCAGACATAATTTTTGATGAGTCGTGGTCATTGATACCGCGTTGAACAACAGAAAGAAGAAGAGGGTGTGGAAAGTACCAGAAGTAGAACCCATCCGCCTGACGACGAGCTAAATGATCGAAAACAGAAAAAATGGAGTATGCTTCTTTCTTTTCTTTTCTTTTTTTTTCTTTTTTTTTTTTCTTTCTTTCCCTACTCTCACCCTCTGTTTCCTCGCAATCTGTTTTCTCGGCCGTTAAGGCGCCTAGTTGCCAGACAAGGTCTCGCGCTTCACCGCGAGATCGCACGTGGTGAAGACTGGAGGAAACTTTACAAAGCACTCGCTGTTTTCTAGGTGACCGCCCATCCGTTTGAGGACAGCGTATTGTAATAGCATTTAACGAGGTAACTAATTAACATCCTTGCATGGTTTTCTCCTTTCTTCCACCTTGGCAGCTTCTTGGATTTAAAACACCTCTGGAATCTTTCAGACGTCTAATGCATCTTTCAATCGGCTTGAGCGAAACCGCTGGCATTCCAGTTACTGACCAGCAGACCGGAAGCAGTTCTGCATAATACAGAGTTTTACACTTGAGTTCATAGTTCCTTAGTCTTTCGACCGGAAGTGTGTTTCACGCGAGGAAAATGGGGAATGGCGCCGTGTGACAACACAGCGGACATCCAACAGACCACAAAAAGTCTATCTCGCTCATCAATGAAAACCCGTACAAATGTTAGCCACCCGAAATGATAGGGTGCTGCTTGAAACCTCTTAATTCACCTTGTTCTACCTGAGTTGTTTTCTGTTTGATACCTTTGTTGGGTTTTGTTGAGTTTTTTAATTAATTTTTTATCTGTTGTTTTTGGGTTTTTTTAAAATTATCTTTTGTTTTTGTTTTTTTTAAATTAAATTTTGTATCTGTTGTTTTTGTTGTTTCTTTAGTTTTGTTTTGTTTTTTACCTGTTTGTATTTTTAATGTTTTTGGTTATTGTTGAGTTTTGTTTTTTCTGGGTTTTTTTTTTTGTTTAGTTTTGTTGTTTTTTACCTTCTGTTTTTGGTTATATTTTTATTGTTTTTGGTTTATGTTTTGCTTGCTCAAATGTTTTGTTTGGTTTGCTTGTTGTATTTGCTTATATTTTACATTTGTGTTTCTCCGATTTTGTTTGGTAAGCCATTTTGACAATAAAACACTGGTTTCACATTCTTACGAGCTTTGGACACAGTTTAGCAAATGTTATATAATATATACTGTACATATATATGTATGTGTGTGTGAAAGAGAAACAAAGGAGTAAATTAAATGTCCTTGGTAACTGCTGTCGTCCCGCGCTCATGAAGCTGATCTATGTCTGCCTGTTATGACAAACTTGTAATTAATGCCGCCATTACCTCATCATTCACAACAAACATAACCTGTTACAACAGCCAACATGTCACCAAGTGCCTGCGACACGACAAGACCCGCTTAATCTAAAACCACATGAATGACAAAATGCCACAGGGACGACTTTAACCCTTTCCTCGCTAAACACTAAAATTATTCAACTGTAGTACAAGGTACTTAATTTGTTGATATATTGTAGACCTGAGTGGGTATGAGATCACAGTTAAAATAAATATATTCATTTGGAGTAGTAGACTTTGTGTACCCAGGAAAAAAAATTATAAGTGTTAATTTTCTCACTCACCCATACATCGCCACTCATGCAATCAGTAGTATGAGAAGTGACAGCACTCGAGGATTATGAGGCTGGCAAAAATCAGTAGGACATGATTTAGGACATGTGTGACATGTAGGACATGAAAATATTTGCATAGTTTATCTAAACTCTATTGGTATTGACTAGTCAAACTATACAAACTAATATGTTCAAATGTTTCAGGTCTGAGTGGTCCTCGACAATTTTTCTCTCTATTTGTTGTAGAGAGAAATCTCAGTGGAGTAGTACTTTTGTCTCACTTCACCCTCCTACAGCTAGTGACGTCAGAAAGGTTAACCGATGCGTTTTTCCGTTACAGTTTTATGTTTGCTTTCTTTTAAATGAGTGTCACACAAGCCCAGTTAATCACTGTCAGACCTTCTAAAAATGTTTGTGGAGCCTCCACGCAATGTGGAGCAATGAAGCTCACACGGAGGTTGTATGAAGAACCGGTTAACGGGACTTGAGGCAGACTGGTCACGTGTCCTTCGGCACAGGCACGGAGAAAAGATTTGAAAACAGCGAAGAAAGATGCTGCTGGTACACAAGGGTTGATGAGGTAGATGACACGAGCTTGACGAGGTGACAAGACTAGGGTTGATGTGTCGTCGTCGTCGTCAGCTGATGTCGTTTCCGCTTTTTGCTCTGTTATCTAAACATTGATTGTGGAAGACGACTAAAGCACTCGGCGAGGTTTAGAAATTGTTTTGCTTTTAAGAAGAATTTCCATTGCTTCTGAAGTCATTTTTCTCTCTTTTTATTTTGTCACCTTCTTCTTCTCTTTCTTTCTCCTTTTCTTTTGTTTTTTTTTTAAATTTCTCTTTTCTTTCGCGTTTTCTCTTAGTTTACTCTTTTACTTCTTTATTGTTTGTTCGTTTTTTTTCTTTTTTACTTTCTTGCACTTTTACATTTTTTCTTTTACTTTTTTTCTCTCTCTTGCATTCTTTCATTTTTTTGTTCTGCTACTTTTTTCCTTTGTGACTCTCTTTGTCCACATCTCACGTAGCACGTTAATGGGTTAATGGGCCTATCTGACAAGGCAGTTTAAAGGGCATCGTGGAAAAGATAATTTTAAGGATCTTATCTGACAAGGTAATAGAGTGAGGTCGGATCTGCAAAGGTGAGGGGATTATTTTCTCGAGTTAAATACACACGTTGCTTATAAAGGAGTCTTACAAGAGGCATTTTATATTAGGAAAAATGTGTTGAGATGTACACTGAATTAGATATATGCTGCAAAAAAAAAAGGTCATTAGGAAAACTACGGACATACTTATACATGGACTGCTGGCAGTCTGCCATGGCCAACACATTGCCTATCGTGAAGTATGTTGTTGAAAGCCAACATACAGAAGTAAACATGAGGTGGGTGGACACAACAAAATGTCAACAGGTTATTTATTTGTTGCTTACATACCTTTTTCTTTGCTTAATTTTTTTTTCTTAGCCATTGAAACCACAACAGATCATAAAGCTTGAGATTTTGCTCCTCCCTCCACCGGAGAGCTCGCATCGTCATCTCTTCCTGATTTTGCGCTGATAGATAAACCGAGGGCTCATTCTCAGAAACTTATTCTAGCAGTTCACGGGGAAAATTCCTCTGACAACAGCCCAGTATATATACCTCCTGAAAAATGATGAAGGGACTTTACTGAATCGTGAGACCAGAGCAACAGTGTGTCCGACATTGCAACTAGAGACTTGTCTGGAACTTTCAGATGATTTACTTTGCTACCGTCAGAAAATGTTTAAATGAGATCACAAATTGATCGCATCAAGAAAACAAAATTAACACCTCATTTGACCCATGTTTTATCATAATTATTTTAATAAGGATCAGAATAACTCTAAATTCATGTACACACAAATAAACATGTTCAAAAAGGTCGTGTGCCAGGATTTATCCTGCTCATAGGAAAACCGAAGCTAGGAATATAATCAGCATACTCTTGTCGTATTTTTCTACACGTTTTTTATACTCTTTGTAGATTCTTTTCATACTCTGCACCGCAAAACTCGAAACTAATTCTAATTTAGTTTTTGATGCCGAACTCTAATGAAACCCGCGAGTGCTGAGGGTCGACTGTACGGGAGGGAGAGGAGTTGGGCTCTGTTTGCCTGTGTTCCTGTCTGATATTTGTCTGTATGTTCGCTAATAAATATTTATATTTAATAAAAATGAGTTCGAATGTATCCTATGAATATTTTTTCTGTATTTAGATGTTAATTGCTTTTGTATTTGTAAAACTCATTAGGTCTACTGTACAGAAATGTTATCTATAAATCTGCCTTCTTATTATTAAATCTTAGATGATATGTTGTCTCTGTGTCTCTGTATTTCTGTATCTTCAGTGTGTCTTTTGTCCACTGTTTGTTGGTCTGTATATTTACCACTAGTTCAAAATTTGTGTATTTCACTTTGTGTTCTTGTGCCTGTAGAGCGTATTCTGAAAACTGTAAAATGTCTTTCTCTTCTTATTATTAGTATTATTACTAGAAGAAGAAAACAGAGATCCTGAAGGCGTTCACCTGTAATCATGTTTGCTCAACACAAGAAAGTACAGAAAAGGGAAAACTTCAAAAGAGTACTTAACTGTTCCCATATTTTCTTGCCTTCTTTTATCTGTGTAAAGAATTCGCTTTTTAAAATTTCACTGTGAAAATCTTTCGGTATTGGGGTATAGGTCAAGGGGGATCAATGTCCATCTTTGAGTCGCTGGTTTACCATGAAAGAGGAATGTGTCGATATTTTCCTCTTTCTCACCTTGGCCACCGTCAACACAAAAATCTTTATTTCCCTTTCACATTGAAATAGTGATAGTAAAATTTTTTATTTGCGAAATACACACAAACACGCAAATGTCGAACACTCACAAACCGATGTTCAGCACATGGCTTCAGCAATAAAACACAAACAACTGTACAACATTTTACCTGTTTCCCTTCAACCATGTCTCATAATTACCTTCCACTATCTCTCATAATTACTTTTCCATACAGCTCATAATTTCCGGGACAAAAAGACAACACCTGTTTCAGCATCAACTACGAGCTTCTCATCTGGAACCGTAGTTCTGAAGCGAGGGTAAGAAGTGTGTGTCCCTGCAACAACATGGAGAACGAAGGGGCAAACATCTTGTTTCCGATGTTCTAAAGAGATGTCCAAACCCCTCAGATGTCCATTTACCCCCGGGGCCATAGTTATAAAGCGATAGCCAAGATGCATGGGGGTAACGAAACAAAAGTAATATGTGTGGAGTCGGGGTACAGCATTGTGACTACGAAAACAAGACGATTCTCCTGGACTTCCCCATATTGCCAGGGAAAAGACTTACTCTTGATTTATAATTACGACCACAAATGTTTAGATACCTGTCCCTAACACTACGAGCATGAAGCCCCATGCTGTGTCTGTAACAGTCGTTGTGGACCTCACCTGGCTCACTGTCACTGAGTACAACAACAGGTGTATTTTATGATGATTAGTTTCTGAAAGAATGGTGTGATGAATTCGATTACCATAGCAACGCAAGGTATCAGATCTGACCATGAAAACATGTTTGTAGTGTATATTGCATACCAGCCTGACCACTCATCCCTCTCTTTCTTACCTTCTATTTTTCTTCACATCAATTACTTTCTTATTTATCTATTTAAATTAAAGCGCATACATTCTCTCTCTCTCTTTCTTTCTTTCGCTCTGTGTGTGTGTGTGCATGTAAATGAAATGTCTTTCTCCCTTTCATTTTTCTTTTCACTTTGTGCTCTTTCTAATTTTCCTTCTTATCTACAATTTTTTTAAGCATCCCTTTTTCTGTAAACTTCACTTCCGTTTTCTCTCTCTCCCTCTTCCTTATTTCTTTGTCTTTGAACCTAACTCTGTCGTTACACACATATACACACCCATATACATAAATACACTCTTTCTCTCTCTTACTTTTCCTTGACCGCATGGTAAAAATGGAAGAATAATGTCAAACTGAAAAACTACCTTATTTCTCTATCTTCTCATACAATAATCTCGACAACTACATTTTAAATCTTTGTTTCATAAAATAATATAAACAGTCTCTCCTGTTTCAGTACCTTTCGTACAATAATATTAGAAATCTGCCTGTTTTCTGTACCTTTGTTCCACACAATAATCTCGGAGGTTGAGTAACCAGTTCTAGATGACATCTGACCCCGTAATTATCGCATAAAGTAGTCAAACACTAGGGTGGAAGAAAGGATGACAGGGATAAGTGTTTTCTGTCTTGTTGGCGCCTGGCGGGGCTGTTGACTCCCCAGACACTGAGGACCGCAGACTGCAGGGTCCTTACATGCGAAATGTCTTCCCTTTTGAAATGCATTAAGTTTTTTTTTCTACGGAAATTGTCCAACAGTGTTGTTGTTGTTGTTGTTGTTGTTGTTGTTGTTGTTGTTGTTGTATTCCTCAACAACCAAGAGGATATTTCAAAGAAAAATATGGCTAACACACTCCGAAGGACACTTTTCACACTTTTACATATTGTCAGCGTGTAAACGTCTTCACATGACACTCGGGAATATTAAAGTTGGTTTTTTTGTGTGTGTGATATTTTCTGAATTGTGAAGAGATGGGGTTGGAGAAACAAAGCAAGGACTAAACAATTTTCGTTTTAATAATTGTAGTATTATAATATTCAGATTGTAGTATTAATTGGTGTTCTTATGTAATTCTTTCTCTCTTTTCCCTGATGACGGTAAATGCAAATGGTTATTGATAACCAGCATCAAGGCTGACACAGAAGTATAGCTAAAGCTTCAGGTGAAGATCGTTTTTCATGTTATTGAACATTTAGGTTGTCTTTTTGTTGATGTACATACATGAACGATGCTCACCACAAACATGTCCGTGATGCTTTAATTTGTTGTCGGCTCCGTGTTTCATGTCTCAGGCAACATCGCTTGATTAATTAATCTTAGTGAAAATCTTAATGCTCTATCATGGTTTTTGCTGTTGTTGTTGTTTTGGTTATTTTTTCTTTTGTTTGTTTTTGTTTTGTCCAGGTGTTTCGGAATCAGAATTGCATTTTATTCTCTTGCGGACTAGCTGCAGTTATTTGAGAGAGAAGTATATCCTGTCCAAAATAAATGTTCGTCTGTCCTTGTTATTAGTGTTAGTAAGACTATCTATCAATGTAACTAATTACATCTACGAGGCATTCAAAATTTAATTAATACTTGACTGTTCAGTCCAGGATGCGGTGTCTGTCCAAATGTAACTTGTGACACTCTTTATTTTATTGGTTTGCCCGATTGAAATGGGCGAAAGACCTACTCAATAAAATTCCTAATTCGAATTCTCTTGCTCACTCAGTTCTTGGAGAGAATTGTCTAACGAGAATTTTGGCGGCGTGTAACAGCTGTCCACAGGTTGCCTAGCAACTCGAGCTTCGTCGATTTTTTTTAAAAATTAATGCCTATAGCTTTAGGAGCTGCGTTCTTCATCTTTGGCGGCATGTGTGTATGTGCGTGTGCGTGCGTGTGTGTGTGTGAGTGAAATAGAGAGAGGGAGGAAATAAAGAATTAGCTGCCGTGCCCATGTTGACTTGCGCTCTGCTGCCAGACTGTCTCCAAGGCAGACAATCACATAAAGCCCGCCAGGCTGTGACGGAATCCAACAGCTCTCGCGAGACTCGCCTTTTGGGGGGTGCGAGATCCTCGAGACGTTGACGCCGCCTAGCGAGCATCCATGAAGAGTGTTCGGGCGTAACACCACCAGGGGCTGTAATTCAATTAAAGTCAATCTGGCGCGAACCTGGGAAATTAAAGCACTTTACGAGGGGGGATCTACCGGCGGGCGTTAAAACGACACTCGCTTGATGGACGACCTCGCGGCTGCTGCTCTGTGGATGGAGGACTGCATTGTCTTAGCCGGGATGAAGGACAAGCCGGCCGCACAACGGATCGAATGAAGAGAGTCCAAGAAGTGGAAGATATGAAGAGAGCGGGTAGGGGTGGAAAAAAAAAGGGACAGCCTTTGGTCGGGGGTAGGTGACCAAGAGTTGTCTGCAGAGGAACAATAAGTCGTGTTGGAGGTTAGGGGAGGTAACTTCAATGAGGAGTTTGCATGCGAATCTGAATCCAGTCAATTTAGTCAAAATAAAGTGACTCCGTTGAAGAAGGTTTTTTTTTATAACACACAAAATTGGTATGGACGCCTCCATGATGGAAGGGACATGGGGAAGAGAGGTTGGGGAGGAGGGGTTGCCAGGAGAGTGAGAGAGCAGAGATGGGTCTGGCCTCTCTCAAATAAATCATGCTTCTAGACCCCCATGGAAATGAGGCGATACATCAAATTTATGAAATCTTCTCGCGAGGACGGCCCGGCCAAGTGTGAAATTGATGAAATGACATTTTATTGCAAAGGATTCAATGAATCTATCTGCAGGAATCGCCAGACAGGGCTTCACGCTTCGCTGAGCAGGGAAGGGGGAGGGGCATGTCAGTGATGCAAATTGAAAAACTCGCTTCCACCCTCCCTCCTTCCCAGTCCAAACCTTCCAACCCACCCACCCACCCCTTGCGCGTGCTCGCTCGCTCGCGCTCCTCGTGTTCTGTAAACAAGAGGCGCAAGGGTCGAAGCTGCTCTGTGACCGGAGCGCAAATGAGCGACCGTTGGTGCGGTTTCTGGGAGCAGACGGAGAAAGTTGGACAGAAGCTTGTCGCAAGCTGTGACGGCGAACCCATCAGGGTGGTGAAATGGGCTGGTGAGGCTGACCTGTGGTGGATATTTGGTTGACGACATCGTCGACCGAGAGAGGTCCACCACAGGTACAAAACATGTCATGGACCTGAATTGTGTATAAAGGTGTACACGTAATGACAGAAAATGTTTTTTAGAGGTTCATTAAATTAGTCTAGCTCATCGTGATGGAGTAGTAGTTCATGGCGGGTCAGTTCAACATGATGGTGAAGTTCGTGCTGAACCTTCTGCACTCCTTGTCGCTAATCTTGTTTATTTTGCTTGTATACGTGCATATTGTAAATTTACTTGTTTGTTTGAGTGAATGATAAATTTACTTGACTGCTTTGATTTAGTGAATGATAGTGTATAATTATAAGAGAGAATTTGAGAGATTCTGTATGTGAGAGAGAAAGAGACCTCGCGAGTATTTGGCCCTGCTGATTCAGACCACCCGAGTTTCATATCAATTCCATATCAACCACTTGTTTGATTTTGAATAAAGTTTACTACAAGCTACTACTTCTCTCGTTCTCTCCCATACGTTTACCACGAGCTCAATCTCCCATAAAAATAGAACAAGTACGTGAACTGGCCTCACATATAAACCTCCAGGTGTCGCCCACTACAAACCCCTTCATTGTCACGACAAAGATTTCAAACATTCTTGGATGTAAAGAGAACCCTTCATTGAAATACTTTAGTTTCTTCAACCACCAAAAAACGGATCCTTTACGTCATCGCCAGACTCAAATTTCCAAAATGGCGGCTATCAGCATCAGCAGGTGTCACTGGGCTTAACATCGGTATAATAGAAGGATTTTGTAATGACACGACTATTTCAATAGCACCGTCACCTCGGGCTGCCGCAGGCTGTGTAGGTGGGGTGTGTGGGTGGTAGTGGGGTGGCAGTGGGGTGGGGAGAGCGGAGGGCACTAACGTGAGCTTTCCACGTGCGCGGGTACCTCTCGGCCAATTTGCCTGTCGCTCGGAATTAGGTTCGCATACTCGCACAAGAAAAGGGATCAGAAACACGGAGGCCTTAAAACACCGCCAACAACCTAGGGCCAGCACTCTGCTGGGAAAAAAGTGAAACGCGTAAACGGGACGAGTAATTTGCACGCTAGGGAGTTCTGAGAAAGAAAGAAAGAATCACAGAATCACAGAATCATAGAAATTATGTGAAGGAAAAATGAAAAACTGACCAAGACAAAAGAAGAAATGACAGAAAAAAGAACGGGAAAAGAAATGAAAATGATAAAGAAAGGGGAAAATAGAAGAAGAAAAATTGAAGACAATAAAGAAAGGGAGAAGAAAGAGCGAGAAAGAGAAAAATAGAAAAGTAGAAAGAAAAGAAGTGGAAAACTTTCGCAGCATAATTCTTCAAACCCTTCTCCCCTTACTCTGTGTGTTTTTGTGTGTGCGTGTGTGTGCTGACGATACACACTCCCTACATCATGCGAAAGCCTGGATGTCTATAAATGAACTGAACGACGACAAAGATCCTTCAAACAACGTATACAAACTCAAACCTATGTCATCCTCTGACACCTTTACTTTCTCTGAAGTTAACATTTCCCTCGCCCACACAGTCCAGGATCTTGATGTTACCCTCGACACATCACAATCCTCTGAACTCTGACACCAACGTTGTCTGCAAACCCATCTTCCTTGAGCTTCACCCTACCGACTCAGGTACCCACTACCCAGCTTGGTCCATTGTAAGAAGTATGCTGCGTCATACGAGTATCCACCCGAGTAATGTATGAACCCTCAGGGTCGGACAATGCTGTTGTAGCAAATTTCAGAGTAGTTGGAAAAGAACAAAAAATTGTTTCACAATAGTGAAACGAGCTATAAACAAATTTATATTAGTAGGGGTGAAGTTAAGAATAATTTTAGATTATTTTGAAAATTATTTCAGATTAGTGGGAAAGAGTTAAATGAAATTAAAATTGAGGGGAAAAGTTGCGAAGAAAGACTTGGAAAATTTGTCTCAACGATGAAGTGAGAATTTTTTTTTAAATCGTTTATAGATTAGTGTGGAAAATGCTAAGCTCAACAAACAACTTTCACCTGTTTCATTCGTTCGTTTACTCATTATTTGACTAGTACCGGTCGTTAGGAAGGTAGGGGGAGGAGATACACATGTATCTGTCATAACATTTTTATAACTATGCTTCCATGTCAGAATTATTCGACAGACTGACATTTTCAGGTTAAAAGTTAATAACAGAAAGAAATCAACACATTAAAATAAATAACAAGTAAACTTGTTCATGCTCACTTGTTTAAGACAGTATGAAAAGGATCATGTAAAAATTATTTTACTTGCAGAGCAATTCTGAAAAGTTACCTCAAAGATCGCAGTGTCTCGTGTGTACCGTGACTACACGAGGTTTGATAATAAATCATCGTCTGTGACTGATGTGCCCCCTACGACAACAAATTGTGTTGAGGCCAGAGCTTGACAAAACACCCGTAGATCAGTCTTTACTTACTTTAGTTACCTCCCCGCTTCCGTCCACGTAAGTCAAAAATATATGACGGAGCGTATCCGACAGCTCGGCGCATGCTCGTTGAAGCGGAAGTACAAAAGCGCGAGCTGTCAATATGCAAATTAATGCGATCAGCGCCGAAGCGGGATGGAGAGTCTGCTTTGAATAATGAAGCAAAAAGTTCCCCCCTCTCGGTCCCTGGGAGGGAGAGGAAAGTTTACAGACCTCAAGTTGACATCGTCTGACCTTTATCTTATCAGGGTCATTTTTTCACCTCTCGCCCGGCATTACGAGGCGAAAATAAGCAAGTGCATCCGCTTTCCTGACAGAAAATTATGGCAGGAGTCTGGCTGATGCTTTTGTGGTTCAGCTGGTCGGGGATGTGAGCCGGCTTGGAATGCGGCCGAGTGTGAAGAACACGATTTGGGAACTGGACGAAGTGATGAAGCTACTGTCGCACAGTCAGTTAACCACGAGGAGTGCTCCCCCATCCTCCATCACCTCCGAGCACCGAGGGTACAGATGCTGAATGGTGTTAGAAGGCCAAAGTCATGCATTCAAGCTTGTCCACACTCATCTGTAGATGTGAATATTATTCGTGTGAAGATTCAAAAAGTAAAAGTTCCAACACAAAGCAAGCCGCACAGGGCTTTCATACAGTTGTGATTATTTCTTACTGCATCTTCCAAAACAAATCAGGGATTGACAAAGTTCTTTGTATAAAAGTTTGTGCCAGTTCTTTGATTCAGCTGCTTTGGTGAAAATGTCTTTGTGTCTTGACTGCTGGTCTGAGGCGATTTGTATAGGTTGATGAATATCGAAAATATGCAATTTGTAGAAAAGAGAAGAAAATAAATGACATTAAATTCACATATAATTTTAAAAATGTTAAAGTAGTACGAGGTAGACGATCTCGAGAAAGACATTAAACGGTGGGACCCAAGTGTTCCTGCATCTCAGGTTTTATACTTTCTTCCTCCACCATCTCTGGTTTCCTGCACATTACTTTCATCTTTCTTTTAAAAAAGCCCATGCTGAGACCTCTAAGAATCACACAACACACACACGCGCATGCACGTGCAAATGTTAAGAAATATTAATACCGAAAAATTCAACAGTATCAGAATTTCACAAAAGGAATATTATTCCTATAGTTCGTTTATTCTTGTCAAAGGTTACTTGCAGACAGACAGACAATGAGAGTTTACGGTTCAATTTGCCTCCCAGTATTTTTCTATTTAAAAAGCATTATTTACGACAATTCTTCAGAGGAAAGGAACAATATTTATGTTGTCTCAAGAAGTGTGTATGTATATGAATATCAATTCTAAAAAGTAAATAAATTTCAGACACACCTTTAGAGACTAACTGTCAACAATGCCAGAGTGTGACGATGACTAAAAACAATTCTTGATGATTTTCAAAGCTTACCAAACAACAAGGCGACAGTAACAATAAGGCAAACACAAGAAATCATGTGACATAAAAGAAATGAGTTTTTCTTTCTGAAATCTCAAAACATCTTCAGTAATTTTGGAATTACAGAATTTCCTGTAAAAAACGACAGCTATTTGATATTATGGACATTTTGTATCTGGCACATGTCACCCTGCATCTTTGATCTTTGCACAATGCGTCTGTCAAAGAAAAATATGTTATAATATGGCATTGAAATAATTTCTCCAAAGAAAACACACACAAACCTGATATGTCAGAAAGAGAGAACTAGAAAAGTAGAGACTGTCAGATGTTGAGAGAGTGACATGGAGATTGCAAGAGAGAGACCGAAGATTGAGACAGAGACTGAGAAAGTTTGTGAGATTTTGAGTGAGAAATTTACAGAGCAACAGGCGAGACTGAAAGAGAGCGAGAAAGATTGAGAGAAGGAGACAAATACATTTTCGGAGATATTAATGTAGGAAATCATACTAACACCTGACAAAATGTTAGTGTCGGTAGTCATACCTAATACTTACAGAATACTAATGTCGGAAATCACACTCAAATCCCAAAAGAAGAAAAACCTTCACCAACATTGTCCGGTGACAAAATTGTATTTTTGCAGCAAAGTACTAACCTCGCGCGATTTGAATCTTCTAATTCTCAAAATAGAAAATTATTTGACCTTAAGTTTGCAGTTCTAAATAAATAAATTAATGAATAAAATAAATAAATCACATTTAATTTCCTCCGACACTAATTCTTTGCTACCCACCTCTGTGTGTTATTTCGTTTAGCGTTTGATAATAAACGTGTTTTAATTAGAGTTTAAAGGGACTATCTTATTTTAAAAAAAATTAAAATCGGTTTCAAATGTTTTGAAAGTGTATTTTAACACCTGTACTGTTAGTCAAGAAAAGGAGATTGATAAGTTGAAAATTGGTCAAAACGGAAAGGCGCAGGGCCTGGAATATGAAGTAGAATAATAATTATTATTCTTCTACTAAAAGTGACAAAAATATAACATTTGCACGTGCGTTTGGTAACTCTTTAAGCCCAACACATAGTGAAAATTGCCTGTGCTATGGTATTATTTTTTACCTCGTTTTTGTAAAGCCATTTTCATGTTGTTTTGTTACCTTGCCTGTAACCAGCGGACCAGAACTGGAGCCTCTGAAATTTAAAAAATTTCTTTCCACCAAAATTCTCTCAAACATTGATGCAGTGGATTCATTTCAACAGAAGCACAGTAAAAGTAAAAAAAAAATTAACAGTTAAACTATTTCTTGATAAATGTCTCAGTACAGCAAGTTTTAATCAGGAAGGTTTTTTTAGCTGTTGATTCACTATTTATATTTTGTTTTGAAAGCCAAGTTTTCACATACTGTTTCTATTATTATTATTGACGTTTTTCTAAGCGATTCTGGATCAGAGTTTTGCTTATAAGGCTACAGCTTGCTGAACACACACACAAACACATGTATCCATATCATAACAATGTCATTTAGTGAACGATTTTCTAAAGGTTTTCAAAAGATCTTGGAGCAGAGCATGTCTCTATGGAGCTCACTAAAAGCATGCTACATGCAATCTTCGAATCTTTCATTTTCACCCCGCTGGGACGAAACATACTTTAACATTTATTTATGGCCCAGAGGATGCTATACCCTCCTTTTTCTCTGGCTTGCTTCTCATCACTGAAACGATCTCTGAATTGTTTTTATTTGTTTATTTTAATTCTATTAGTTTCTTGCTTTCTTCTGATTGTTACACCAGTTTGTTTTCCCCTTCGTTTGTTCTCTCCCTTCCATTTTATATCCCCCCTTCTCTCTCTGTTTTAGTTATTTGTTGTTCCTTTGTTCGTCTCTCTTTCTCTCACCCCACCCTTTATCCCTTCCTCTCTCTGTGTGTCTTTGTTCGTCTTCCTGCATTCTCACATTACCATTTTTTTTCTAATTTTTTTAACATGACACATGGCTTTCTTTTAAAACCCGATACGTAAAGATCAACAGCACACCACCCCGAGGATAATTCTCTTGAAAGTATTTGTGGAAATTATCTTAGTTTCGTCTTTTATCATCATAAAGCAAAATGATCTTGGAGAAGCAAGTCACATGGAACTCTCATCCCATCCCAAACTACATTTTTCCCTACACGGCAGATTTAACAACGACCCGCTTAACTAGGCTTCCTGGCTGGAAGATCAAGCCGGGTACAGAAATTCTAGCGGAATTTTGCTTCATTTCGCGAGAGTTTGAACATTTCTCTCGTTTAGTTGTTCCCAGGAGAATGACCTTTCGTGAACTTTCGTTCAAACAAAAAATTATATGCTTGTGCTGCCCCCACGGTAAAGAGTCGTGGTGGTTCCCATGGCAAATGAAGAGAATGGAGCTGTCGCAGCCCGGGGGGACAATACAAGTCTCAGTGGAGCCTGTGTTCTCACGAGACACCAACCTGGGTGCAACTTGAAAGAAAGTTGCATCCCAGTGGTCAAGACAAGTAAGAGTTAAAGAGGCTGTAAGGGGACAATGGGAGGGAGAAGCGGAAAACTTTCATTTTCTACAAAAAAGACAAACTCTTTGTCGTGCAATTAAGCCTTGAAACTTGACTTTTGTTTTAAATATAGTTTTTGAGATGATTTATTTATCAACAACGTTTAGCTAAAACTTTCTCTTTCAAGTTTGTTTGTTTACTAGCTTCGTTGTTGGAGGCAATTTTTTTTTTCTAACAATAAAACTTTCTCAATTATCAAAACTATTGTGGATCAGCGTTCTTTATAAAACATTACCTGAGGGGGTTTAAGACGGGTGTAATCAGAACCAGATAGCGTGCACCCGTCTTGTTTACTTCAGTATAATGACAGCTGATAGGGCAGAAACAAAAATCTAAACCTGCCTCCCGAAACCACCGGTGAGTATTCACAGTCACCTTCCGGGCATCCCTGCAGTTTGGGGGAAGAACAGACAAAAAAAAAAAAAAAGAAAGAAAAACCCACTTGGGTATGCCTTCCCTGCAGCCTGCAACCCAACCCCCAGCACCCGGTTTCCATCCGTTTCTTGTCTCCAGGCTGCAGCCTGTACCCGTAATTAGTCCTGCCTCATCTGTCATCCTTGTCGCAGTTTCCAAATTCCTTCTTCCTTGTCCCCGCGTTGTCCCCAAACATGGCGGAGTCGCCCCGCACGCGCACCAGCCTCTCTTTTCTTCCGCACGAGCGGGTGCACTCTGAGTGAAACTGACCCCTCGCCAGGTAATTGACAGCTCCACAGGCGAAACTGACAAAGGCCCCCGCGGCCGCACAGCGCATCAACAAAAAAAAAAAAGAAGAAGTAAACGCCAAACATGGAAGCAACGCAACCAACCCACCCCACCCGCCACCCCACCTTCATCACCGCCCCCCACCTCCCAGTGGCAATAAGAAGTGTTGAACAGTTTCGCATATTGTTGGCGGAGAAAGCGTCGAGGGTTTATGTTTCTGGGACCTGAAGGATGGAGGACGAAGGGTGGTTGGGAAAAAAAGAATAAAAGGGGTGGGTTATTAAGGGTGAGCCCAAAGCACGCGCAGAGCAAAGTCGCCCCTTTTCATCAGGAAGAAGGGGTAGCGGTTAATGACAGAACTTGCCGAGCACCCCATCCGTGTTCGCCGGCTTCATCAACACAAAAGCCAGGATAGGCCAGGGCTCGAAAATCCTATGGGAGGGCAAGGATCAAGAAGAGAGACATCAAAGCGAAAAGATCAAGGCTAATGAGAGAGGGAAAGCACGCCCCCTTACAAACCTTGTCTACACGGATCATTGGCTAATGAATGTCTTTTTTTTTTTTTTTAGATGTCTAGTGTTTGTGCAAACTATAAACTTGCTTTCTATTCCCACAACCAATGAACCTGTGTAAATGGCTTGGATCCGTCATCTACAAAACCATTGTCCATTCTTTTCGCCGAGTTCAGCAACGGTCCTTCGCTGCAGTTGGAGATATGATCTTGATGTACCTCGTTAGTCGACTGCGCTAGTCCCACACACAATGATGACAATGGGAGGGTGAAATTTAAAGGATCGAGTGAAAGGAAAAGGTGACAGAGGCTCGAAGTTCAAACCCTGAGCAGCGATCGAACTGTCGAATGAGTTTAGGCCATGCGACCATGCGGCCATGATCCTGCAACACGAAAGGAAAGAAAAGAATGCAGATGTAAAGGAAGGACGAACTGACAAACACACAAAATGACACTTGTTTTGATAGTGGAAACTGCTGTGTGTTTTCTGATGATAAAAAGGCCACAGGAATGAACGAATAAATGCATAAAACACCTAAGTACAAACACTCGCGCGCGCTGACCGTTAACTCTCGGGTATCAGACAGCCGCTAAATGTTGAGCAGTATACAGAGCTGGAGTTTCTCTCTGGAGCTGCAGGCAGTGTGTCTCTCTGGAAGAGAAAATGTCGTTTGTCAATGAACTTCCTTAAGTTTTCATGTCCGCACCATGTCACAAGATCAAATTAGAAGCCGTCTTCCGGCGGCTAATGTTTCGTAGGAAACGGAAGGGGAGACAATTTCCATCCAGTCCCGCCCTGACCCTCACGGCCACAACTGATAAAGGGAAATAACTCCTGCACCTCTCTGCTACTCTTTCACCTGCCCATCTTCTGTGGATGAAAGGTGCAAGAAGCTGACGTTCGGGGTGGAGGGCTGACGAGGATATGTTGTTGCCATGTCTGCATCAGCCCACTACATTTCACCAACAAAGGTCAGCGCTGGTTTGTATCGCCTTTGCATCTTTCTCTAATTATTTAGTTGTGTATGTTAATGTTCAAGAGCAAAAGGACTAAATTTACATAATATTTGTACAGAATAGAATTCTAAACAGGAAAGCTTGCTTAATCTCGTTAGTCCTTCTCTGGTTAGTCCCAGGAATAGCAGGAAGACCCAAGAGGTTAATCTTCGGTTTCATTTATCTTGCCCTCCTTAAGTCCCCCGATCACACAAACATGAAGGATTTGGTAAGGGTGCGTGGTACCCTGATCTTTGGTACTATCAAACAAAAACTATTAAAAAAATAAAATAAAAGAAATAAGTAGAAATCCTGTAAACAACAGTCAACCAGAAGAAACAATAAGGCTGTCCATTGTGGCTGCCCCATCTCGCGACCTGAAGAAAACATAAGGTTCACGCAAGAGACCAGATCAATGGAGGAGTAATTAGGATTCCATTTAGCTACCTGCTTAGAATCACGTGCGATCTCGTGCAGGGGCCCAAGTCCTGCGTGCAGGACAAGCCGAGCTGACCTGGTTTTTCACACACAAGGGATGGGGTGGAGGGTCGGTGGAGAGCGGGTGGAGGGTCACAGCAGACGATGATGAGAACAAGGGTGGAGTTCGTGAAGGTGTGGGGTAGATTTCCGCTCAGAGAGTAGCAATGATGACTAGAACAAGAGAACCAAGGAGGGCAGTGGCCGAATGAACAAGCTATTACAGTTTTAAATTATGTATATTAATTATTTATATTTTTGTCCAGCTTAACTAGACGATGAAATATAAAGAACTCTTATAAACTCATTTTCATGAAATAATATCATGATACTCTCAGTTATTGTTATTTGGTTCCTCTTTGCGCTTTCCTGTATTTTGTTTGTTTGATTGTTTTTTGTTTTTTGTTTTCCTGTCCCTCATATGTCTCGTTCTTCTTCTTAGCCACTAAGAACATGGTTCTCAGGAGTGTGGTATGCGCTTTACAATTTTTCAGTTTATTATTATTAAATGCAAAGATTTTAAAAATATTTTAGTAAAGGAAATAATAAAGTATGCATAACATACAGCATTACTCGACGAAAATTACACAGGTAAGTTTGCAGGTAATGCTTGTTCTACATTTATGGACCTATTAGTTTTGTGATCCTTCTGGTAGTTATTGAGTTTGTCTGTTTTGAATTTTGTTTATTTTTTTAAACAGCAAAACACAATGTCTACAATTCATTGTCAGGGAAAAGGTCTGGAAAAAGACATTGACTGGTCGTTCACAAATCAGTCTAAAACCGTTTTCTTCAAGGCGGAAGATAGAGATGCTCGTTAAAATGGTCAGACTTCCGCTTCCGCTTTATTACTACACCATTACTAGATGAAGGACAAAGAAGACTGAAGTATGCGACGCTGTTGTTGCCGAAAGAAAATAGTGTAACAACAATTGGTTTGACCACGGATGTGTATAGGTGGACTGCTGTCTGTCTGCCGAGACCAACATTAGCCTCTAGTGAAGTTCTCCGCTGTTAGTCTCGGCGAGCTTTAACCATGGATGTGACTAAACCGGAAGCTTTGTACACAACTGCCTCGTTTTAGTAGTTAAGACATCAGCCAGACATCTCCGCCCCTCGTCTGACGACCGTCTCTATTTCTGTCACCAGAACAACAACATCTGGACACAGGAATTTTTGTTACTGTGCAGCAAAATAATTGAACTCTCTCCCTTTCCATACCGGCCACCTACCCAGACTATTGAATACTTTACACGTGCACTGAAAACGGTCCTCTTCTGTAAACATCACTCCTAACAACCTTTCCCATGATGCTCGTCCTTTGTCACACCCTTCTCCCCTATTCCGCTGATTGCTACTTCCCCTGCTCGTCTTCCTTTTGCAAAATCATGATACCCTCAGTCCTTGTTACTTGGATCCTCTTTACATTTTATATTTGTCTTTTATTCGTCATCAGTGATGTTGTTTATCCTTCCGTTCTTCATATTTTGTTTACTTGTTCTGTCCCTCTCGTGCTCCTTAGGAGTGTTTACGTGCGCTATATACAATTATTATTATTATTACTACTACTACTACTACTACAACAACAACAACAACAACAACACTCGTAGCCAGTGTTGTCTTTATCATCGTCTTCGTCACTGAACAAAGACTGAGTTTGGAGTTCTGTCCCTTGCCATGTTGGCGTACAGTTATTCGACAACGGGACTGAATATTAAACACAATAATAATTTTATTCCAAATCTTGACCACTTTATCCGCATTACTGCCGCAACCTTCCACCCCACCCCACCCTGGCTCATCTATTTCACATCACCAATGATCAGAGCCTGACTTGCGTCATGTTCACGTGACTTGCGTAACACCTAGCTCCGCCCACTTCCGGAATTTGATGGACGAGTCAAAGTTGTGTGGCGGCGACTTGATCGATGGTCTCAAGGCCCCGCCTCCCAGACACCTTTTTTTTTTTTTTGCGCACGGCAGTCCGCGGTCGATGGCGGCCACATCACCACCATCATCGACACCACAACCACTGCTTCCAACACCACAATCATCAGCAGCCGCACCATCCTAGCTGCATTTTCATTGCTCTCAATTTTATCTCTTTCTCGCTTTATATATAATATTTTTCTCTGAATTTCGTTTAAAATCTCGCAAACACTTCTTTCTTTCCCACCTCAACCAAGAGACTGTCTATGCCAGACAAGGGGACAAAACTGTACGAGGAATCTGCGGAGAGACAGAGACGCGTGGTTAACCCGCTAGTCAGGCGCGCACAAGGGGAGAGAAGACAGTATGCACAGGAGCAGTGAATAAACGGTTAAACTAATTTGACGACTTCCAGGTGAAGGAGGGTAGATGATGGATGACTTACTATTTAATTTGAAAGTCTGCAAGTATCTCAAATGGAAAGGAAGCAAAGGACAAAAAGTGCAGAGTTCATATCATTTTAATTACCTTAATTACCTGTCTTAATTACCTGTACATCTGTTGCTGCGTTTTGTTTCAAACCAACTCTTTTTCTCTTTTCTTTTTTTGTCGAAATTTTTTTGAAAGCCAGTATTTAAGGAAAACTTATTTAACCGGAAGTAGTTGCCAAAGACTGACTAGTCGGACGCAAATCGTTTGAATGGAATCATTGCTAAAAATGTTAGTGTGTAGAGTACGAAATAATTCGTAGATAGATTTAGATACGGTTGTTGATGTGAATTCAGCATATTAGGTCTTGCACTGTAGATGAAATGTTTTGTCAACAAGAGTATTGACACTCATGTCATCCATTTACTAAAAACAAGACATTTGCGATATTACAAAAAGAGTTTGCACTTCATCAACTGTGTGGCTTGACTGCCAAAGCATTCACAGATGATGTGTAGATAACTGACTCCAATAACAATTTATTTGTTCAGCTGAAAAATCACAAAGCTAATTAAAAACAGGTTTCTCAATTAAAAGCAGGTTTCTCCTCAATATATCACTTGCCACTTTTCAAATCATAATGTAGGCAACTGAGTTCTCGTAATGAAGTTGATGTTTGAGTAAAAAGAACCTGAATTTCATGTGAAAAATAATTATTTTCTATGATTTTTCTTCACTGTAATTTCGGGTACGAAAAATTATTTATTTCAGTCTTTTTGAAGTTCTGGTTCCTAAAATATTGTCTGCAATACAAATATCTCATCTGTCACTCAGATGCTGACGTGTCTGTGTCTCGCAAATGTCTTGCATTTTCCAGGATAATTGTGCACTCAGTTCGACAAAGACTAACAGTCGATAAAATATATAATTTAGAAGGTATTTGATAATAACATTGTGGATACATGGATTAAGACTGTCATTGATGCTCTCGTCTCCACGAATGCACTTCAACAATTCTTGTCAAGAATTCAAAAGTTCCAGGACAGTCTCTTTCGTCCAAGAAATCCTTGCGAAAATCATCAACATTTTTTTTGTGTGTGTCTCACATTTCTGCAAAACCTTTTGTCTTTATCTAGATTAATTTCTGTATTTTCGTTTCCTTTTTTTGAGTGACGAGCTCCTGCTCGATGTTTCATTATTTTAAGACAATGATGATGATGGCAACGATGCTTGTAGTTTTATCATTGTGTGATACGACATGCACAAGGTTGTACAACCTGACCACTTGCATACCCCAGTGCTGCTTTTTTTCATATCTCTTTTATTAGTTTATTGCTTTTGTTGTTGTAGATAGACGAGTCAACAGTAAGTGGCATATATATGCATATATGATTATATTGACAACATCAAAATTGCAATATAAATATATCTGTTGTATATATCTTTGTTTACTCTTTTCCGCTCATTTCTCTGAAGAACTAATCAATGCAAACGTGTAAAAAACACAATTTTTTAGTGTAGAACCCATGTCATGTACATTTACTCACAACCACTGAGAAACTCTTTCTGCTAGGAATTATCCTGTACAAAGAGAATCGCAGACCAAGAAGCTAGACATGTGCGAAGAGCAGGTTTCCATCAAAGCTGCATATTAATGTACAGCAATGTAGCTGGGGACTGGAGGCTCGCTTTTTCTCTTTTCCTTTCTCTCTTTCTTTCTTCTACCCCGACTATCTCTCTTACCCGCTGACCCGAAGAAAGAGCAGAGGCAGAAAAGCAGGATGGAATTGATGAAAGAATACTTTTGACAACGTTGATGACTCCATACAAACTTCATATTTCACATGAGAAACGCATCCCAGAATATGAAAGGAGAAGAATATATGATTCCAACCAACTGGTCTTGTTTGCTAATGCCTTCCTTCCTTTTTTGCATTTCTCAGAAAACCGCATTCAGTCTTTGAGGCTCTGGGAAGAAATAACTTGCAAAACGTGCATGTGGAGCTGGTAGTCCACGAGGTTTTTTGGCAATCAGCTCGGGTTTTGTTGAAGTTTTCAGAAGACGAGGTAGCTGTTTTTTTAAATGCAATCTGCCGTTTCCTTTCATGTCGATTGTATCGTTGTATTATTGAGGCGGACAGCCAATGGGCGCCATTGTTTAAGTCGCAAAAGGTTTTCGTGTTTGCGTAATGGGGAGAAAGAAATGTGACCATCTGACTGTTGTTGGACTGGCCTGCGGTTTCTCACATTCTGCAGAATCAGATTGTGACGGGGGCAATTTCTTTCATTCAAGCAGAAAAAATTGACACCCCGTTCTAAATGGGGTAGCAGTTTGGGCAATCTGACCATAGGTCTTTCTTCAGACACCATCTTTTGGCTTCTCCGAGGAAACTAAACTTTCTTTTAACCAGGAGTCAAAAGAGACTTGGGCAAACGAAGACAAATCTGACTTTCAAAGCAGGTGGGGGATGTGGTTGGGAGGGAAGTTGGGGAAGGTCCTGGAAACCATTTGTAGCAATAGTCTGCTTTTGTCTGCTCGTTGGTTTTCCTAGTCTGTTGTTCTTTTCGTCAAATTAGAATAGGAAGGATCTGTGGATTTTTGGCCATGTTCGTCGCTTAGCAAGAAACTCTGTATACAATGCACACATGTTTACATGGTGTTTCTTTAAAGTCTATATTGATGTATTACAGATTTAGTTTAAAACGCAGTGAAGAAGAGGGGTATCTGTTCCTTTTGCAGGTTACAAACTTTTCTTGTAGTTTTATTTTGCCTTTGTAAGCGCGGTGATCCTATTGGTTATTATCTGGCTGGAAGGTAGATCAACCAGGTAGTAATTTTGCACTGCGGGGGTAAAGAGTAATAGAGAGGAAACAAGAGAACCTCCTCCCACCGGCGACCAGTCCTGTGTCACATCCAGAAGAGGTGCGAATGTCCCAAGACGGGATCTGAACACAGCACCTTACGACTTTCTCCGTAGTAGTATTAAAACTGTACCCCATATGCGTGTCTTCCCCCTTTCTAACCTCCACAACCCTTCGTCCTTTCTTATTCGATCCTTCCACCATCATCAGCAGTGGCTACCCTTTGTTCATTAGACTATAATGATGTCAGACATCCACTTACTCTTCAGGAAGTGTGGCGAGCGGGGACTAGAGGAGCTACTGCTTGGCTCTAAGGGAAGAAACATGGCGCCATCTCTGCTTGCTCATCTACCATCAACCCCACCAACTGAATGCACTTTGCTTTTCGAGTTTCCGGTCTGAGCAGACAAAACACCATCATCCGTGGTCCGGAAGATATTTCGGGTAATTTCAGGGTCACCATCATTCGGCACCAGATCGAGAATTGAGATTCAAAAGACTGACCCAAGTATCAGATTTGAACCTGACCTGCATTTACATATCGCAGTTCACAAACCATTCCATATGTTGATAAGATAGAAAGGGGCTGTGTACCTTCTGGGATGATGATGATTCGCGCGGTGACTGGAAATACACTGCGTCGGACGATCGTCTGACCCTAAGCCACGCGAGTTGTTGGAGTTGGAGTTGGGGTTGGGGTTGCGGTTGGGGTGCTCAAAACTTTTGGATGGTTCAAGGGCGAAAACTTGACGAAGTCTGTGACTTCGAAGCTAAAATATAGTTGCACCCCCTTCCCCTCGCAGAAAATATCCTTCATGAGAAAAAAGAAAGTGTAAATGAAGAAAGAGAGACAGACGGCATTGCCATCCACACTTTAGTTCCCGTTACGGTTGTGGGACATGGATGCCTCTGCGAAATTTCACGCGGCAGCGGACTACAAGGCCAATGATTGGCTGTGCGCCAGGTGCAATCAGCCGTGACGAGCTCGTGGCACAAACAGGGGTATGTGGGGGAGGCATTTATCGAATTTTGAACCCCGCCAGCGAATAGCTTATGCAGAAATGAGAATATTTTCTGGTTTCCACAAAACATCAAAAATGCAAAACAAAAATATATCAGGGTTATTTTTGGACCAGACTGTCAGCAACTGCCTCTCCTCTCTCTCATTTGTTAGATGTGAAAGAAATTATGAAAAAATTGATATTAATGAAAGAGTGTGATTAGATTTAAATTTTTTTACTCATACTCATCCACCAAAGATATCTAAGTTTGTCTGTCAGATGTATATTTGGTTATTATTCCATGTCAGATCCCGCTTCTTCGTTTCTTTCTTAACCTTCAACAAAAAAGTGTGTCTACACCCAGGGATCTCATCCTAATAGTATAGGCCCTGCCAGCAGCACATCCACACGGGGCACTGTAAACTCAAAACAAATAATTCGAAAACGAAATTAAAGAAGGCGCCCCTAAAGTCTGCCGCCCTTACTGAACTCCCCTCATGATGCATGGCACCCGACGGAGACCAAACATTCCACTGTTGTCAAGGAGACGCCCGTTGCTAAGGTAAATCCAAAAAGGTCGAAGAGTTGTCCATTCTGAGTTGTCGAAGCGAGAGGGATCGTTTTTCATCGACCTCACCCTCGGTGTCGGAGGAAAGCGACTCCATTCGTCACTGGCCTCCCTTTGGTCCTGCCATTTTCCCCGAGAGCAGAGGGAGGGAGAGAAAAGCGTCCGAAGGTGACTATTAAGTTTCTTCGTTCTGACAATTTGTTTTTTCTCTCTTCTTCCATCCCAGAGCGAGCCGATTGCTTCGTTGTCCATGCGGTTTGTGCGTTCGCGCGCGCAAAAGAGCGAGCACGCGCTAGATGACACCAAGTTCTTTGGAATTCATTCTAAGATGAAGCCTGTGTTTGTCAAGAATTGCCTTTACACGGGGCTCTAGAAACATGTGTAATTCATTGCATACTGATTTTCTTCATAAAAACTGTACTAAAAATACGAAAGAAAAAATACCTCACCTTTCTAGGAAGATGCAGCCTGCACTCCCCCACACTCGGGGTCTCGGCACTTGCTGCATCTTCCTGGGAAGTGAAGCGCTGACGGAGACGGTTAATTATGTTGATAATTATATTGTCTTCCCCCCTTTCTAGAATCTTAACTCTTAAAAAATAACTATTACTCATTCAGCGAGTGCGGCTTCTCACCCGACTCGTTAACTTCATGTCACCCCTCTGTGATAGCAGGGATGGACGGAGTGTCCCATGAGTGAACGAGTGAAACTCTCTGTCTCTCTCTCATCCATGCGAACGACCATTTTCCCGTATCGGTAACAAGCTCCGGGTATTTTCAGACACAAATAGGAGGTTGTAATGTCAATCTGCAGGTCTTTCTTTATGTTGCATCCTCACTAGAATATTCTCCCTGCTGCAAACAACTGCAGGCACCTAGTGACATGGAGGCTAACTGGATCCTCGTGCTCGGCATTTAACTTTTACGTAGCTGTACCTTTCCTGACTTTGTGATGCTCTCATCTCTTGACTTTACTGTTCTTTCAGTACGTGTCTAAGTCTGTGTGACAAATACTTAGTTGGCGAAGTGTATACAATTCTTGATCCATTTAAAGTATTTAGTCGATCAAGTAACCCCGTGACCTTACAGTTTTGGGGAATTAGTTTTGTTGTTTAACCCCGCTTAATCTCGAGGTCAACAATTTTGAAAGTCGGGTGCCCGGGTAAGTGCACTGCGTCACAGGGGTATAGAAACGGGTAGCATGCGCGTCTTTGGGTTCGGATGCCGCTGCGTTAACATCAGGCTGTCGTCTTCGACTTTGGGTTCGGATCTGGGTAAGGGATATATTTGATCAAAAGGCTGTAGAACATCATCTTTCTTTCTACACTACATCTGGTACATTAGTCTACCTGTCTATATCTTTGATTGCGGCCCTATGCTCCTTGAGGAGTAACAAGGACTATTCACATTTCCTCTCTCTCTACTTTCTCCGCGGTTTCTTCTTTCTTCGCCCTTCTCGCTTTACAGTATCATTACGTGCTCGTGCTGATCAGAACACCAGCAAGTGACCTCCCCTCGAGGTTACAGGGGATCTGTTTTCAATCTGCATTCTCTCCACAGAAATCCTGATACCCGAGCCTGCACCGAATAACCGTTACGTCTCGACAAACTCTCGTCCATAAAACTGGGCCAGTGACTGCCTTGCATGCGGTCTTCGAGTCACGAAGGTGGCGAGCCCACGCCTGAAATATAATTTTTTTTTTTTTTTTTGGCAGGATACTGGAGGAGATGCGTAGTTGACCACCCGGATATCTCATCCGCCTAGTGGGGAGGGGGCAGGCATAATCCCACCCACGCCTGTAGCCATGGAAACTCTACCCTTAATAACTCCCACACCCGCACGCCATACCTGAGCCCTTGTACCTGTGATCTGTCACCCATGAGGTCGGCTGTGCCTCCAAGGCCCGAAACAGCACCCTCGTGGGTAACTCTAAGCCCCAAATTACAAGCCGCACAGGCCAGGAGCGTCAAGGGAGACAGGCGATAGTGCAATTAGGGGCGTGAGTAGAGTTTAACTGTAGCCAGACTTGTCGGTCCTTACCCTTCTAGGTGGCGCGTCGGATCAGGCTTATTGCACATCCGTATCCGGGGCTTTTGTGTCGGTGGCGCTGTCGAGAGCAAAGGGAGATTAGTACTGCGTTGGTGGCCAGTTTCGCTGCCCTGTACTTTAACGGCTGGATTCTTTTTATATCGAAGTAAGACCAGCTTTTGTTACAAAAATCTGTTTTCTTGGTTGAATTTTAATGATACTTCGCCGTGGACAGGCCCGGAGCGCGTGCTTGTGTTCGCAGACAAAGCATTTCTAGAAGGAAAAGGGAGATTAATCGGTATTGACGACAGAAAATGGCTCCACGGAGTGCGGATAGTGAGGCCGAACCTCTAGCAAAAATCCAAACGAGTCGATTGAACAGTTTTATATTTCTTTCTGATTTCTTTTAAAGTTGCAAGCTTCCAATTTTACAACATTCTTCATCGTTTAATGAATTTGTGATTTACTGCGGGGTCAAACATCCATTGTAGCGCCGCCAGTCACCGGGTGCCACACCTACACAAAATGTAAATCGTAACAGTTCTCAATCCGTTACTCAAACGCCTTTTATCTCCTTATGTATTATTTATATATATATGTGTGTGCTTAATGTCATTTTGCGAAATGGTGACATAATTTACAAGGGGAGGCCACCATGACCTATTCACACCCATGATATTATTTGCTTTCCTTCCATGTCTGGGTACACAGTGACCATCTCATGTCTCTCCTCATGCTCTTCTCTTTCAGTATTCTAATTCATAGCACCAGCAGCAGCACCACCAGCAGCAGCAGCACAGCCAGACAGAATAGCTGTTGTTGTTGTGATAGTAGCGACACAACTCCGTCAACTGCCGTGACATGTTCAATGGCTTCTCTACTCACAGCACCGTTACCTGAGCGGTTAGATCAAAGCAAAATGGCGACATTATCTGATTTACTTTCTGACATCGTGTTTCTCACTACTCCGTGTCCGCCAGTTGCTACAAACTCTGTCCGAAACTCATTTGTGTAGCAGACAAGGGCAGACCACCGCATTCTCACGTGGCTCTCTGGCTTCGAGCGACATTGTTTCGCCGGCCACATGTTCCCGGACTGCGGGGACCAGTCGTCCAACAAAGCCCGGAGGGTGGGCGAGGCAGCAGCATTCTCTCTGTAACATCCTGACCGCCATTAGAAACTTCGCTCGCCACGTGCTGAGAGCGGGTCAGGTGAAAGCCTGCACGTGCTGCTGAACTAACGACGTCACAGGCCGCTTGTGTCTCGGAAAATGAGTGCGAGGACGAGACTGACGGTGCGGACAGTATGGTTGACACCATCCGTCATAAATCGTCTTTTTTACCCGTACTGGGTTACTTGAGATTCGTGTGAGAAAGTATATTCTGTGCTTGGTACGAAATAAAAACCTTCGATACTCGTATAATAATGTTTGCTTGATAACACTTTGAAAATATTATGTTATTATTCATGGTGCATTTCATTTTTAGCTTAGTCTGCACCTTTTATTACAAAACATATTCGCTAATTAAGATTAAGTCTACTCTGGAAGACAAAATTTTCGGTTTGTTATGTCAATCGCGAGTGGTGTGAAGCCATTTAAAAATTTTATCTCAAAATTTATTCCTGTTTACACTCAAGTAAATAAAGCTAATTCCACTTTCTATTGTCGCTACAACTATCTCAAGTCCAACACACTCATCATAAGCTTATGAAGATTACCCTTAAGATGTATACCTCGAAATTGTATAACCACATCTGTCATCGAAACTTTGATATTAAATTATTGCCGAACCTCAAGTACCATACCCAGGTTAAACTGTAGTCACGCTTCGGCTAGTTTCTGAAATACAGTGTCTAGCAGAGTGATCTACACAACACGCAGAAAACATTTGTTTTTATTATTATTTATTTCAGAGTTGAATCCCCGAGTGGACTCCTGATTGAAATATGACAGGAGCACGGCACCTTACTCAGAAATTATGCCGTTGGGATGATCGCCAGCCACGGACAGGTCGAGCTGCTTGCTTAATCACAAAATTACTGTGATTGCTTCCTGTCTCTTACGCAATGCTTCCATTCAAGCCTTCCCCCCGCTAAAGATGTTGACCTTTGACTGGACACTCGTCTCAACGCCCACCAATCAAACCGCAGCGTTGTGGCTCGCGTGTCACATGACGCTAGTCGACGAGGTCACTCCAGGTCACACGCGCCGGGGTCAAACGGCGGTTTCTTCCTCCTGATTGGATTTCTGCTGCACGTGTTTCGACATCCCTCGCCTAATCAAAGTCGATAGTGTTTGCTTCCGAAAGGTCGAAAGGCTGATCAGGACTGTGAGCTTTTAGACAGCATATCCCGATGCGCATATCCACACGCATGCGCATACACACGAACAAACGAACACAACTCCAATAATGTCATAAAAAACTGTTGCATAATTTTACTAGGAATAAATGTTATGCAATGTTATCTTCAACTCTTCGACCAGCACTCGCACGGGCATGCAAAGGAAACAAACGTTACGACCACAGAAACAGAATTTATAAAACAAAAAAAACAAAAACAAAAAAACAAAAAACTGGTAGATGCCAAACTGAAGTTACCAAAAACTACGCGCGTACCAACGCTTAGTCGAAGCACAAAACAGCTGCTTGCTGATAAATCTAAAATAATAATTCAAAACAACACTATGGCACACAACAAAGCCATTTGGATCTTTATAAGTACGCAATTGAAAGACAAAATGATTGGATACACCAACAAATGAATTATCGCAGTGCGTGGGAGGCGCTGAGACCGACACAAACATATCACAAGGTTTCAAAGAGATCGCAGAAAACAGCTGGAGATACGGGTCTAAGCATGTACACAGTTCACATCCGGTTCCTTTGATGACCTTTTCGTAGTATGACCGTCGAGCAAACATTTGCCAAACACATTCACATATTTCACAATATGTTTCTAGCTCCCTTTTGACAGTCATAAACTCGTAAAAATACAGCAAAAACAAATGTTCTTCAAACGACCAGCATCACCTCCCCCCTGCAGCATAAATGTTGCATTTCTTTTGAAGAACCACGTCCTGAAACTCTCTGAACAGCCTCGTTTTCATTCGACTGATTCCCATCCCTTAACGAAACGTAAATCGACGTGAATGTTTATTTTCGTTTACGTAAAAATTACGATTTCTGTAAATGTTTATCTCAGTAGATATATGAATTACAATTTCTGCCAGCGTTTACTTAGGTTTGCATGAAAATTACTATTTCTACAAAATATTTATTTACGTCTACGATTTTTGTAAATGTGTCTATGCTGGATACCGCGGCTGTACTTTCTGTACCCGAGGGTTAGGAAAAACAAAACTATGACAAAAAAGCAGCTACTTAATATCGTCCCCATCTTTTATCACCATGGAAATGAACTAAAACTATTTTTAAAAATTACTGCACGTTAAACAGATATTTTACAAGTGGGTAGGCATTTTATTGTAGGTTGCTACTGGTCGTGTTCACCCATCGGCAATCATGATCGTCCAATTGTGAATTCTGCGCGTATTTGTCAAGCGAAGAAAAAAAGTAAACACAAAACGCTACACAAAAAGGAATGGATGTAAACTAGGAATGTAGCCAAACCAAGCAAAGCATGCTACAAACATATATGAAAGAAGTGGACACACACCACAGGAAGCTTGTAATGCAACAGAGGGCTGGGGGAGTGTCGATGTTTCTCAAAATCGCACTAGTGTCACCAAGCTTTCCTACAATGGCGTAGGTAGGACTTCATGTCCATGTTGAACAACCTATGTTTCCAAGCTTAGTCAACTGCTTCCCTTTCCAAAGAAAACAGTCCAGTGGCAAAACCACATACAAATCTTTTAGTGCCTGTATCAGTATTGGGGATTATTAGCTACTGTAGTTTCCTCTTCTTCACACCTCGAACTCCCTTACCTCCCGGCGAACCAGTACACCACGACTACAAAATAATATTTTTAAAAATTGGAAACAAATCTTTTCGTGATCATCCTTTATTCCACTCGTTAAAGAAGTGTTAACCTGACGCTCAATGAACGCAAGATACGTAAGGTATAAAAATAACAATCGTTATAAACATAACATCAACTATACTACTTATTTTATTTTAACTTCTTTAGTATTAAATGACGGTTGTTTCTGGTTTCAATCCTAGGTGGATAACGAAATTTAGGAGTTACAGCAAGGGAAAAAGCAAGCGACCCACACGCAAAAATCAAACTACATGTATTTGGTTTTTCTTTTTCGTTGCAACTGAAACAAGCCACAAAGAGATAACTTAAGTCAGAAATCCGTCTAAAAATACAAACTTGAGCTTGAGATGGTTTTCGCCATTTTAAGTAGGACTTTCCATACGTATCCTAGGAAAGTCTGTAATGCATCCAAGGCAGCTGTTGGAAGAGTTACACCAAGGACCCTCCTGAAACGGAGCTGAGAGCCAATCAGCATGAGGATGCTGACAAACGCTCACATCACCAACTTCCCTCCTGTTGCCAGCACATCAATCAACATCAGGACTGACATGTCCGTTATCGTTCGACACACTTTCGCTTCCATCGGATATCGGAAAGACTAACATTCAAGAAACTGAAAAAGCAAAATAATAAGCTCAACAGACAGCACAATCTATCTGTACCACAGTCCTTCACATGCATGCAGCCTTCCCGCTACTTACACACAATGCACCCCGCTCTCTGATATTTGCTTCCAACATACCATAAACATAAACCTTGCCAGTCTCGAGATATTATTATTACTATATTATAAAGTCGGCCAAGAAATATGCAATTCTTACAGTGGCAAGAAATAGGTGCTCAGTGAACCAGGACAGACATGGTGCAGTGTCCACCATACTGTGTTCACGTTAAAATGCAACAACAAACGGGTGTCCCAATCAGCGCACTGGACAATGCCAGATGTACCCTGCAATCAAACAAACGGGAAAAACCTTCATCCATCGGTGTTGCCGTTTAATCATGTTGAAGATGATGACGACGATCACGATCACCATAAAAATAACCCGTAATTAGGTTAGCTAGATAGATGTGTCATGATAACGGGTTAGCGGTGTACCACGTGACTCTCCTCTCTTCCTCCTCTACATGACAGAAGGAACGCACGTGCACGAGTCTCTTGCAAGAAAGAAGCTGAGGAAGAAAGTCAAGTTCACAAAATGCTGTTCCTCGAGCTGTACCAAACACTTTCTGTACAATTATATTTATGCAATTTTGTTAGGTCTTGAAAAATTCTGCAATCACGTCGGCTGAAGTATCAATACATAGATAACGATCTCTGCCATATTTCACGTGGTCACAGCTTATCAGAAAAGCTCCCAACACCTAGATAAATTAATGGTTGTTAAAATTTTTGGATAGGACTACACTGTTAGATGTATGTCTCGAATACGAGACCAGAACAGTGTGAGAACAGGAGATAGACCAGTGTTTACTGCATCTAAGATATCTAGCAGTCATTTCATATTTAGAACATTTTTTCTCAACATATAACTAGAAAATTGTGTTCTTATCTTAAGTTGAAACATCTGGTAGACATGAAAAGACGAAGGCAGATTCTTTTTTTGTTGGTAAATTAAACAATCAGCGTCATGGGAATGAGGTCTACAGAGAATGGCCAAACCTAATGGCTTTATCCACTCCTATCCCACACATCAAACACCTGCACTAAAGCACACTGTCTACAACAGCATCGTGTGCAAGATAAATGATGCTTATTCACCCGATTCAGTGACTTCGCCTTTTAAGGACATTATACTACATTATGTCTTGCCTCTGTTCCTCCAGTGAGCGCGGACACGTCGTGTATCGGTTTTGTGTGATGTTGTCTGCACTTGCCGAAGTCATGTCCTCAGCGACTGTGAGAGAGCCAGAAGGTTTCAGTTGAAATCTTCGAAAACCACTGGTTTAGAAAGCAGTCGGGCATCAAGGCTACGACCCCGACAGAGACAAGAGACTGAAAACATAACCGCACATATCACCGCCCAGACATATACATTGCTGACAGCAATCAAACAATCCACAATGTGTGTGCAGACAGCACGCAGGCGAAAGCACTTGTTAGCGCGCGTGCGAAGCGGTGCATGCAGACAAGCGCTTCACTGTCCTCGATGTACTCTTCAACTTTCTTCTGAAGATAATGCTGCAGGTTATTCTACGAAAATGTACATTAACATCCGGCTTATGTACACAAATTTATAACATCATCCTGTTGTATACAGCGTGTCCGGGAAGTATGATACACTGACCCCCTCTCCCAACGCCAAGTGAATTAAATTATAGAGGAACACTAAGTTTTGTTAATGTATGTTTTACAATCAACGTTTTTTTCTCCATCGCATAATTACATAAAAACTTGTCAAAAATCGAGAGGATTTCATCTTAAAATTTTGCACAGCAATGTCAGACTTCAAACAAAATGATTTTTCCACCTGAACGATAAAGAAATGTGTATTGGTGAGAAATATTCGCTGTTCATAAACCACACACCACACTTCCTCTTTCATGTCTTGACCATTCGGTGGGTTCCGGTTAATTAACACACATTAAGACTAGGGCATTCTGGTCCGATTACGTTGGTGGTAGATGGGAGAGGGGTGAATAGAACCTTGATACTGCGATGTTGCACTTAAAGAGTACAAAGCAAAATACAAACTAAAGACAAGTACTTTCGAAATTCTGGAACAATTAAACAGACTACAGAGAAATATTTCTGCTGAAGAAATTTTTAGTAACATCTCTGTAGTAAATAGTCGGTAGCGGTCAAAGATGTTGGACATCTCCGCCACGTGTGTTCTGAGACTGTCTTGGCTGTCAGAATGTTTCAAGGCCCTTCTGCGAGCTGCTGTGTCCTGAGGCTGTGTTCCAGATGACAGAATACTTCAAGTTCGTTCTGCCAGCTAGCGTCGACACGGCACCATCCTCACAGCCCGGATATTTCACACAATCCACTTTCCAAACAAATATTCAGATCACTACGACAAATGTTACCCCTGGCCGTGAGCGCGTGTCAGTCCATATAGCACGGCACACCTGCCATTTCTTTCTCTCTCTCGATGAACTTATGTTGTACACACAAACTAGATTGATCAAGTTCGTCGTAGAGAAAGATGTGTCTGTTCTGGAAACTGAAAACTATATACATAAGGGATGGTCTTTAAAAAACAAACATACACAACAAGAAGAGACTGCATGTCCCGTGTTCACAGTCACAGTTTCTCGCTGGCAGCCGGGTATGCAGCTCGTGCCTGCAAGCCATTGTATCACACAAAGCAGCTCGTCCGATGTTGACTTGGATTAACCTGACAAATGCTGAATGTCTGTGTAGGGTGGGGGTCAACGTACGCGTCGTTCAAGTGTTTGCTACCCCGAACTGCTTGCGCCATCTGTGACGCCAGATCCGGTAACCTTGCGCCGTTTCCTGCAGTCGGGGGCTGTTGACATTTTCCCCCTCCCCTGAAACAAAGCAACAAAAACTTTCAGTGTAAACGAAGAGGCAAAGAATCATGTGGTCCATTAAGTCTAGCATGGCATTATCCACAGCATAAGGAACGCGTGCATGTCGAGGGAGCTATGACCTAGGTCAAAGGTCTCTTCCAGCCAATGGCGCAAGGGAGTTTGGGGAAAGCACAATGTGCCGTCATCTTGTGATGCCTGTCGCGAGCGTCAAACAGGTTTAGGTCTATGGGGCGCCTAGAGGGCAGTTCCCACATACACAGCACTTCCCTCCCCCGTCAAAACAACCAATCAAATACACGAAAAAGTAAATGAAAAATAAAAGAATGCAGAAAAGGCTAAATGTTGAATGGAAAGTAGAGACAGAATAGAGAGTAGCGGCAGGTTTCTTTTTTTAAAAAAAAAAGAAGTAAAATGTACTTCAGAAGTTTTAAGTCGCTACTTCATGCATTTTAATGTAACCAATGATGTAGCGTCGTGGTGGTAACGAGAAGGCTCTAAACTAGTGTATAATAACTCCGATTTGCCAAAAATGTTGGGCCCTATATGCGAGTGTAATAACTGACATACTTAAAACACATTCGACCGCAAACGCAACCTTCATTTGGTTGATGAAGTCCAGCCTGAAGCTACATCATGCTTTTTGCTCTATGTCTTGTCACGATTTACTACAATTCTTTTGTTTTTGAAGCGACTTATACCCACCACCCCATTTCTTTTTCTTTTCTTTTCTTTTTTTTTTTTTTTTTTTATTATTTTTTTACAGAATGCTGGAGGACGTGACCTCGGGTATGAAGCAAACTGCAGGATAACCAGATTACAGAAAACCAATGCACGCGGCTCGAAGGAAGAAAGCCATCAGTCTGAGCCGATTTTCAACTATTGTAATTAGAAATTAGGAAGGAGATGGTGTTAACATGTCTACAGAGGGCGCCTAATCTAGGAGCAGCCTTAATTGCCAGCCAGATTTCTCGGGCAGGAAGAAGGCCGTTGGCCCATAAACTCCTCCGGCACAAGCGCAGCATACGGGTCAGGCATGGCACCCAAACGAGCGAACAAAACAAGAAAGCAATGGGGCATCGACTGTAAACAAAACGAGATTTGAAGCCGGCATAATGCGGGTCTGGCTCCATCTCCGATTGAGACGGAGGGGAGCTGTCAGGAAGCTTGTAAATCACTCAACTTTGTTGTAGCTTTAATTCCCGGTTAGTCTGGTGAAAAAAATCACTGTCATAGTCCTCGACTGTGCTCTCTTCCCTTCTTCACACGAGCCATTAACTGAAAAGGGCGACGGTTTCATACAAAATCTCAAAATACGTTTTATTTCGAATCTTGGTACAAAAATATTTTCTGTGGATGAATTATCACTAAATGATGTAAAATACATTTCGTTACGTAGATCATTATATAAAAAAGTGATCGCAAGTGTGAAAGCGAAAGAGAGGATGAAAGAGAACATTTGTTTTTACTCCACGTGTCAACAGTTATTTCAAACCGACACGACTTACAGTTTCCTAACACAATACGGGGTTACCCGATCATCGCGGGTCTTTTTCACGAACTGCTGCACATAATTACTAGTTAATGTTCCCGCCAAAGGAAAATCTCTAAAAACAGAGAGACTGTCGCAGAAGAAAAGTTTCCTACGACTAACCTGGATGACTTTTTTTTCTAGATGAAAGCCAAAAGACTAGAGAGGTGCACAATGAGAACACAGCTCAGGAAGGAAGGAAGCGGAAAGGGAAGTGAAGGAAGGAAAGACGGAAGAAGCGAAGAAAAAGAGAAAAAAAGGCGTTAGACAGACGGAGTGCGCTGGCGTCAAAAGCTAAAGCAAAACACCCGCATTTTGAGTCACAACCTGCCTGCTGTCCGCGACAAGTCGCCCTACAACGACCGTCTGATGAGGCGGCCTCGTGCCGCGCACAATACAATCTATAGCCGGGGCCTGGGGGCCAGCACCCCCCGTGCAGCACAATGCCCGCCAGTGACGTCACGGTCACGACCAAGCGCTCGCTGCGCCGCCTACAATTCCTGATTCCGTAGACAAGACAATGATAAAACGAAATCACTGCTGAATTATCAACGAGGAGACCACCACCCTACCATCACCCTCCACCGAACATCATGCCTCCACTCTGGCCCCGGCTGCTGCAGCCCTTCCCGCGTCCTAGCATCTCACGGCTGCGTGCAGTATTCGATGTTGGAGGCTCTGGCTAACATCAACACTTTTTTTTAAAGTTTCCGACAAAAGCCATGACTGTAACGGTCAGCTTCTCCCTGTGTGAACTGCACAGAACATCTGATCAAGAAGCTTGCCCTTATGACAAGATTTCACCAAAATGCTTGAACGCCTGGAAAGATTTCGCCACGAGGTTTGCATATATGGCAAGACTTCAACAGGTGAGACAAATCCAGAGGCTAACAGCCTCAGTGGCACGTCATCGGCTAGTTGCTGACCCTACGCCGTTGACAAACAAATTTTAAAAAACCAACAGCATAACATATATGTGAATATATATATCTTGAATATTGATAGCCGATTTGCAACATTTCTATATATGCTCTCCTATTTTTAAGTTCTACTGTAGACATATGTTGCATGTGTCTTAGAACATATCAGATATAATGTCTCACATACATAAGTGACTACGCGAACAGACTAGTCAGGTCAACGACACCGACAACCTAGCCGCGAAATGGTGAGAACATCACGGAGCGCTACAACCGAACGACAAGCCGGCCACGTGCAAAATGTGGGTTGGGGTGGGGATGGAAGTGTGGGGTGAGGAAGAGGGAAATAAAAAAAAACTGACAATAGATACGGGAGAAGTCCAGGCCGGCGAAGGGAAACAGTCATTTCTATGCGGAGTGCATCCCGAGGGTGACGACATCAAAGGCAATGCAGGCGGCGTTAAAAACTGCACAAGCGGTGCCCGCCCATGATGAATGCGCCGCACCACATGTTCTTCGCTGTATCGCGCGGGGAGGTGTCATCTCGCGCCATCGACTCCCCCACCCACGCGCTCTCCCAGCGTGCCCTCCCCCGGCTACTCCGTGAATCTCGGCACACCCCAGCAAGTCCTCCCGACAGGCCAACTATCCGCTTCCAGTGTGTTCTCTAATAGCCCAGCTACTCAATCCTGGCTATCCACCCTCCCTGTGAGTGGTTTCAAAGCCCAGCTGCTTAATCTTGGCTAGCCACAGTTCCAGCGTGTCCTCTGATAGCCCAACTGCTCAATCCTGGCCATTCCCAGTCCCAACATGTTCTCTGAAATCAGCCACCAGGGTGACATCTCGTAGTTTTCCACGTGCCATCATGTCTTCTTACTCGTCTGACTGGTCAGATTGTTCCTGTTGCGACTATGATCGTGACATGCGCCACGTCTCCACATGACACAACAACAACAACAACAACAACAACAACAACAACAACTGTAGTACAAGTCCAGTGTCCTTCGTGTCTGACATTGTCTTAAACAGTTCACCCACGACAAGTTTTACGACCACTGTCACAAGCTGCAGCACCGTCACTAGTAAGCAGCAGACCCAATGGCGGGTGTCACAACCCGCAAGATCTCATCCCGGTTTCAAGGGGTAGGGGTTAGCCATATAGGGCTGTCCAGCCCAGAAAGTGTATCTAAAGAAATAAAGAAAACACGTGGTACGTCCTCTTTTATCCTTTCACCTCGGAAAAGATGTAACATCGATAGTCATGCGTGTTTAGGCGGACTGAAAGGTGAGCTTCAGGATGGATGTCAGTCTTTCAAAGTAAATAGTTAGATTGTAGGTTTTAGGTTAAGGTCAGGGAGCGGACGTTTGTGTTTAATTGTTGTAGAATTAATAAATAATGTTGTATGCTATGAATTACTGTCGCGTCATGTATCCACTGGTATCTTCTCTTTCTCCTCTATACATTCTCCATCTTATGTAGCAAGGCACGTGGCTTCCAGCACAACGGGTAAGGGTAGCGACAGCTTATGCCGGGTAGCGAGATGTCCAGCTACACTCCTTTCTATTTCTCTTTCTTCCTTTCCTTCTGTTCTCTCAATACGACAGGCCGAACGATCCCTGATATTCTGGGCGCTAAATATCTTGGAGACCAGACCAGGTGCACTTATACCTGTTCGTTACCTTTTCTTCGTTACGTTTCTTTATGGTACTGAGGTCAGGAAGTCAAAAGACATCAGCAGTGCACCTATCACAACCCCAGTTTCTAATTTTAAAACAGCGTGGTGGTGGTGAAGGTGGAGAAGTGAAGACCGACGAGGAATCAGGAGGGACATGCAGGATGCACAAAACACATCCTCTCCCCTCAACAGCGACAACCTTCAGCGCACGAAAGGGCCGTTGCCGAAGACTCTGTCCCCGTCCCTCCCACAACTCCCAACTTTCCTTCGCCTGCTATCCGCTGATGGATGCGTCTGTCCGCGCGCCTTTATTTGGGCCAAATATCAATTACAAGCCGCAATCACTGACAGGCGCAATGTTTTGGCCATCAGCTGGGCGCAGTGGGCAGGGCGGTGGACATGATTTACGAGGCGCGGGCCAGTGTTTTGAGGCCCCGAGTCCCTTGGCTAAGACAATGCTGGCGTTAAGACAATGCACAGTACGCCACAACCCCGGACCCTCGTTAGCGCCTTGACCCATCTGCTTCCTCGCCCCCGTCATCGAACGGCAAATTACCAGGGCGATGGAGAGATGGATGAGCACGCTTCCACTGGCTGCACTCTCCTTTCCTGCTCCCCTCCCATCCCTCACCTTTCTTTTTTGACATCTACGTATAGGGTGTAGCTTCTCGCCAAGAACATATTTTTGACCCTCACAAACTTGTAGCCCGAAGGCACATCTTTACCATAATCGTCATCCTTGTCCTCATACAGTCTGATCCCGTCATCTCTACAGCTTACTTCCTCAGACTAGTTTCATTCATTCTCCAAAAGCAGCTTTGTGCACTGCAGTCATTCGCCTACAGCCTCAAGCAGTCGAGAGTGGCCTGCTAACGAGGACATCGTGATGAGCATCCCAAACGCTCAACACCCTTGTTCGACAAACTGCCCCGACGCCGCAGATACCCGTCAACTAGATAATGAACACCACAATCTCATTTACTGCTTTGATGTCCTCTTCCAACTCCCAAGCCATATTTATGGGGGTCATCCTTCCCTCGGCTCCCTAATGGAAGGTCAAAAGCGATAAACATTAAGATAGACCACTCACTAGGCCAGGTGCTGTATCTGGATTGAAACAAGCAACGGCATCACCACTCTGGAAGAAGAAAAAAAAGTTATATCATAGAATTACTAGCCACAGCCAGCTTGTCCAGCAGTCCTCTAAAATGGTTCTCTTTAAGCGAAAGAAAGAGAACACCGACATAATTTTTAAAAAAATCACTTGTTTGGATTGACATCAGGAAAATGGTTTAAGCAGTTTTAAGAGAACAAAGCACATAAAAATCGATATCGGAGGAGATGAACAGTCGGAAATGCAGTTATCTATCCCGTTCGCACGTGTGTTCGTGGAAGCGCCAGCGCGTTTTGAGCGGACAGGTATGCATTAGTAATATCATTTGTCTCTCTCTCTCTCACACACACACACTAAGACGTCAGGGTGGAGATTAGATAATTATGTCAGCAAACAAAGAAACAATACTCAAGAGGAAAGTATAACACTAGGCATCACTACCTCCCCCACCCTTCCACCCACAGAACCACACAGGAGAGAGAGAGATGGTGGGAAGGAAGAAGAAACACGTCTGAGATGTGAGAGACACTCTCATTAAGAAAGGGGTGGATAGACGAGGTCGCGAAGAGGGTGGGGCTCGAGGCTCAGAGGACAGGAAGGGGGAGACCATCAAGAGCATGACAATGGCCGAGCGTCGGAGTTGTCTCACGCATGAGCGGATGAGCCGCGCGCTCATTTGAGCAGATCACCCCTCACCCTTTTGCTCATAAGTCACCACCTGTCAACCTGGAAAGCAGCAGTGAAAAGGCTCTCAGCTGGACTCGAAAGACCCCCGAAATTGAGACCTCAAAAAAAAAAAAGTAAAACTTTTTTGGGGTAAAGGAGCTACGCGCATGGAAACCTTGTCATTTTGCAATATTCTTGAAAGCAATATGACATTTTTCAATACTTCTGCGGTCTATTCTTTTAATTCTGTTGAGATCTCGTGAAACTGAAAAAACCTCTACAACTCGCCCCCCCCCCCTTCCCTGGATAAGGTAAAGTCGAGGGCAAGGCTGGCTTTGTCCAAAGAAATGCTAGTCAGTGGCTCCAGTCTTCCAAAACTTTGACAAGGCTGTTATTGGCGCAAATGAAGCCAGGGACCTGGCAAGGAAGGCTCCTAGTCGCCAAGTGCCCTTCACGAACGCTGTCGTCATTTCAAAACTGAAATGAACCTCAGCGAACTGTGAAAATGAAGCTCAATCCACTGGAAGTCTTTAATATTATCAAATTGTTTGTCAAACCGGAAAGACCGTAGTGAGTTAGCCAAGCACTCTTCATAACATTCGTTTAAAAAATTATCCCGTTTCCTTAAAAAAAAAGAAGAAAGAAAATCCTTCTTAAGCTGTACAGAAAAAAAAAAGAAAATTATTTGTTCACTGCTATTCTCGCGTCATTGTGAATGGTCATGGGATTTCTCCGTTGCCATCAACCCATCAATTTTCCAAGCAGATTTTTTGACAGACGCTTTACATACATGAGCGGAAACATTAACACCCTAATGAAGCTTCGGGGCTTCCCCAAGATGTCCAAAAGGAAGGAGATTGGGGGAAGGATGGGGTGTTCCGACCACTCGTGCTGTGAGAAAGTCTGTGCAAAGCTGTCTCGCCAACGAGCTGAAGACAAGCGCTCAAAGAGGCCCAGAGACCTGTCAGCCCACAGTGAATGGCAAGATGACTGGGAGAGCGGGAGGCCCGGGGCTAGGATCGCTGGGACAGCGTTGCGAGGGAGACAGGCGCGGCCTTCAGTGGAAGCTCATTACCTGGCCCGCATAACAGGTGTCCCGCTTCCCAAACGGCGACCCACGACGATCGCCCGAAGCGGCCAAAACCGGCATGTGTCCGAACTTCAAACAATCATTGGAGTGTACCGCGCGGCTTCCGCCATGTTTGCTACTTCCTTCCAGATCAAGTCCTTCATGTCTCGCCGCCAGGATGCAGCAAGTAAAAGGAGGACGACGGGGAGAGGAAACAAGAGACTGAACGACAGGAGACAGTACACAAGGATTACAGCAGTCAGGGATAAGGCTAGACTGGGACTGTTTACGAAAGCATCCAGACTGACTTACTTGCTTGACAAGAGGCTTTTACAAGAACACTTTGAACAGGAACTATTATGACATGAAAGGTCAGCGTCAACAGGATGCCAGGCCGCGTCTACTAACCACAGGCCGAGCCTCTGCCTATATATTGCAGCACACACAACTCCACAATATGATTTTTGTGTGTGTGGTCAGTTCTGGTCCTTAATGTGGTTATTTTTACCCTAGAAAAACACGAAAATGCTGAAGTTGCTTCAACTGTTCCAGTGTTTTTTTAAAGATATATGTGCGAGTGTACGTATGTGTGTATGCAAGTATTAAAGGATTAGGGTTCGTGCATAAACAAGCCACTCGTTTTCTACAACATCAGACGTGTTCTCTAAATACAAACAAAAACAATATAATTGAAAATTTGTCCGAAGACCTTAGACGGCGACCTGGACTTCTAATCCATGTCCTTTACCTGCAGCTCTATGGGACTGAACTGGCCTTACACTCTTGTTATACTAATCTAGCCTTATTGACCCGCTGCTATAGGGTGCTAATCAAGCCTTATGTACCGGCTGCTAAGCCCACCAGCTTTATACACCATCTGCTGTTAGGTACTGACCTGGACACATATACCTGCTGCTATACTGTGTTGACGGAGGCTTTGGAAGACACAGAGGCGCTGTCGTCGGGATCGCTTTGGCTCAGCTGCTGCTCGAACTGGAAGGCGTCCTCCTCCGCTCTCTCCTTCAGTGCCATCTGATAGGCGATCTCAAATGCTTCACCTAGAGTAAGGATGATTTCCCCAGCCAGTTCCTGCCACAAAAAACGCACAGCAATAAAGTGAAGACTTTCCAGGCAACCGACGCAAGTATATCTTCTACACCTATAATCTACAATCTATCTTAAACATAAGTAACATATTTTGAGTTTGAAACGTTCACTCAAAAAAGAAATCATTAAAGCGCACGCTCTCTCTCCCTTCACACACACGCACACACATGCACACGTACAAACTCGTCGAAGAATGCCTGTGCGGCTTCTCAAAACAGTTTCTAGCCCAGAGGCCGGTAACTTCTTTTTCCAGGGGTGAAAAATCAATGGGGGCCTTGCGCGGCCGCAGTGGTCAAGATTCCATGATCATACTCGCGCTGTCAGGTGCATGTCGGGAGAAGGGCCGATGGGACCTTAGGGCTGGGAGAATGGAAACATAAGCCAGATGCCTGGGCACGGCAAGGCCTGTGGTTTGGAATTAAAAAAGAAAAAAAAACTGCCGGGCTGCCAGCCTCCGACATGTGCAGGAATTGAGCTTTATGATTAGACTGGGATAATGCGCAGGACAGTGGGGGCTGCGAGCAGCACAATGGGGCTGATTAGTGGGTAAATTGAGAGAATCGAACTTGAAAAGGCACATGATGCGCCCGGCAGACCGGCAGTAGTCAGAAACAAGAGGCCCCGACTGCTAGCACGGCTCCCAATTTCTAATTCCCAGCCTTGGCCCGCCTGCACAATAAAATTTCATTAGTAATTAACAGACGGTTGTGTGGAAAGCAAAGTCGGGTGGGAAGAGGAGGGAAGGAAAGGGGAGGGTGCTGGCGAACGGTGGGAGTGGGGGGTGAACAAATTTTCCGCCACACTGACCATGCCAATTTTTGCCGGTCGGCCAGGGAGACCGATGTTCCGCCTGAGTGCGCGCTCCCCGAATCCCCGTCGCCGGGCCGCGGATGCACCTATTGTGCAGTGGGCACAGTCCCAAAACAGCTGAGGGCCAGCTCTTGATTAATTCTGTCGCGCTAATACAAAGCCGCCGTTTTCCAAACCTTTGCCCAGGTCATCATTCAAACCCGGGGAAACGAACGAGGGTTAGCCAAGGGGACAGATCCTACGAGATCCCCAACGATTGTCTTCCAACAACACGAGCCGGTCTCCGATTTCAAGGTTCAACACCAAGCACCACTGTACCACGAGTCCAGGTGGTCCCTTGCAGTCGGATCACCACAGCCTCCTCCAAAACACCGTGCATGCGCCGAAACCTCCGAGCCTTCCGGTCATCAACAGGGTCGCTGGCTTCCTCTCGGTGTTGACTGCGACCCTCGACCTCGGGAACGGCGCAAGAGTGGTCCCCATCGGTGGCCGGTGAGATCGGGGACAAAAGATTTCGTGATGACCCTTATGATGAGTGTCCAACCTGAAGGGCCGCACTACTCGCCCGTACGTCATCTGCTACCTTCAAAGGAGTTAGAAAAAAAGAGGCGATGTCGTTGGAGAGCTCTGAAGAGTAGCAACTCGTGTTTAGTGAGAGCGATGTTGAGGCTAACAAGCCAGCGGGAAGTCTTGTTTGAAAATAAGAATATTGCTCTAAAGCCTGAACAGCGGACTAACGAAGCGGTTTTTGCCAAAACAGTCGCGGACAGGACCAAACTGGTATGGACAAAAAAAAAAAAGAAAACACCCGATATCTGTATAATGTCACAAACCATTGCGCTTGCTACGATTAAACAATACGCAAGCGATTGAGCGATCGCTACAAACTGAACACGAACCGGACACGCTCTTTCACTAGTGAGAGAATGCGACAGGTTTAGAATCTGCACCGAAGCTTATGGAACTTGTTGTACAAACGCAGGATGCCATGCTGTAAAATCAAATGGGCAGGTCAGAGACTACGGAGAGTGAACGAAAAGGAGAAAGCGGCTACTGAAAGGCACACAGGACGGTACAAGACAAGAGACACGGGCCACTAGCCGTGAATGAAGTCCACAAATGCAGCTTACAGTAATTACTTCACTACACTGCTCCAGGCAGGTACCAAACATGTGCCGCAAACGCTGCCGCTCGTTTCTCACTTCTCTAATCCAAACATGTCTCTAAACTGTCTTCTCCTGGTGGAACAGCATTACTTTACGACACAACAAAACAAATTATTTACTAGAACGAAAGAAGGGTAAAAAAAAAGCAGCTTTAAAAACCCTGTTCCCCAAATAGCATTGCAACATTGCCCTGCCTCCCGCCCTGCTCAGGAAAATAAAAGTCTTCAAGGGTCTGCAAGATCCACATTTGCTCAGACGCCACTACAGAGGCTGCAGGACTGAACGCAATGACACACATCGTCTGTCTACCCATATTCCTCCGACCTCGAATACTTACATCGCTCTTGATTCTCAATCAATGATTCAAGGAAATAAGTTTAACTTCTGCACATGCACCACATCCAGAGCAAAATATGTAACACTGAACTAGAGGTACACTTTTTTACGGAGAGTAAAATCTCGAGGAATAAACAATACTTATTTTTTAAAAAAGCGTTTTGTAACACCCTACACCTACGTACTGCATGCATCGAAAGAAAGAGGAATGATTCGGAACAAGGGACTGAGAGAAGGTGCAGCAGTGGACAGGTGAAAATAGAATGATCGATAATAGAAAATAATGATGAGTACGAAAAAAAGATTTTCCTTGCAGACTTTTCGCCAACTGACGCCCTTTTTATTTTCCTTAGCATTGTCCGAGAAGGTTCGTTTAGACAGCCAGTAACTGGATGCACTTGTCGTGAAGAGGGTTTTGTAGTTGAGAGAGCTGCTACACACAGGAGCTATGGACGCTGCGCAGTCTAAGGGAGAAAACTCCAGTTCGAATCTCGCACAGAAAGTCTTGTAGGAAGAGGAATTCCACATGCTTGCATTCGTCACATCAAGGACGGGCGACAGGTTTTACAACTTTACTTAGAGACAGCGGGAAAACATTGATCATAAGATTTGTTCATTGCTTTCGAAAAGGAATGGACAGACCCGACAAACAAGACAAGTGCCGCGTCTGTTGGTTCCACCCCCCGACTGTGGTTTCCACATTTTGAAATAATTTTCCGTTTATCTGTTCGTGTCGAAACAAGAGGCCTATACACTACTAAGATCTTTATCTATCAAGCATTTCGATCATCCCCAACCCTATTGCTAGCTCTTGTAGCTCGTGTAGACTCCACAGGTCATACAAGCAGGATACAACTGTGACGTGTAAGTTCATTTCCAGACAAATCTACAAAATGCGGCAACAGTTTCAACTTTTACACTGAGGTGGGCTAGACAATCAACACAAAATTTGGCTACAAAGATTGGCACTGCTACACTGAAAAAAAAACCCACCGACGTTCTATGTCACTGCCGAAACATCAGAAGCACATTTTTATGCAGTGGATTCATTTTCAAGTGCACGCGCGCGCAAACACACACAAACACGTCTGCCCTAAATCACAATTTCCAAACCAAATAATCCACCTCTTCCCCCTTATTTCTTAAGTTTCAAAACTGTCCGTCACTGGTTACCCTAGCTTCCAGGCCTTTTCTAACCGGTGCCACCCGAGTAATTTGCGACTAAAACGCCTCCGTACCAGGGACACCCCAAGGTCTGGCCGCTCACGTTTCAGACCCCTGCCACGAGCCCAAACTCCCAGCATTCACTCCCCTTGCAGACAGTGTCGCCCCCTGGTGATATATAAATGTTTGCGAATAATCTTCGTCATCTGCCGGGCCTCGAAGGAAGGGCGAGTCGCTGGGAAGCGGAGAATGGAAGACATGTTGTAGCGAAAGCGAGGAGGGGTTTGGCCCCTAAAAGAGGTTTCCATTAGGCTCCTGGTGCGAACACGACGTGAACAAAAACAATGACATTCCTCCTGATGAGCTAGCGCTGGAACGGTCCCCAAGGGTCAGTTTGTGCGAGGCTGTGTGAAAGGTGTCACCATCGGGTAGGCGTTGAAGAAAATAACACCAGCTTTTCTGGGTATCCGCATACAGCTTCGTGACAGCCATGACAGAAAAAAAAGCTGGATAGCTGGACAGGTGAAAGCAGAGGGTGTAAGCGGGGGAGTAGAAAGGTACAGAAGCCCTTTGAATGCTTTAAAGAAACTAGTGTTGGATTACTTCTTGTCTATTTCCTTGTGCTGATAATCTAATCTAGCTCATTCACTATAGAAAGTGTCTTGTAAGAGCCCCTTGAGTTCATAAACTTTCCCATTCATCTCTCTCTCTCCTCTAATAAATGACACACACGCAGTGTTGTGTACAACAAATAGGAACCGGGTTAGAATTAAGTAAAAGACAGTTTGTATAAGTTTAAGCATTTCTTTCCTTCGCGCGTAATCCGTGATGATGGAAGGGAAAAATGTGAAGACGATGTAAGGACGAAAATAGAGTAAATAGAGTGATTCCACAGACGAAAGTAAGAAAAGCTGTGTGGGTGTCAGCTCCACTTACCCTGCTTCTAACACTGAAGACATGGCAGTAATGTTTGCTGCTCTCCTTGTCCTTCGTCACGTAGGCAAAAAAGTTCATATGATCGCCATCTTGGCAAGCACAGAAGATATTGGCGATCTCATGATCGCAAATCACTTTCTGAAAGCAGAAAATAATTTATACAGTTGACATCACTGAAACTGAACTTTAATTCTCGTTGCTAGTCACAATGAACCTGTCCTCTCTCCAGGTTTCCGTGATATTACGATAACTAATTTCAGTCACCTGATCCCATCCACCGTTACCTCGCCTCTTACCCACAGAATATGGCGGTAACATAAGCAACACTCTAGGAATGTCATCTTTCAACGATTATTTAATTAACACCTAAGTGACTTGATAATCTTTTTCATAACTGGATGAGCTCCTTCTCAGATTTAATAACTAGACGCTCCATGTTTTAAAAAATTCTACCCTTTAAGTAAGCCAGCATATATACTAAATCTTTCAGGGAATAAAGAATAAATAATATAATAAACAAATAATGTATAAAGAATAAGGTATACATACCTTGGATCTGGCATCAATGAACTTGACGCCTTTGTAGGAAATAGACAGCATGATTGTAGGAATCTTGCCAATGACATCTGCCGATTTCTGGAACGCAGCAATAAAGTCACATCTGAGACGTGTGAGGGAATGGCGAAAACAGATACTAGAAATATGGGAGAGCTGTTTGATATGCTGATCAAAGCTACTTTCAAACACATCGCAAAATACCGGTCAGATACAGGTCTACGATAACAAACATTCAAACTTCTATTTTATCACGCAGACCTCAGCCTAGACAATGGTTTTCTCCACTTTAAGAAAGTGCGAATGTACACACTGTCTGCAACTTGAATAAAAAAAACACAACTGCCTATCGCTGGTTACTTCACCATTTAAAGGCGCTTACATGAAGACCCTTATAAAAACAACAAGAGTACAGATTTTGTGTTCAAAAAGACCACTCAACCAGCCTTTACTCAGGCCTGAACTTCTTGCTGCTATCCTTACAGACATGATAAAACGATGTTTTGGGGTTGTGTTTTTTTTTTTTTTGGTTTTTTTTTTTTTTGTAATTTAGAAACATTTGACTCGAGATGGTCGAACCGTGAATAATAGGAAGACTCGTCACCACCCTTGTACCCGCTGAGCGATCGCGATACCCACTTAATTAACCACAAACAGTAAAGAGGCCATGAGCAAGGTTAAAGGGTGGGTGGCGGGGGGAGCTGTATCTGTATTTACGTGTGCAGTGGCCCACCCCTTTAATTTCCGATCCGGAAACTTCCTGAATAGGATTACTTTTCCTGAGCTCTCCGGTAGCCTGATAAATGACGAAAGAGAATTGCTAAATCGATTAAAAAGAAAAAAAGAGAAAAAAAATCCCCCAAACTGCAAAACGCTGAGACCGTCGCTGACTAAATTGCATCATATGCCTGCCCGCGATAATTCTGCGTTAATATTGGTTATCAGGGTGAAAAATGCAGCTCTGTGCTAATCAGGCGTATCCGCGCCTTTCCGTCAAGTCGGGGATTCGAACCCTGATGGGCTGCCCCCAATTTACTACATACTTGGCATTTAGAAAAATCATCAGGCAGCGGTGATATTAGCTGCGATTATTTCCCCTTGGCTGCCATTATTTCCCCTTGGCCAGCCCGGGACAAAGTGGTGGGCAAACAGAGGAAATTCAGCCACAACGCACCGTCCAGCTGGCAGCAAAATGGTGAGCGAGTTATGGGAGATTTTTTGCGCTTGGCTGGACACCCCCGAAGCGAAGGGTTTCCCTGGGCCATTTTGGACTCAATCTAATTTTTCAGTCCCGCAGCCAAGGAAAATTGTTAGAAACTCTGTCATTTGCATTGCTAACACCTTTTCCCCCTTGCCCGCAGGAAAATCTCTTTAACAAGATTTCCGTAGTATTAGTTCCCCAGTCCGTCTGCGTATGTGTGCCTGCAATGTATAGGTGTGCATTCTGCGGGGGTTTCTTCGGCCGGAACTGAGAGCCGGCGAACGACCGACCGACTGTGAGCTGTTACATCTCCTTCATTAACCTTCCCATTAATCCCCTTATCTGACCATCGAATCCTTGCTTTGTGGCCGTGCCGTCCCTGCCACTGCTAGTCGCTTCAAACAACAAAAACAACAACGGAAAGACTGGCACAAGGGAAGGCGGGCAGCACAAAAACCTCAAAGGAGTGACCTTCCTGGCCCGACTCGGCACTCTTTGTCCGGCGGCACTAGGCGCACTTTCAACTATGCGCCCCTCCCTTCCCCTCCCCCCCGTTCCGTTTAGCCACAAACAACTTATCTTTCTTCCTGTGCCTTATCCACGCCCGTCTTCTGAAGCTGTCTTCCTGCCTGCTTTTAGCCCTGCTCTTCAAACTCGCCACGATTCTTCCTCTCACAATAAGTCTGGCATCCAGCACACAGGCATTGATTTCTCCCTCCATCCCTCCTTCCTTCCCAAGCTCTCCCGCCTTAACTTTTCACAGCTGACTGCCCTCTTAATTTCTGCCGTAATTAAAATCTCCGTGCGAAATTATCTTGAAAAGGGTATGGCATTACCGTGCAGTATAAAGCGGCGATTGCCTGGGAGAGAAGTTGACACCATCATTCTCTTCAGAACCAAAAGGGGATACGATGGAAAAACGGGGAGAGAACTGATGTCGATAAACAATCATGCAAAACTCCGTTTTTTAACACGAGGAAAGCGGGACAAAACAAAAAATAATAATGCATTTGTATATACATATATAAGCACACATAAAGGAGAGCACAGCGAAAGTCCGTTCATACAAATGAAAATAAAGACAAAGGACAATGCAGAATAAATAAATACTGAAGATTAGTAATATAAAAAAAAACACAAAAATCATCACCATGTAGAGAGAGAATAATAGTAAAGCTAACAACACAAGACCAGGCAAAATTAGTGTATTAGTGTATCAACTGTAAAATGAGCAAGCATTTGTCTTTTAGAACACTGTTCACTGTGTTGTCATGTAAACCAGGCTAGCATATGCATACATGCATGCACAAAATCATGCCAGAATTCTTGAGAAAAAAAAATACTAGGTGGTAAGAAGTGTATTATTTGCTCACACATACCCATGCATTTGATGCTTACTAACACAAACACATGTGCCTGCAAATCAACTTTTTCTCCCAGTTGTCAATCCCTTGTTAATCAACAGCAATAGTTCCAGCATATTTCCTCCCTCTCTGTGGATGTTTTGTGTGTGTGTGAGTACGTGTGTGCATGCACATGTTTTTGCTATGTGAGCACGAATGCAAGCATACTTGTAAAAAAAATGAGACTAAACTATGATTTCCAAACAGTGTCCTACAATATATCACATAAAATCTCTAAAAAAAAAAGAGATAAAGGAATGCTTTTAACCAATACCAAAATGATCATAAAAACAAACAAAAAAATAGCAAGGAGAAGAAAGTAAGAAAGAAAGCATGCGCATATTCAGGTGATATTGAACATACAAATCTGAAGATTTGTTTTCAAAACTCAATGAGTATGATCTACTAACTGAAATTGGACAACATCAACTTCTCACAGACCTGTAATTTCCTCCTCAATCTTTGCTGTCAGAGGGAAAAAGAATCAGGAAGGAAACATCTTAGAGATCTGCCTCAAAAATATGCTCAGAATGCATTGGATACTGTGCGTTCCACAAAACACTTGATGAAGTCTGCTTCTCATGCTAAATGTAATTTGTCAGAAAAAGTTTTGAGCACGCACACACACACTGAGAATGAAATTTCAGAAAGCAACAAGCGACATTTAAAAAAATTAAGCAAGCAAATCTTAATCTATAACACAAGTATGTATCGCAATTAAAATTGTAGTAATATTTCTGATGTTTATCGTATAAGCTGTATTTGATCACATCTCCAAATTAATGTTTGTTAGCCTAATCAGCATATGGCATGCCATTTTCTTCCCTTTTTCTGTTCAAATCCACTCTCCATAAAGGAATAAGAACTCCTCATGTGTAAGTCTTTTTCTAACAGTATCTTTTAAACACTCATAAAATGCAAAGAAATGAAAAATAAAATTGCAGGTAGTGAAAGTTGTCCAAAAAACACTCTTCAACATTTTCTCTTACTAATCCCCCTTTTTGGTCTTCAATATCTGAAAGTGAAATGCTTTCAAGCACTGAACTAAAGAAAGTGACAGTAAGCTATTCTGAGAATTGGGCAAACAAAAGTATATTGAAATCTGTCCAAAATGCAAGATGAAGTTCAGGTGTAAGTCAAGCCAAAGAACAAAGTCCATGTCCATTATCAATCACAACCTCCTCTACACACACACACACACAAAAATGGAACAAGTCCTCTTACCTTGAGCTTTGCAATGCTCTCCTGTGTCGTTTTTGTTCCTTTCAACTCTTTGATGACTGTTGATCCAAGATACTATAAACAAATCAAAATATAGTCTCTTCAGCATTTTAGTCTCTAACATTCATTATGGGATCTATCAAAGACAAGCAGAAAAAAATGGTACACATTGACAAATTTGACCTTTTCTGAAAAACAAATGGAAAAAGAGGGCAGCGCTACATAATTTTTTTTTAAGCTGAATAACTTTTTTGGGGCAACATTCAGAAGTGATGCTGACAAGGGAGGCTATTTGAAATGGGACTAAATTTTAGAAACCATGGGTTGTCTCTCTTCAACAAAACGACGGCCAAAACCAACGCTTTAAATAGCTGCAAGCTGACCAGCAGCTTTTTTTTTTAGCAAAGGTTAGTAAAGTTTACTTTGTCATAAAACAATGTTGTAGTGAGAAAATCTTGTTTTTCTTACAAAACACTCAGAATGTTAAGATATTAGCCTATAGCTCCTGATGTTATTCACTATTTTATGCGGTCTTTGTCTACAAAAGATCTAAGACATGAAATACATATTTTCTGACCACCTAACTATACCTTACACATAAGACTTCATGTTTTTTCCTACATCCATGGTAAAGACTGCCCATACACTCAGTATTCAGAAGACTTGAAGGCATACATTTTCTCGATGTGGAATTATGACTGAGAATTACGAAAAAAAAAGTACAAAGTATTTATGAAATATTTCTTTACATGAGCAGTGTAGTTGCAACATCCTTTTATAAGCACTTCAGGACGATGTCGCCACTGTCGAATGGATCCTGTAATGTGCATTAGGTGCGGTGGTCGTATATGGATCTGACTGTCACGAATTCCCTGGAACAGAACAAAACTGTCACTCGTGAAAATACTCCTAGCCGGTGCAGAGTTGTGTGTTGATTTCAAGCTTCTCAGATCTCCAAAGCAGTTTTTAGACTTTGATTTATTCACAACAAAAGAATAATGGTCTTGCAAACAAGTTGCATCCATTAACATGTAATTCAACATTCATGCTTGTAAATGTATGCCTGATTTGAAAGCAGGAGAAAGAAATTCTTCCCCTAGAAGCAATTGTTTCACATGAGAAAGAATAGTTTATAGTAAGCATCTATCCCAAATACACTAACATCAGCCATATTACAAAGATGACAATCTAGCACCAAAAATGATAAGACATCTACCTGAGGTGATGAGAGTCCATTTTCACTACCCTTTTCAAAGGTCATTAAAGGACTCTGTAGAGGTGATTTCTGTTCTCCTTCATCTGATGTTCTTGGTTTAACTCCAGTGTAATCACGGTAGAGGTCAATGTGTTCAAATGGTGACTTGGGCTCCTCTTCATCACTGCTTTTTCTTCGTACTCTTGCCTGTAAATGTTAGTGTCGGACAGTTCCTAAAACTAGTCTTAACAAATTACTGGACTGAACAATAATAATACTATGAACTGAAACTAAAATCTCTTTTAATCCAAGAACAGCTAAAAGGCCAATTTCCCACAGACCTGGCTGCATTTTTTTTTCTTTTCATCTATATTATCATCAACACCACCACCACCTCCAGCATTTGCTATCTTTTTCTCCCTTCAATATGAATGAATCACTGCTAACAACAACATCCAAAAACTTTTTAACAATCTGAAAAAATTGCAAATGATATGTATGGCAAGTTCAGAAGTAATGCTTGCTTCCCATAAAATCCATCGATTCAATCTTAAAGGACAGTTACCTATCTTGAAACTTTGTCTTTTCTTCTTCTTCACTATGAATGAAGCTCTTGGGTTCACAGTTACATAAAAAATGTACCATATTTAAGCCATTTCCCAAAATATTATGTAAGAAGAAATGAAAACATAAAGACAGTTAATTAAAAACACAAAGAATTTGAACTGTAAGTGAATGTAGTCTAAATATCATTACATTTATAATTGCAGGAGATGTGAAATTTCAGATGCAAAATAGTTTCAAAATATCATTTAGATGACGTCATTCACTGATGTTCAAGATCATCTAGATCCCAATCAGTCCTGTTACTGTGGCTGGAATCTGATTCATCAGTAAAATGCTATGCACAGTTACAAAAGCTTGTAAAACTTGTTGCGCTGTCGTATATAGCATGAGGCCTGTGTGCTCTGCCATCTTAAATGTGAAAAGAAAGTCAAGCAAGACTATTCTTGAGACATGCAAACTTTCATTTCCATCAATAGTCAAAGGGAAGCAAATCCTGAAGGAAAACGGATTTACTCCTGCTAGCTATGCAGTTGCTTCCCTTACACAGGTATTTAGGGATAGTTTTTTTTTTAGTGGTTGTAAATTGACATTTCCCTACAAAAAAATGACAAATGCTTTACGAATATGACCAGAATGAGCAATAATATTAACTTACAGGACTGACTGATGTGTCTCTCTCCTCAAATGCCCGCTCACCTAATGAGGCCAGTATTCTCTTTCTGTGGCCTATGGAAGTAATGTCTAGAACCTGAAACAGCAGTTCTGAGAGTCAGACAATTAAATTTAACATGTTTGAAGGTCAAAGTCAAAATAACATAACACGCTGGGCTTTGCAGGTTTCTAAAAAGTTGCTATTACGCCCACACTCCAGTATCACAGACATAAGCATAAAATTTCCAGTTTGATGCAAATACTCATGCTGAACACATTTAGAAAATATCAGAACACTTGAGCCAATTTCTTTAAGCCTTAAAGTCTACAGCTATAAAACTGTCTATTTTCTGAAAATTCTTTTCATAAAGAAGAACTCATCTGAAATGGCATACTGTATGGATTGGTGTTGATAATCCTCAAATATTAAAATATTAGTTCCCTGTTATGATAGCAATTAGACAAAATGAAAGTTTAACCTGATAAGCAACAAAAAATCATTTCAAAATACGTCTGCTACCAAGACACTTGAGAGAGGAAATGAGGAAAGGAGTGTTCAGGCTCTATTCATTCCAACTCATTCTGCTGCCTTACTGTATTTAGCTCCAGCTCCCAGAGTTTAACAACTCTCTGCATAGTGTTATATTTGTGTGAAAGAAATGTGTCCAGGTACTGTCCCAACCGAAGAGTCTCCAGCCAGCTCTCCACAGACACAGGCAAGGCCGACTGATCTAAAATGTAACCAGATCAGTATGAAAGTATAACAACTGCTGCAAATTTTTTCTCTTTTGGCATGGATAAGAGTAGTGTTTAGCTGTGTTAACATCAGCATTTAATTTCTGAAGCATTAAACACTATGAAAATTATGATTTTACTATAGAATGTAATACAGTTGGCTTTACAGTGATACTTGAACAGCAAACAAGTCGGATATTAAGTCATCATCATAGGTTATATGCAAAAAAGCTTAAATGGAAAGCCTTATCAGGAAACAAACTTGAAAACAATGGCTGGTTAGCACAATGAAACAACAGTAGTGTTTATTTTAATTTTCCTCTTCAAGGCAAACATACAAAATGTCACTGTAACACAAACACTAGAGAGGGGGGGGGGACACACAGAGAGACCGTGAAAAAAAAAGGGACTGTATAACTCACTGATAGGCTTCACAGTTGGAAGGCGACGTGCAGCTGACACTATCACGGCCCGATGAGCACCATTAGTGATACCTATACTTGCCAGGTCCTGATCATCTACTATTGTGCCTCCCTTTATTTTGAAATGAGAAAAGCTTTGTTAAGTTTAGATTTTTCTATATCAAGTTAAGACTAGACTACACATGACTACAGAAACTAAGGCAGGTATTCTTCTAGAGACAAACACTTATCTTGTGCTAGCATCATGACAAAGATAGTGTCTTGAATAAAACATGAATGCAAAATTTAGAGTCAGAATGAACATCCAGAATGTTACAAAATGAAGCCAATAAAGAGAGTTACCAAGAAATCTGTATCATCATATCCATTGGCCACTAGTGTATTCTCATACTGCTCAAGCCCCAAGCTCTCAAGCCATTCTCCCACACTCTGGATCTTGTGTGGGCCTGCTACTAACAGAAAAATGCAAATTACTAGGTGCTAAGTCACCAGCATTGTCACTATCACCATCTTTTCCTCAATTAGCCTTGCTGATGTAAATTTGAATTCAGCTTTTTGCTCTGCAGCATTTACAATTAATTATATTTTTCATACCATCATTACTGCACAGATTCTCTTTCCTTTGATCACTTACAAAGTGTTTTTTAAATATTAACGATTTCACTTCACCAGCGTCACCACAGTGTCATTTAAGTTTATGAATTAAATTATAAACTAATAGCAATTAAGTAGGAATATGCTAGCATACTACGCTTTCCACAAAAGCTTTTATAGCACCATCGTTCAATATCTGTCGTGATGCATTTTGGAAAGAAGATGATCATTAAACAAAAAATAAATTCAAAGTTTGTTTACTCAGAATCAAACTTTAGGTTCTGATAATTCTTGTAAGATTCTACAGTCACATTTAACAAGATCATGATATTAGATAAAAGAAATGTTAGAATGAAACATAGCTATTGTAAGTTTCATGCGAACAACTGTAAAAACTGATGGTGTTTAAAATGCAGATCTAAAAAGCATGATGGCTGTCTACCTGCAAGCGCTTTGGCAAAGCCTGGCTCATATTCTCGCACAAAGACTGATTCACGAGCGATGCCAGCTCCAAATGTCTCCAAAGTCGCTGCTATCTAGATTTGTAGAGAGACACCAGAAAAAGAGGCCATGCTTCAAAATGGAAGTCATGCAAAACATTCAAAGCAGAATATTGTGGGGGCTACAGATGGAAGGGGGAATGGGTGATCTTCGGACTAAGATGAGGAACATAATGAAGTCAGCTAAGTAAGGGGGTTAGGTCAGGGTATGAAAGTTTATGTGTGGAAAATGTACCATGAAAGGTAATGTCTGACAACACAATTATTCATGGAAATCTGTTGTAACCCTGACACTGCTTTGCTACACTAAAATAGCTAACAAGTTGTAGAAAGACCATGTTTTATTTTTCTGGAAGTGCCCTACACTTTAAGCTGCTAAGGAAGCAAAACTGTTATCTTTCACAAGGTCACTTGTATTTACTTGTTTTTTCTCTAGTCTCAACATTACCTATATTTGTGGCATGAAGTACTGTTTAAAACAGACGAAAGAACTTAAATAGCTGAGAAATTTGATAGAATGCCTGTTATTTCAAAACAAAAAGAAATCAGTAATACTTTTATGAGCGATTTGATTAAAACCAAAAAGAAACTTAGATTATTGATGAAACTGGGATGGCTTGCATGTATATTTATATTGCCTTTTCTGTATATAAGATTTTTTTTTATATCATTTCAACATAAAACTCTTTGCCCTCCTCCATCCCAGCCTAGCTCAGGAAATAAAGTTAGAATCTCTTGTAGTAGCTGCTATAAAAGGGTGAAGAGTAAAAAGGTAGCTGACTTCAAAAGATTAAATTAAAGACTATATATTCATAAAACTGAAATTTTAAATGATTCTTAGGTGAAAGTTGACTGAGAAATATTGATAGTCAGCCAATTATTGCAGGCACTGTGCATTTCACTCCTAAGGTAGCTACCCAATAAATTAACACTAGAAAAGAAAGTGCTAAATCGGTATTAGAATAAAGGCTGTACCACGCTGATTTATGTCCACATCAAAGATTACCAAGCTCCCTTTAAAATTACTCAACAAAAATGTTTTTTTTTTTAATCTTTGAAAATGTTATACATGCACAGGCCTGAAAGATCAGTGAAAATCGAATGGTATATTGGTTATCATGTTAGTAATGGAGAAGTATAACTTTGTAATAGCATGCACATTAGAAGATATGGGGAAAAAATGTTAGTTGCACTGTTGACCAATGCAAGATGAAATCTTACTTTAAAGCTGTTTGTGTATGAAGACATGGAAAATTAACTCCTTTTGCAACAACCTAATTTCTTTTTCTTCTCATTCTCTTTTATGTGCTTTTGGGTGATCTTCTTAAACACTTTAATGCAATGGTTTTTCAGCACAAGGTGTGAAATAAAATGATTCTTATTCTGTTAAAACTTCATTTGGTCTGCTTGTCTTTTCTGCTCATCTCACACATTCATTCAAGTTTATGTGGAGTTCCTATGAGATTGTACAGACTACTAACACATAAAATATCTGATGTGTTAAATAGTGATCATATACAACATGCAACTCAAGATGCACCAGAATGTCTGGCAAGCCTAAGAACGAGCAAAAACCATGCAAAGACATTTCCAGTACAAAGAAGTGCAGAACTGCTGTCTGCTCTTGCTCCCTATCTGCAGTTCTTGAGCCCTTTCCTTCCCACAAAGCTCTGCTACTGCTGTTTCATGCAGCGTGCCATTGTGTTGAGATTCAAAACTAAGTCACAGACTCATCAAAGAATAGTCTGGCACTAAAACAGGTTCTAGTCTACCTTCATACATAATGGAGAAACAATGCAAAGCTATGAAGATTGATGCAGGAACATACAGTTGGAAAAACTGATGGACCATAGTCTAAGCTATACCTCTTTCTGTTAGAATCTTATCCAGCTGTGAATCAAGGACGGGTATGTCCTCTGAAGCACTTATACGCCCGCCAAAGCTCGAAACAATGTCTGCTATCTGCAGGAGGACCAATGGCAAAAAAGTCATCATTTCAGGCTTAGCATTCCATTCTTTACCATTATTCTTCACTGGGGATTGGGAATGGGAGGGGGGTTTCATCCTAAGACATAACCTAACTGCCGGCTATTTTGTTCTTTTCTTCAAACAATTTTTATTTTAATAATTTTATTCAATAAAACTAATACCTGTCCTTTCATTTCAAAATGCGCACACGGGCGCGCGTGCACACACACACACACGCAGATCCACTACCCTGTAATATTTTCCATGGAAATCCCCTTAAACCTGAGCAGAAACCCCAGCTGTGATGATAAAGTGATTTCTGTGTCAAGGCCAGAGTGCTCGACGTTTGTCAAGAACTGGCAACGCTTTTCCATTCCTCTCCTTTGGATACACGTGCCTGTGTGTGTGTATGTACGAATGACATTTGCTGCAGGGCAAGACAGACGTGCTTTGCATGGAGGCAAGAGAGCTCTGCAATCTGCAGTTATCATTCAATATTTGAGGTTGGAGAAACAATGCCAATAAGCACTTAGCATGTCATCAATTTTTAAAACCAAAACAATAGTTAAGGGTAACACATCCAAGAAATGTGGCAAACAATCAGATCCTCTCCCCTTTACAAACGGTTCTTTCGCTTTAAAAAACAAACCAAAAAACCCAAATAAAATACTGAAACTCTATGACACGGACTGCACCAGTTCTGATAAGAAAACATGGTGGCTGACAGGGCTTACAAGTCCTGCAAATGTAGCACATCACTGTTTCTTTTATTATTTCCGCCCCCTACCCCCACCACCTCACAAACACTTACGGCTGCAGATAAGATAAGGATGGGCACAGGAATTGTTCCCCGCTGTACATGCAAGGCACGCTATCACACAGCAGAGCTGCGGGGAGTGAGGCAAGAGGCAGGTTTTGTATTCACAAAGCATGTTGTTTTTAAGAAAGTCTTTTTTCGCTCAAAATGCGTTCGACCTCGGACGCCTTCGTGCGCTGACGTCAGGATGCTGGAGGGCGAGTGCGGCAAGACGTGCGGCCCCGCGCGCCCACAGAATAGGAATCTACCCGGCTTCAGCAAGGATACTACCCCGGTAGGCACTAGCATCGTGCCGAGGGAAGGGGTCAAGAAAGACTAGTTGGATGGCAAGATATTCCAGGTTGGCAAGTTGCTCTTTTACGCTTTGTCAGAAACAGCATAGCAGGAAGAAGGATCTGCTCTCCGAAGCATCATCTTGAAGAGGGGAGGATTTTTATCTGGAGTACCTGACTGACAAGAGTTGAAGTCTTCCAATTTAAGTCTGAAAACTGTCTCTCTCTCTCTCTCTCGTTTATGCAAGTGGTACATCATCGATATGTAAGTAATCAATCGTGATATAAACCCAGTGGGGAAATCAATAAAACGTCACACACACACACATGAGTAACGGCAAGCCCCGGCAGCATAACGGATCTCGACGACAGTTTCGTCATGCACGCCCATACTAAACCCAGGAAATGGACCTGCTGTGAAGACAAACATCTTCTACAAGTCATGCTCTGCAATAAATCTGCTCCTGACAAAGTTACTCTGTGGATTAATCCAGTTTCTGAATCTTTAAGAATAAAAAATGCAAACAAAAAAGTGTATACAAAGATGATCTTCATCAAAAAGCCTTAATCCTCAAATGAACGATTTTCCTAATGCAAAATGTAGCGATCATCAGCTGCACGAGCTGACAATGACTAAGTGACAAAACAGTAAAACTGAATGACAACTGCACTAACATTTGCCCACTCCTCCGTGTCGTCGAACTCCTCGGACTTGTGGGTTTCCCGCTGAGCCGAACCCTCCTTGACGTCGGGGCCCGCCATGTTGTCGATCTCGTGAAAAATCCTCTGGGTGTCCACCATGTCCTTGTCCTCCTCCTTCTCCATCAGAGGGTCAAAGGTCACCAGGCCGGAGGGCGTGGAGCGGCGTTTGCTGCGTACCGTTTTGACGACTACATTTTCACAGATCTGCGACACCACCTTGCGGGAGCCGCCTGGAGTCGAGCCCTTCAGCAGACCTGCCCACAACAAACACAAGCAAACCATCATCATCAACACAAGCAGCCGACATCAACACGAGGGCGAACCGCATGCTGGCGGTGAGGTGGGGAGCAAAACTAATTAACGTGGGCAGGAAAAATAAGGGACAGATATATCAGTGAGTGCAAGGTTAGTGAACTGCAAGTGGTTCACCATGTCGAGGGTATAGCTTATGGAAGATGCAATCCCTAACCTCTCATTTCACTGGCTTGATCAAAGTAACTTGAGCTGGAAGAAAACACGATGATTTGTGTGCTGCCATGATGTTGGCAGGACTGCTTCATAAGTTTTTTATGGACTGATGTTCAAAAACCACACAAACACACACATACAATTATTACTACTACTAATAATAAGTAGCAACAGCATTTCCTCAAAGACCGAATAATTGAGAGACACTTTCAAAAGACATTAATATCCTATGAGCACTCGAATCAACTGGATGACTGAAATTTCCGAACACTCAAAAAAAAAAAGAAGTCAAACGCACGTTTAAGCAGTCCTTATTCACTAGTACCCCGGATAATATCAAGCGTTGTCCGGGTTGATTTCTTTTCTCTCTCTCTCTCTCTTCCACATGCGATTTAATTTTCAACTTTCGACTAACCCTTCAAATCCAGTCGAATGCAGTGAACACATCACTTGCGTGAGTGATGTCCGTGTAGGCAGAAAGCGAAACACTAGTATTGCGGCAACTCCCCTGATTGTCTTCACCAAGATGGCGAGGACGATGGCTAAATTTTGCTTTCCCCTCTCTCTCATTCACAGTGTCTCTTTATGCTGTATTTATAAGATGGGCCAATCCTCTCCCATCTCTTTCTTCAATGTGTGTGCAGGAACATGTGTAGAGAAAACGTAGTAGAAACCCACTCCCACGCCCCAGCACAGTGGTTACGTAACTAACTTACGACGATCGTATGCACAAGATAAGATTAACATCTCAAATAATGCTTCCCGAAAAGAACTAGGGAAGTAGCTGCAAAGAACCCAAAGAAAAATGGGGAAGTGCAAAAGAGAGAGGAGCTGGGCTCTATATACAGACAGTCTGATAGTGTCTGTGACTAAGGAGGGTGGAGGCTTTGGGGAGGAGAGAACGCGCACTACTACGGCTATGACTGACGAATGTAACCAATGGAAACACCTGGCGAATCACTAGTGCTGACATCGATGGAAAGTTACTGTGACGTTTTCAACTTGCGGACATTATTCTACGAGAACACCCCCACCCCAACCTTCCTTCCCCTGGACAGGTGAAGGAGAAAATGCTGGGGTAGTGCGAGGCAGGACGGGAAAGAGGCTCGAACGAGCTTACGGAGATAAAACTAAAAGACGAGTAATGACGGACACGGTAGCTGAAGGAAAAACTCGTGTTTTCAAGCCCGCGCGCGCGCACACACACACATGTCGCCCCCTTCCCTTTCCCCCCACACACATACACGTCTCCCCCTTTCCTCCCTACACACACACAACGCACGCTTTTTTATTTTTCGAACACCCGCACACAGAACCAAAAAAAATGGTCTGACATTTTTATACCTTACTTAAAGAAGGCGTTACCAAAAACATTGTACATCTGGGGAGGAACCGCTCGAGGCATGTTTGCCGCTCCAACGTCTGTGCAGATCGCATAATGCAGGATGTTGTGGATGCCAGGAACAGACGGATGCCGAGCTACTCTACCGTTTATTTTCGTCCTCATACTTACACGCTGCTCCCGGGGTAGTTACTGAGTAAAACTCACCGCAGTCGTGCGAACAAGCAGCGACCAACTATTCACATTTGTCCTCTTAAGAATGGACAAAATGGATTATGGGAATTGTTTGCGAGTCGGACCTGACTGAATGAATACAAAAACTGTGATTGAGCCAACTTAAAATACAAAACGGTATGAAACATTCTGAGAACGACTTCATGGAACATTCAACCGATGAGCTCTTGCTCTGCAATTAACTGGGTACAAGATAGTCCCTTGCAGTCGGCCATCGTGACCACACACAGGACAAGTTCTTTTGCTTAACAAACACATTTTTTACAGACATTTCGCTGCAGGCTCTATTAGCAGACGACAGAAAAGCAGGTCAGACAAGGACCAGCTGGTGCAGCAGTTAACTTGAAAAACAAAACGGTGGTAAAAAGTTTGTATTTTCAGTTCTATTCCGATAAAGGTCTTCTGATTTGGCACGTCGGCACCCTTGTTAAATGCATGGCCATTTTTTACAAATGGAAATACGCAAAATGACCACAAAGTATTGGACTTGATATTCCATATTGTGTTCACACTGTAATGACACTTGATTCGTTTCACCGGGAAGTTCACATCTCATCGTTCGTTATCGTCCTCCTCCATTTAGGACCATCGTTAGACAGCTTCTCCTACTGGGTTGCTTTACAAGGCCTTCGGCGAGGATGACTGAACATCGCTCCATCACTCACTAGTTCAGCTCGAAGGGACGTAACTGGTTTCTCCGGTAGCCGCCATCACCGGGACGTTTTCTCTGGATGATGAAGAGGACGACGATCAATGGGTAGCCAACAAGAGGTGAGGGGGGATGGTCGGTCAATACGTTTAGCCGGCTATCTATTACCTCGGCCGTTAGGTCCGTCAGTCTACCACCAGGAAGATCTGCCATTCCGCTAGGCTTCATGTCACGTGACCGAGTTTCCACAGGCACGACAATCATCGCCTCGACTAAACGCAGGAAGTTGTTTTTTTTTTTTAATGTTCACCGGTCGACTAGCATTTCAAATATGCACCAGAATGGAACTTACAAAAAAGCACAATCTATATCACAATGAAAAAGAAGATAAATAAAACTGATGTGTTCTTTGACGAACTAAAGCATATACATGTACTTATTTGTAGGGTAATGTGTACATATAAAATAAAAGTGTCACAGCAGAACTATTTGAACGGATGCCAACATCAAATTTAAAGACAATTATTAAAAAGTAAAGCAAACGAAAATATTGTGTGGTTCTATTATGACTCTGCAGCGCATGCTTTCAAAATTTATGCAATTCAAAATAAAATCAAATATGAACGACAACAGGCTTAACATTCACCATTCAAATTTTATGTTCAATATTTTAAAAAAGATTCGAAACAAATATGAAAGAATTTGACCACGAAAGATGACGACTATAAGTCATGTTTGTTTAACAGAAGAAGCTGCTAGAAGTTGTGGTATCTAATGGCCCATCTGATAGCTTCATGTGTACGCAACAATCGGAGAAGTAAGTGGTGATTTGGGGATAACATTAACAACTCTGCCCTCAATTCCATTGCCTCCGACAAACAATGAAACTGCATCCTTGCCTCCTCGATCCCTCAGGTTCTAAAGGGAGACGTTCCCGGACACAGAAGCTAGACTAAAAGCGAGGCCGACTCAAAACGAGTCTTGAAGGACAAGACAGAGGAGCGACTTCAAGTGAGAAACACTAAAGACAATGAGGAAAGACAAGCGGACACGCTGACAAAGGCGACACTTATATGACAGCGACAAGGATCACACGCTCCATGGTCGGCACCTCCACCACAGACAACACTTACAGAATCCGCGTATCAAAGCCATCAGCACCGCAGGTAAGGGTCCTCCACAGATGTTGAACACTGCAGCAAGGTAGCTGGCTAGGAAGTGAGACAGAACTCGGGATATCGCTCTGTCAAACTGTGCTCAACTATTGAACAAGAGTTCAGCTGCGATGAGGTTTAACCCCTTAGATTGTGAAACTGGCAGGATATACAGGAAAAGTTTGAAACGACATATTTTAATTAATCACAATTATTCACAAGCGCTTCAGAAGGAAAGTGCTTTAAATAGATGTTTAAAATGTAATTATAGACAGAATGTAAAATATTTCCCACTGTGGCAGGATGTAGCACAAATCAGGTTCTCATCCAATTTTTCTGTCGAAATTTGCTGCAATCTATCACGGCAGTTTCCGATCCTCTCTGTGTCAGATACTGAAAATTTAGAACTCCTGTTCCTAAACAAGCGCGGAGTAACTACAGAAAGTAATGATGAATGTCAGTGGAATGAAATGAGCCTCAACAGCAGAAAGAGGTAGACAGACTTCTCTCTTACCGACAAGCCGCAGACAAAGCCTGTAGCAGGTTAAAGCAACAAGTGGGATCATCAAGGTGTACATGGCGGCTGGCAACAGCCTTTAGCACCATCGTCCTCCACCCTCCCCTTCCTAAGCCCACCTGTCCACGAAAACAAGCCAAGCTCTGCAAACACACTCTACCTTGCTTGCATCAAGCAGCCGCTGGCCTCTGCTTCCAGTCTTCTTTTTTTTTTCTTCATCTGCATTAAAGGTAATAATTTTATATGTAGTTAGCCTTTGTGTGCCATGTTCACTACGGGGTAGTAAAAGTTACACATTCAGGATAAATTTGTTTCAAAAGTACACGTGGGGTGGGCGAACGAAAAGGTGACTGAACAATCGATTAGTAATGAACACCGGCTGTCCCAACTCTTCCCTGACAGATTTGTTCCCCTTGTGCCCGGAAACCCCCAACAGAAAAAAATCTTGGCCGTTACTATGGGAAACTATAAACGAATGCTAGAAGGTGGGGGTAGTTGCTACAATTTGTGTGGAGAACTGCAGCTGGATTTGCAAGGCACGATCCCCATTTAAACTCTGACAAAATCGTTACACCTCCACCCACCCTTTACTGCTCCACACTGTCATCCCTCCACCTCCCCCATTCCCCGACACACACAACCTTAAGACAAAGTTTTGAAAAAAAATGATGAAAAAGAACAGAAGAAAGTGTACAGGCTGGGCCACAACGCCTCTCTGCCAAATCCATGCTGGCGAACAAATCACACGCCGCCGCCTTTAGAAACAGAGGTAACATGGAGGGAGTGGTTACGAGGGGCAGGGGTGGAAAAGAGGAAGAAGGAAGAAGACAAGGACAGGGCGGGAGAGACATGCTCAAGCTCACGACTAAGTCATGTCGTAGCCTAAATCCACAACGATTTGTACGTTAATGCTTCACTCCGGAGGAAGATGGAAGGAATAAGACAACCCTCTCCTCCAACACTACCCTATGGAAAAAAAGTTCTTCCGAACGTACCTGCAGCAGTTAAACTCATTTTTACGAAAGTCCATCTCCAAGACTCTGTAGGTCGAGTCAGGTTTCCACAATGTCAGATTCCCCGTAGACAGGAAAGATAGCAAACCGCGGGAAATGAAAGTGTCATTTTGCCCAATCATCATTTATGAGACGTTTGAGGTACGTTTATTGATGCGCGTGGAGCTCGCGTGCCGTGTACCTGTAACTTTGTTCCCATGAATTTGTGCAAGAGACTGTACATACCGGAAGAATAAATGTTTACACCTCTGTACAGTAGTGGCTGGAAGGTTCGGACAGACGTGGGTTAACTAGTCAAAAAATAAAGGAAAACATCACACTCAAGACCATGAGAATAACGAAACACTACACCCCAAGAAAGAAAACAACGATATTAAATTCTGACCCCACGACACTAAAACCTTTAGGCGGAAACAGCAAGGTGGGGGACTCCTCAAATGAACGGTGAAAAAAAGCAGATGGCAGCACCGACGAGTAGCATATGGATGGAAATGGAATATAAAGTGTCAAGCAGGAGGAACACTAAGCAACGGAATGATCGAAAGAAAGAGAGAGAAAAAAAAAATAATGGAGCCTCTACACGTGTGGATATCGGTAACACCCGAGAGTAAATCAACTTAGTGTTCACTGTGGTTGAAACGTCGGCGACGGAATCACCTCCTTGACTCCTGCAGACAACTACTTTGTTTTCGTTACTGTTCAAAAGGAAGGAATGTGGAAGCCCGGGTTGTGTGTGTGTGCGCGCGCGCACGTGCCTACAAAGGATGAGTCTGCCAGGAAGACCAAGCCAGACGGTGCTGGTGGGAGGGGCGGTACGCCTCCTCTCTTCCTTTCCCTCGTCAGATCCTTGCAGTTCTCATCGAGATTATTTTTCCCCCACATACCGGTGGCAGACGCTACAAGAGAAAGAAAATAGATGGCAGATGCCGCAGTGCAAGGGCTGACATATTGCAGCGAGCTGCTTGCACTGCTGTTTGAATAGTCTGTAAACTCGAAAAAGAAAACAAGAAAAATGCAAACAGCAAAAAGAATGCTGTAGTGTGAGGAAACTGTTATCACTAAGCGCTGTCAGTGTGATGGTGAGCGCGCGCGCGAGCGCCTCCCTCCCACGTCTCTACCCAAATCTATTTTTATCCGTCCCTATCTTCCTATTTATTTACTTACAAATAACTTTCTGGTCTCAGCCACGCAGGGTTTAGTGATGACGCGACTGACAAGAATATAACAATAGGCTGCAAACCATTCCAGGTTAGTGGGTACTGGCAGGTGACTGACAGGAGAGTTCCACTGTACCTGTGGGACTGTTCTAATAATGGCAGGATGCATTCCGCTGGCACGGGCTCCCAGTGGGCCTCTCTCTAGGCCGCGGTGTTACAGACCTACCTGCCAACGGAAGGATCACCTTCCCTCCCTCTACTTCCCCCTGAATCCACGAAGTCTCACAATTCGATCACCACACGTGGTTGCCGGCAGGTAGCGCTCTCTTACTGAAGATCACAGAACTATGATGAAGTCCTACTGACGATAGGGAGAGCTCAGGCGAAGTCTGAATGAGCGTCACGTGCACAATCTCGACTTAAGTCAGTGAATGTGACTGATTTCTCATTAACTTAAATATGAATAGCATCTACTTACTCGCTTACAAAGAGAATTATTTGACAATAATTATTCTCTTTGGTCGATCTCCGCAACTTGTACACCGAAAAAAAAAAAAACGGAAACTCATAGTGTCGCGTGACTTATTTTTCGCAAAGCATTGTCCATAGTAAGCTTTGGCGGTCAGCCCAAACCTATTACTTTCCCAGAAAATCAACACAATAAAACAAATAAAATACTAATTTATTACAACTTCATTGTACCTTGTTCTTAATAATAGTTTTGTTGGGGCGGAAAATTAGGACAAGAAGACTGCATGCCCCACATCTTCTGACAGCATCCACTCCCTTGCTATGTAACGGACGTGACAAACATATTCATGTGCGACAGAAGTCGACCAGCAATGGGAGTGGGGTAGGGTTGATGGACTAGGGAAGTCGCAGTAATACCTGACATCCTTCGAGAAGTTCCGCGCAGAGCAACTCGCCAGGCTTGAAGTAGAGTGGGAGGGGCGGTGTTGTGGGGGAAACCCCAAGACGACTGCGCAGCCAGCATCGCAAAAAACCACTTCAGCCGATGTAGAGCACGACACTCAGCGACCTGCTCTTGAAGACTAAGCCTTGCATATCCCTACAGCGCCAGACACGACCAAGCCCAAGTACTTACGACCAGTCTCAGACACGTGTTCCAGCAGTGTCTACTACTGATGCCATAGTACAAACTGTAGTCATTTACCAGACACTAAGGTAGTCAGGCGTTTCACACTCACCGCCATCTAAAACCATAAACAACTGTTACTTCACATTCTCACTGCCACATAAGAAAAGGAAGGAGGAGGACAGGAGAGATAGCTCGGACGAACAACTATCATATGTCTGCACTCGTGAAGTGCTCCATGTCGAAAACTGGAAGCCGGTGTCAGTGTGAGTAGGTCGACATCATAGGTCGGGTTTACAACACATAGGAACGTGCCGCCGTGCTGGCTGAAGCAACAACAGATACGATTAGTTTTGACTGGTTTAGCGCTCCTCTATTCCCCTCTGCTCCTCATAATCTGACATACTTCACATACCTACTGCTCCGGATTTCGCAAGATGATAAACTGCCAGACACTGATATTTTTTTTTGTCCGCTCCTTGCCTCTTGCAGGCGTGGCGAAGGTCTGGTGCAATAATATTTGTTCTTGTACCAAACATTTACCACAAACACGGTTCCTCCCATTCTCTCTTTCTCACTCTCACTCTCACACTCACACACACCACCACCATCAAAGTAAAGACAACGATCAGGCGCCAGACTCGCACGTGTTGTGTTGTCGTCATCCAAGTCCCTATTTATAACCTGACATCCACACCGCACCTCTCGTCACCCACAGCCATAAACGTTCCAAAAATATCGGTTCCACCAATGACCTTTCCGTCGCTTTTCGACAGGAAGAGATTCTTACCCAGTCCTGCGTCTGGTCTGGCACCTGCCTCGTGGTTTATGCCTTTTGCTCAGCTGACAGCGGGTGTCGCTGCGATCATTCAGCCACCAGCACCCACCTGCATCCCTTTCCATCCCGTCATCCAACGCAGCAATCCTTCAGAAATTCCTTTTAAACCGTGCAAGGTACGATTAGCTACCGGAACCTTCTTCTTTCGAATATCGTTATCGCAGAGTCAAACTAACCTTTTCTGAACTCGTCAATGAATTGTTTAAAGACCTCTTACACAGACACACATACTGTCGAGTGTTGCTATTTTCGGCAATATTTCAAAAGATGATCAGGAAGAAAATCCTCATACAATATGGCAATTTCGACAAGTGTGTCCGGTTGAGACCCTTAAAGTTAAAGAACTTCAACTGTCGTGCAGGCAAAGCGTGAGCAGCCGGCAGCTGTCTAGCGACAGACTCGTGAAGACATCAAGCTAGACTACTGTAGGGACAGACACTTGTCACGGACACTAAACGCGTGACTGCGGGAAGAGTGATGTGACGGGCGAGATGTAAATACTTATTACAATATACAACTTCACGATTCCACAGTAAGAGGCTAACAGAATGAAAGTACAAGATCCAGACCGCAGTAAGATGTATAATAACTGCACTAAGAGGTGTTTCTTCCTGCACTCCTGCTTACCTCTCTGAAATGAAGTTCTGCCACTACCTATGAAGTCGTCATAATGCATTCAAATAATCAGACAAAAAAGTCAACGTTTTCCCAAACTGTTCTTCGGTATCAGAACAATCTCATTATCTCTCACTACCCCCTTCCTTCGTGTTTGTGTGTGCGTGTGTGAAAATGTGAGTGCCAAAAGTTTTAACAGACGAGAGAGGTCACCTTGACCCAAAAAAGACCTTCCTGATGGGAGGTTGTTTATGAGATGTAGAACAGACTTCTTACCTTCCAAAAGAAATTTTAAACGGGGCATAGCGTTCCGACCAAAATTTAGACAGACGACAAGCGAATGAGCACGCCCACGATATCATCCAGCGATATCATCCAACATAAGTGACTAACAGCGAAGTTTTTAAGGTAAATAATAGCAATGCACAAAGAAGCAAAACAAAAACTCATTAACCTTCAGCTGCCGAGCTATCCCAGGTACACCACAGACCTATCACCTTTGGTGTTCAACAAAAGTCTTCGGCAAGCGGCTGCGCCTCACATGGGACAGGATTCATGAGCGCTCTCCGAGAGCATGCTTCTCCATGTCGTCAGCCAGGTAAGGTGGCTTTACCTACACTGCCCTGTGTACGTGAGAGACCTAGCTTCTGGCCGCTGGTCGCGTGCAAACTGCCCACAAGTCACACCGCGCGACGCTCGAGGCCACAATGATCCACGGCTTCAGTCGTGACTGCTTCAATGACGTCTGCTTCGTAACCCAGCTTTCCGCCGTGATGTCAGCTCTCACCTCTCCCTTACTTCATGTCGTCACCCTTCTAGCAGTGTACACTTGCTCCCCACCGCCCGGCACATCGCTGCATGACTGACTGCAGAAGATGCTAAAAACGACATTTATCCACCATTTTCTGAACAAAAACTGCAATTCTCAAATGGTTTCGTCAGACAAGCACATAAAGATGGTGAGTGAAAGAACGAGGGCAAAAAAATTGAAAATTTCAAGTGTCGACGTCTGCAAAAGGCTGCACGCGCAACTTACCCTCTCCCCTCTCCTCTGTGAACTTGCTGGCGCATGCGTTATCACAGACAAGTGCCAGGCCATGCATGCTCTTGTCTGGTGGCCAGCCTTCTAGTGAAAACCCTTTCGACGGCCTGGAGTCGTTTTCTTACAAGCAAGCAAGCGAGCGAGGATGGCACTGGTTGTCGAGGTAACGCACCCTCGGCACTGACTGCCTTCAATTTCCCTCTGCATGCGGTCTCGTTATCGCGCTGTGCGCGTGTTACGAGAGAATGACAGAGAGGCAGGCGGACGGACGGATGGACAAACAAATAAAATGAAAGGCGAGACGGCAAAAATAAAGTGACTCGTTAGAGAGGGAAAAAATAATAAAGAGGGGTCAGCAGTGAGAACGAGACACAAATGTTTAATCCATGAGGCTAATACAGTGAGATTGTGACTTGGCTGTCGACCTACGTGTGCACGGGTTCTACTACGCTGCACACGAGGGAGGTTTTTAGGTCAGAAATGGCACGAGATGTCCATCGCAAGCACTTCAACCGGCAGTCCCTTCACCAAAAGCAAAAAGATGAAATAATCAGATAAAATCAACATGTCACTCTGAAAAACGGATGTCATTACATCTCCTAATGAAATGAATACTTTCAGTTTATGACTAGTAATGTCCTTTGTTTATCCTGTACTTAAAATTAGAGGGCAGAGAAGGGACATGACCACCGACAGATGCTGAGATCTTTTCATTGTCTAGGTCTTCTGGTGCACCTGGGTTCGTGCTGCTACCCCCACCACCTATCAAACGCTTGCCAGGTATTTTGTTTCTAGACAATGATCACCGCTAGGCCCCGGGAACACCTGCTACGATGTGTGCTCCCTCGGTCTTTCCAGTAACGCCGCAACGTGCCGGAATCCACACCTTGACAGGTCTGTATTAACTGTACAAACAAAGCAGGCATCTGTAGGGGACAAGGTGGGAGTAGAGGATAAGCCTGCGGAGTGGTCAAAGGACAGCGTGTGTCCTGTCTAGTTAACCCTCTAGGGTCCGTGAGAAGAGAAAAGGTGAGCGCGTTCACGTGACGAACAAAGTTGGTCGCAGCTGTTGCCGCCGTCACGACTATGTTGAACAAGCAGCCTGCGTTGTTGGTTTTTGTTTTTCCTTTTTTATCATGTGTGTATATGAGTGTTTACGTGTGTTTCCCCACTCCTGCTCTCTAGTTCCCCCCCCCCCCATGGGACTCTCGCAAACGACCAGTCAGCTGCCAATAAAAACAAGAAAAATGGTCTGGTAGGCAGGCAGCAGTTCAGGGGGAGATGAGGGAAGGTGCCTCTGCCTGCAATCTCGCATCTCCAAGGACCGCGTCAGCAGCAGTGGTCGCTCAACCAGCGCCGACGTTTGATAGCGTGAAATGTATGCCCCGTTCACGTCAAGCAAGAATGTGCTTACAACTTTCACCTTATATTTTTATTCCCCTCCCACCTCACTCCGTGTTTATTTTCCATCAGATGCCTGGAATGGAGTACAAGGTTTCCTGCGTATCGTGCGCGGAGATAGGGCGAGATGGGTTTTCTCGGTAAGGTCTTTTAACCCGCAAGGGATTACATCCCTGTTGGAAGTTGCACATGAAAGTCTAACATGGCGGCATCGCCTCTCTGTCGCCATCATCAGCTCAGCCTCTGGCCTCACCGCACGGGGATATCAACACAGTACATCAACCCTACCAGCCCCAGCGCTGCTGTCGAGGATGATCACCGTCACTCCAACTGTGGCATGTCACTCCCACCCCGACTACCCATCCACCTGCAAACGATGGCTTGCTGTAAGACAAATGAAATCCACTCCTCGTTTTATGTCTCTTAACCGTTAGCGGTGAACTCCTTCCTGGTCAAACACCGCAAATTATGGCACAATCTGGATATTCGGCCTGACGAACCCATACGTGCAGGCTGTCTAAAATTTCAAAGGGAACCAAGGACATGCAGTTGTCATACAATATAATATCACATACGAAGTTACCTTATAAGAGTCAGCTTTCAGCAAAACTACCGAAAGACAAGTCCACCCAACCAACACACACACGCTAAGCTGTGTCAACAGCTTACGACACAATGTTTACATCATGTTGACACAAACACATGTCTATCTCCGCACCATACATCAATACGTAATGACTTGCAATATTACCTCAGTGCAATTCGCAAACTCGTGGTCTCAACTTCCCGCCACTGGCACCCGACGTACAGCTACCCCTAAAAGTCTCTTCAAGAAGCGGTTATCATCAACTCCATCCAGTCTCTGCTCGTGCAGAGTGTGCAGGCGACTCAGGAAAGCGACACAGCTGTGACGGAGGCACAAGAGAAGACGGAAGTGTTTCGAGCGAGATTCGAACAGCCTGGCTGCGCCGGCCGCCTGTCCGAGGCAAGTGCAGTACGTGATCCGGGGCGCGCTGAACGTGCCCGAGCATCCAGTGCACCTAGGCGCCGCCTGTCGGCAGTAAAGAATCTGGGGGAGTCCAGCAGTGCACGACACGGTCAGTATCCCCCCTACACACACACATACACCCCTCTGCTCCCTCCCCTCCTGCTGACGTCGGTGGAAAGCCTATCACGTTTGGAGTACTTGCACTTGGCCAAGCGAGGTTGGTATTGAGTGATCGCCGACCGACCTGCCACGTCTGCAGTCAAATGTACGCGCACGAGGAGCCAGCTCGGGTTCCCCGCCCCCTTTTTTATATCTCCCCCTTCCCTTAAAGACTATTTTTAGAAGTCATAAAAGCTGTTCTTTGAGGAAACAGCAAGAACCATCTGCTGCTATCTGAGCACCCTATCATCCGTGCCTTCCTCAAAGGTTTCTGTCTGTCATATTCTTCTGGCCAAAATAATAAATCAAGTTTCAAAGCATGTGTGCATGCATGCGTGTATTTTAACCCTTTCAGTCTCTAAAGGTTTATCGGCACACCGACACCAGTGATTTTCGTAGTTAACGATTCTAAAGAATTCGGTCGTTCCAATCTTACCTGGATGCTGTTTCTATATTATACAGTTCCTGCCTTATGTTCAAGATTAGTGTTGACGGCACAAGTCGACTCAAAATTTGTGACACATTTGTCCAGGCACACCAGCTACAGTCGAAGGAGCCATGTCGAATGAGCTTCATCGGCTTCAAATGATATCTTACCAGTGCAACAGACGAAGCCGTTAAACTGATGCCACTTCGTCGACAGCTTCAATACCAAGTCAGCACAATTCATCAGTTCTAAATATCAAAAGTCGTGCGGCTGAACCCTCTCCCTACAATGGAGCATACCATTAACATTTAGCACCCCACTTCTTACAGATTCACATTATCAGATTAAAATAATAACAAGAAACTCTTTGACAGAAGCATCCGCACGTCGTTAAAACGAATCTTAAAGTTAACGACTTTAAATTTGAATTTTATTCGCTGAGGACTGGGCAGGCAACAAAGCCATGCTCCACAAACAGGAAATAATAGGCAGTGAAGTTGAGGATACAGACCCAATAAATGTAAATGATTCACCAAGTCAAAGGCGCATCATCAGGAAGGTGGAGCTCTACCCACCCTTGTCAACGCCGCTGCTCCCCACGAGGTCCACTAACTGTGAAGCAGTGACTGGGGGGCAGGCACGGGAGGCTTTTAGTCACAGGACAGAGCACGCCTCAAACCTGCGACCGCCTGCTCTTCAGTCCAGCAACTAACCACTCGACTATGAATCCTCTCCGACTATTTTCCTTGACAATCACAATCTCCCTTTATCACCCTCGCCCATGATCATTCTTCTTTTTCAAAGAAAAAAAACTGTTAAGGGCTGACGAGGACAAGCTGTGTCGTTTTTGTATTATTTTTCTTATGTCATCAACAGGCTCATGAAGCGGTTTATGACGCATTATCGAAGCCAGTGAATTAGAAAAATCGCATTTTACTGCTCGCCGAGACTAACAGCGGATCACTTCGCAAGAGACCAAGAGTGAGTCTCGGCATACAGACAGACATCAGTCCATCAATACACGTCCATGGTGCAACTCTATCCGTAGTCATCAGTGGAGGGCGGAGAAAACTTGCCTCAAATGACATATAGTTAGAGGTCGCAACTCCCTGGCGAATGCACGTTTTATAAATCAAACTCCTCTTCACGCCCGAGCACAGCTCACGGCAGACTAAACACAACACGACCGGCACAGTTTCTCCTGACACCGGGCAATATTAATGAGTACACTGCACCTGAAATTTAATGCGTTTAGTAATTTGATTAAATCGGTTGGCAACATCAACAACAGAACATAATCATTCTTTACACAATGTTGAGTGTTATTTATGACTAATGTCAGAGAATAACCCTTGACAATTCTACATAAACTTTCCGTCCCCTTCTCAGCATGCTGCAATTTTAACAACAATCGTTTTAAATGCTGGGCATCTAACGATGGTGGCGACGATGCACTGAGCTTGAATAGCAATAAACACGTCAGTCTGACCCACATTTCAATCAACACATGCGAAACTATCTATTGTGCATTGTTCTTCGGTAAACAAAATTTACTTCCTGCAACACACACATATACGCATAAAGAACAAAAGGAAAGAGAGAAAGAACGTCGCCGTCACGTGTAAGACAAATTTGCGACACCTACTTTGCCCATACTTAGACTTATATTAAGACCAAACCGCTCTTTATAATTGTTGTCACAGACAAGGTATAACTCACTCCACCATACTAATTTCTACAACAAAAATTTCATTCCAGACCCAAGCCTTCAAAGCTCCATACAGACCCGATTCCTGGGCGTGTTACTAATTGAGTTCAATGTGGCATCAAAGATTTGACCTTTCTCTGGCGACGTTTGAAGTTGGTATCGCACGAAAGGAAGGGAATATTGCTCGAAATTGGGGAATTAATATCGAGCAACGAGCGAGCGCTTCTGGTCAACTTATCAGCCCTGTCGGCTTCCGCCAGAGGGCGTGAAGGTTTAGTTTTTATATATCTTAGCGCTGTTAACTGAGACAATACAATCGTACTAATTGCTCATGAGAAAAATGCCGACTAAATTTTGTTTACTGATGCAATATAAACAAGCAGATGTTTAGTTTTCAAAAGATCGCAGCACAAGAGAGGCTACCAGTTACAGACTCCTAAACATTGCAAACTTTGAATTTCTAAAGGTTAACATTTACATAGTGGTACGTTTGCAGTGAAACGAAGGAGCGCAAGACTAAACATAATAATAAACACTAATGAGCTAGTGATGTCCATCTCCTATAATACAACATGGGTGCATGTTGATGTAGAAGAATGTAAAAAGTACGTTTTTCTTTATCAACAGTTTTTTAATTCCAAAAGACGCGAAAACGTACAAAAAAAGTGTTACCGAATACTGTTGCAAACCAAAATGTTCCCCTTGTCAGCCCGAATCGCCCAATGAACCCGGTTATTTGAGTGGGTGGTGGTGGTGGTGGGAATCACTGGTGTTTGTTTAACCCCTTCAACATCACGACCGAGCGGTCTAGCAAAACGTTTTCTGTTTGCACAAAGACTGACTAGCGAGACACCAGTCCACTCCGCCAATATGTGTGCATGGAGATAAGTAATGTAGGAGAAAAGTGCCGGGGTCAGCAAATCCTCAATGCCGACCTTACGGCCGCCTTAGTCAGCAGCCAGCAGGGGGTCAATACTTGCCGCAGCTCCCCAAGATCAAGGCGTCTGTCCGCACTTACTGAACGGTATCTGCACTTGACAAGCATACTGTACACATATTGCATCCCCCCAGACCAGCACCAACCAGGAGGGCTGTGGCGGGCAGCCCACCAGACATTTCCCGCCCCTCACCCAGGAAGCAGCGATTAATGCAACACGCTTCAACTCACGCGCCTTCTGGGATGGAGCTAACTGCTTCTGGATCAATCGCCAAAAACAAGAGACTTGCTTCAAATAAAAAGAAAACACTGCTTCTTCATCTCCTCTCCTTAAATAAATCAGTCAATAAAATATGGCGACTCCCTTTTCTGACAGTACTAAGGGCCAAAAATACTAGCAGTTCCTCCACCATTTCCAGGGTTTCTACTTGCTACTGCAAGTACAGCTACAACTACTCGGAAACCCGACCTTATTGATGCTAATACAACTCTTCAGTTTGGTCTGGCAAAGAACAAGACCAGGTCTTGCCAACATGTCTGGTGAACATTCCTGATATATTATTCTCCACCTAAAGGTGAGGAGGTTTACCGTGCCAAGTGGTCAACATAAAGTCACCGACGACTGGGGATGACAGGTGCAATGGCCGCGCAATCTCTGTAGGCCTGATATGCTGCAATCAATACCACTCGGGACAATCGATATCATCAACCTGTACACTCTTCAACCCCCTCCCTCAGCAATTTTTATTTTTTTACCTTGGCTTCTGCATGAACTACCGTCACAATAAAGTAAGGAGGGGGAGGCTCAGTGCCTAAACCGCCAGCCTATGAAAGGACCGGGTTATGCGAAATGAAAGAAGAAAATTGCATCCCTTTACACATCCCCTCGCTTTATAACTGGGCGCTGATTGGTAGGCGATCGACTGCATATTGGGGAATGGGGAGGGAGGAAAAGGGAGGGGCTCTATGGAGATTAGCAGCACACTAAGTGTGGTTCAGGTATCGCACCCGTATATTGAGTCCAGCGCCAGAAGAAAGGCAGAGCCGTGCTGGGTGGTCGATACCCGCGGTGCGACAAGCGAACGGGAGTTTTACGACTCGCCTTCACGGACTTGACGAGGTGATCAGGGGTCAAGTGCACAGCCAACGTTTATACGCCACATGACCCGCAGGTTAGCAGTCAGTTAAAATGACCAACAATAAGCATCTATTTTCGCGAAATAAATGAACACTATACGGCCATCACATAGCTCATTTCACACCTGAAAATAATATAAGGTGCACTACAGGCGTTTCACTGTCAACGCCACGATTACTCGCGATTTCAAACGGAATAAAACTGAAACATCTTCTGGGGGCAGTAATCAGGAAGCAGATGTAAGATTACATCTAGGGCTAGCTCTGAATCGAAATCGATGCTGTAATTGAAAACACGCACAGCCTACAATGTGGACTGGTAATGTAGGCATCACTGTCTAGTGTACGGTCCTTCGCCATAGAGGGCTTTCTGTGGCTGTAGGTACTGAGCGGCGATAACACAAGTACAGAACTCGGGAAGTAACTAGCTAGCTACGGCCCCACAATTTTTTTTTTAAATACCTACTTGCCAGAGTACCAACACGTCTGACGGTTCAGCTACACAAATAGTTAAAATCAACAGTCAAAAGTTAGCAAGTTGCCTCGCACGCAATGAACAATAAACGCGCACTGAACAAGCGACAAATACCTTTTGTTAATTATATGAAATTCTATGCAGTACATAAGGAAGCAGTTTGCATCTTTAGAAATTGACACAACTTGGTATGTTCCCACTACATAATTATGTCCAATCAAAAAATGTCTATCGGGCTAAAGGACAAAATTCTGTAGGTACAACCATACAAAAGAGAAAAATTGGAACTGAGGGTAAAAACACTGATGTGCATCATAAGAAATGGTTTGTTTCAACAATAAACACGCAAACAACACCTTTTTCTATTGAAAAGATCGCAAAAAGCTAGGAGAAGCTGCGCCTAAGGAAGCAGAAAAACTGAATTTGCTCGAGGCAAGAGCTCTCCAGGTAGAAAAAGATGTTCAAGCATGGCGTCATCTTAACTAGGTCACTGGGTCGTGCAAATCGTTTGCTCCAGATGTCGACTACTCTAAGTCTTTGTGATAATTGAAAAGAGGATTTAAATACTGATATTTGCTCCCCGTAATAATTATGGTCAGAGATCACACGCACACAAAGCTGAAAATAAACCGATATGACGCAGCTCTTGCCAGTGTGTGTCTATCAATAGCAAGCTGCTCCCGAAGCAGCCCATCTCCGTCGGTTGACAGCCTATTGCAAAGCCACATAACCTGATGACAAAGCACATGGCTGTTGGCTCAGCCGCGGTCTGTCCTCGGGGAGGAGGGAGTTGATCCTCCGAGACTGGCAACCGACGGAAAGAGCAATCAGTAAGGCGTAGGCACAGGAGCCGGCGACAACAACGGCAATCAGTCAAAACGTTTACACCGTCGAAGGAGACTCCCAGACCTCAGACAGGGGCATAACCCAGGCGATGTACCTACAGCAATTGTCGAAACAAAAAAACACTTGCTGTTTTGGGGATGAACTAACCTCGCTTGTGTCGACGCAACCTTTTTAAAAAAAAAATTCGTTTATTACACAGCAGCACAGTACACATGAAGGATAATGTCACAGCTTGTGCACATAAATCGGGATCAGAACCTTAGGGCAGGGTTTTGCCCTGTAACTGCTAAGAGGAACACACTAAGAAATCTACCGAATTCCTACAGTTTCAACAACAACCAAAGTTCACTTCAAGTCCAGGAATTTTGCTGTTTAGTCTCTGCTGGTTCACCTGCTACACGAAATCTGGGGGCGCTAGTTCAAAGTTTATTCGTGATCGGTAAACTCTTCCTGTCCACCTAGCGGCCTACCTTATTTCTCAGGGGAGGTAAAAAATATGAGGCAGAAGAGAGGTTCTACCTTACATATGCCGTGTCCTTGGCACAGTGAACCATATACATTCCAATGGCCCTAGGGCCCTTATTTTCACCTCTACAACTCGGCTTCCTCCCAGTCTCTTTCGTGTTCCATCTAAACAAACTGCATAACAAAGTCGATAGAGCACGGCATACGCTGGTTTAGCAACTAGATGTTTCATACAGCCATCCTTCCTTCTTCACACCAAATGCATCTACATCACACAACTGTCCTGGGCGTGGTTCAACCAGTCGTTCCTCTGTCAATTATCTGAGTAAACACTGTTACAAATAAAACGCCCAGGCTATCAGAATGTGTGTCACTTCCTTGTCCAGCAAACCGTACTTCGTTCACTTTGGGAATACAAATAAGTTCAAAACTCTCTCACTCACACACGTACACACACACACACCTCTTTTTCCTAATTATCTTTCAATTGCTCTGCTGAGCTATGAAAGCAGCGAGCATAACATGAATTTCTGCTCCACTTGTTCCATTCCCTTTCCATCTGGCTACAGGCTGTGAAGTTTGTTTGCTGGACGCTGCACGCGCTGTACTACCAACAAGGGCGATGCGCCACTGCTGCGTCATTAGCTTCCGCTTGCAAATGGCCTCTTGACCTCACCCAGTGCCCAGCTATCGGCACCAGCGTACAGTGCTCTGTTAAACGTTCACACTACACGTCTGGGGGTCATGGTCGACAATACCATCGGAAATCCCTGTGTATCACGAGCAGGAACTTGCTCTGGCTGGTTCCGGTGTCATCATGGAATGCCATCACATGCATTATTCGTCCGCCTGGACGTCTGTCCGCCGCTTGCATAACACAGTCTTACAGCTGTTCTTGGTCACCACACCGGGTGTGTCTTTTATATTTATGTATATACACATGTGTGCGTGCGCACGAACGCAGGCACTCACATACACAAACGCCCTCTCCCCATATACAACACAACAAAAACTTGTCCCTTTCTGGCCCTTTCATTTTGAGAGGACGCTACCATCGGGAGGTGTTGTGTAACATTGTTATCCCCGCAAACTGATATTGCAAGCACCTTTCCGGCAGAAAAGGATCTTTAAAAACAAAGCAATCATCACACGAAGGTAACCAATGGGATAAGGCACAACATTTAGTAACTGTGAATGTATGTATGAAAACAAATGGTTTACCAGATAAGTTGTCTCGTTATCTCCATGTCTTTCTGTTCGACGCTCTTTTCATCAGCGGACACAACAACAATCCAGCACTGTATCTTCAAATATGCCTCCCACCGGCTGTGCAGCACAGTGACGCACGCCTTCAGGTGAGAGAGAGAGCTGCCTGTCTCAAACACGAAGACCCTCTCCTATGGCGGAGCCGTTGTGACGTTATCTTAGAAACCTGAATCGTGCGGTTGATGACTCAGCCGACGATGCCACCACCTCTGTTTCCAACAGTCACCCAGCCGTCACAAGATCAAGCATAAGAAAATGCACCAGCCTGGTCTGCCTCACAGGCTTCAACAATTTAAAATTTAAAAAACAAAATTCACTATCGCCAATCTAACAAGATATGCAAGAAAATAAGTCCACGCGCGTTTCAAATACTTCGGTCGAAATGTCTTTGTATAAAGAGCTTCGTGCTAGGAATACAGCTATGTCCGATAAGTCGTCTTGTGAAGGCTGTAACTATCAGGCTGCTGGAAAATCCCAGCTGCACGAGAGCCGAGGAGTCAATAGAGTTGCACGCCCTCAGCGCTCACTGTGGCATTATCGTGTTTCGCCCCATTTGGTTAGCCGGAGGGGCGAAGTTGATATCAATACCGCGCCGGTAAGCCCCAAGCCCCAAATTCGTCTCTATACCAGTGATGCAGCTACACCTCCCTATATGGTGCACTCCAAGTTGCTAACTTATCTGATGGGAAATTTTAAAGGTACCACCCGGGGAACAAAGTCGATAAACATAGCTATGTTAATTTATCTATCATCTGCAACACCCTTTCACGTAAAAAGAGAGAGGGGGGAGAAATGAAGGGTCTGATGTGCAAAGCAGATTTGAGAGTCTAGGTGGCATTTCAGCGAAGTGATGATAGACGGGAGGATCGCCTGCGCCCTGGTAGGGGCTGGAGCTAGGGATGGGGGTAGTGAACGCACGAGCGGCAAGATGGTGGTGTAGATGGATGGTTTGACAGGAGCCGCACAGTAGCTCTTATCAAGCTTCTGCTAACGGGAGAGGGATGGGAGTTAAGAAACTTTTCGCACGCTTTATTTCATCTTTTTATTCCCTCACTGTAGGAGCGGACGTACAAGGATGCAAGTCGTCCACAAAGATAACGCCATCAGCAGCAGCGACAACCGTGCTCAGGTTCCCGTCGAGTACCCGACTGACGTACATAGCATCGTTATCGTACGCGGCACCTGCTCACAGACCTCTTCCTGTCACTTTGATCTACCCCCTCGGGTTTGACTGCTGACTCGGCGAAAAAACTAGCTGACCAGCACCCAGTGCTCTTTCTCGTGCCGCCATGTTAGTAGTTTTAGCGAACGTTGCTTAATGGTTCGTGATGAATGTTGCAGATGAGTTCATGTCAAAGGTAGCAAAGGTCAGCGATGGTCTGGTGTTCAGTCTGCGTTTGTTCGCAGAATTTTCTCCCATACTTGACTGTTCGTAAATGCCCGCACTTGCGGGTGCACTTATAAAGTCTCAGCTACTCAACCAAGCAACCAACCGGCCGCCACACCTTGTGCCAAGCTTTGCAGTGGTAAGGTTCTGTACAAACAGTCGCAACAAGTGACTATATATATACATGTATACTCTTTGCTTAGCTTGGACATATGTTTACAGTCCGTTATTCTCTCTCTCACACACACACAGAGGACAGCTCTTAAAGCAATGACTCAATGGCCCTTGTGGCCCTTGGTCATGAAGACCGGTGCCTGACCTGTGTGTGGTCACGTGTTCAGCTGTACGTGATGCTGCACGCCAGCCCTGAAAACCTGTCATCGTCTCACTTCTCTGCTTGCGGTCAGGCTGTCGTCGTCAGCTCAAGAAGCCCGCAGTGCAAGATGGATCTCGGCTTTCACTAAGAAATGCCACTTTCAAAATTATGACCGACTGCCAGTTCGTTTTCCCCACCTCCTCTCTCTAACTGGATGTTCTACGACTCGAAACGCGTTTGCTGTGGTGACGGAAGTGCGTGAGTAACGCTCATCTCCGACAGCCTCGCTGCCTCTCGTTGGCTGCCGTCAAGAGAATGATGTTCGCAGTGGTTCTAGTTGTTGAGGGAGGGACAATGTTTTATGTAAAACCTCCCCACAAAAATAAACCTTTCGCGCACATCTCTCTCTCTCACACACACACCTTTCCTTTCATCTCAGCTGGCAGCAAACTGTGAGTTTGGCGTTACCACACATCCATAAATATCTATACGATGAAACACTCCGATCATAAACTTAATAACCCGTCCTCTGAAGCTGTGATCATTCCAAGTCACGTGCATAAACACACACGCGGCAACCATTTCGTGGGACACACAAACACAAAGAGCGCAACGTTTCACCTCCCTCCGTCAGGAAGCTGTAAGTTAATCTCAACTGCAACCTGTTCTCCCCCCTACCCCCACACTCACTCACTCCGAACGTTCGTGCTAATCGATACATTGCCCGGCCAACCATCATCCCTCCACCCAAATGCTAGCATGGCATCGAATGTTAGTCCTTCCCTTGCTGCTGACGTTTGGCGGCAGTCCCTAGCAACATGCTAGCTGCTACTCTCAGGGGGGATGAATATTTGACCCCGGCTGTTATCGCACTTTCAAAAATAGGTGGCAATACTGGCCGCAGTACAGTCCGCTTTATGATATTGTAATTCGAGTTCTGGCACTGGCGCGAGACAAGGCCCAAAAACTAATCAGCCATCACTCCGGAACGGCGTCACACCACACCGCCAGTTGAAGTTCTTGTTCTTCTTTTGTTGTTGTTTTTGTTGTTGTTTGTTGTTGTTTACACACACACGTCAGCATCAATTTGTTCATTGCCGTGCTGCATCGCGTCCTCCATTGATTTACTGCTGACACGGTGTCTACCTATGGCCACGTGGTGCATCGCGCGCACCGTTCTGTCTATTTTTAGGCCATTAATTTTTGTCAGAAGAGGGGGAAACGGGCCGCCAACTTCGTTTAAAAATGAGCTCTTCCTTTATCGTCTGTCGCTAGGAAGCTTTCAAGCGAACATTATTGCATTCGTGAGGAAGGGCATAGGGGGATACGGCAAGAGATGCGTGAAGGGCTGTAACTTGTGTAAAACGATATTTATTTATTATGTGAAGTGGAAGGCATAGCTACAGGTTCACTGGCTCATTTTTACCTGGATTGTATGATCTACGCCTTTTGTTTTTTTCCCAACAGGCTCAGCGGTTTACCTCCACAGAGATTGTTAATGTCGGTGCCGTGGGTTTTTTTTCCCCCACAAGCTCAGCGGTTTACCTCCACAGGGTTCATACTGTCGGCGCCGTGAGTTTTTGCCACAGGCTCAGCAGTTCACTGTTACACGGGTCGGAGCCGTGTTTTGAAAGGTTCAAACGCACGATCTGTGTTTCCTGCACGCTACCGAGAATACACCTTAAAAATAAAAACAACAAAACAAAGTGGCAAAATGTGGAGAGATAGGAACAGGAAAAGAAGTGCTAAGGAAGGAAAGACAAAGTAAGGAGGGAGAGAGTAAGGGAACGCGGAAGACAGCACGTGAGAGTGAGAGAGCGCACTGTGCAGAAGACGCTAGGAATGGGAATTCCCGCCTCCCGCAGTCTCGGCCGGCATTACGGAGATGAGCAAGGGCGGAACGCCTTCTGTGTTGAATAACGAGTCTCCCCCTTCCACGGCCTCACCAACTGCGCTACACAAGTACAACAGAATGCCGTCAACAAACCGCTGATAATCCAAAGACAACTGGCAAGCAACCCGTATGAACACTGTATGTGTGACAAGGTATTTACCAATTAAAAAAAAATGTCCCACGACCTAAACGTACGCACAATCATGAGCAGACAGCGTGCGGCAGACAATAACGGTCACTATGCTTCCCTCCCGTGCTTGTTGTACACCGTGCTATACATCAACAGCAACTGGTACTCACCACCCGGAACTCACTTCATCGATTCCTGGCGATCAACCCGGGGCTCGTAAGTGTCGGGCGCCCCGCGAATACAAGCCACACAGAATCTCTTCTGTCCGACGATTATCTCCGCCAAAACGTCAGCACACTTCAGTTCTTTGCTTTCAATTTTGGGTTTTCTTTTCTTGTTTTAATTTGCCAGCAAAACTCAGGCATACGACGGGGAAGTGGGGCTCCGACCGCCGTAAACTTGGAGGTGTGCGTGCACCGTGGCGGCTGCGATGGAGCGCGCGCGCTGGCTAAACCTGGCGGCATGCGTGCTCACGCCTTCTGACGGCGGCGGCGGCAGCTTCGCGCTACGCGCACGCCACTCGTTGGTGCGCCGTGATGGTGGTGCTGATGGGAAAGACGGATGAGGATGTTGGGGATGTATGCACCCAGTGAGTTTAATACCGGGTACAACCGCAGCGCAGGCGACATGTAAGTTAGACGAAGCGGGTAACTTTTAAAGGCCGTGAAAAAGTCTATAACTAAAGGCGTGCTGTGGCCTGCGCATGCATGTGCGAGCAGAAATTAAACCGTGGTGTTACCACTCAGAATATCGAATGCTAGTACATTGATTTACGTAGGTAACCACCAGAACGAAAAAAAAAATCAGGAACACAAGCATTCACCATACGAGGTTTTTCTGAAAAGTAACGGGATTATTTCAATTCCAAACAACTAAATGGTTTCCCCTTCAAAGTAATACCCCTTGAGTCTGGTGCACTCATCCTTCTCTGCCATGCTTCTATGTACTTCTAAAAAGGGATGCCCCTCAGGTCCGTCGATAATGGTCCTATTGATGGCCTCCACGCCTTCAAAAAGGGTCCCCTTGATGGGTCTATTGAGCTTGGGGAAAAGAAAAGTCACAGAGAGCAAGATCAGGTGAATAGGGAGGTTGTTCCAGTACGGCGATGTTCTTGGCCAGGAACTGCCGGAAGCTCAGGGCGTTGTGAGCAGGTGTATTGTCGTGATTTGTCGCGCACTGAGTGAAGCAAACGCCGGGGAATCTCTTTGCAGGCTTGCTGATTAACCAAGCAATTATTTTAGATGATATCACAAATTGCATATTCCTCCTCTTCCGCTCACGCTGCACACCCAGTCATGTCACTTTTCAGATAGACCTCGGTTTTGACAAAGATTTACTTTTTGCGAACACAACATGCAGACTCTCTCTCTCTCAGATTGAGGAAACACAAAATAACCGAGTGTTAAAACGGCAGCCTCAACCGAAGTAACTAGAAACAACAACAAAAAAGTGCAGATGATACAGGGAAATGGACTCCTCAGGTTGGCTCCTGGCATCCTCACTATCCTCAGAATCTCGAAAATTCGCCTTTCTCGAGGTATATCTTTCGAACCCCTCACCTCATAAGCGACAAAAAGAAAACTTATCCTTTTATCACCCGTTATCACTACTCGTCCTATTTTCGAAGGGAGAAAGAGAGACAAGCACTAACTGGCGTTGGAGCTCCCCGCTGATTGGCTGGCTGGCTGCCTGACGGCATTCATAACCGTCTGCAAGCGTTTCTGTTGTTGGTGTGTGTGTGTGTTGGTTTTTTTTGTTTTGTTTTTGTTTTTTCACGGAAAATTGTGTTGGTAAAATAAAACGAAAGGCTCCATAGCCTTGGGCCATAGTTATGAAGTAGATGTAACCTCACTTAGCTACGGACGTAAAGCGTTGGGCAGTATTGTAACTAGAGCTAGGGAACAGAGCTAGGTAATGCGTACGGTCCACAGCAATGGTTACATGAGGCTGAAAGAGGTGAAAAATATTTTAAAGAAGTCATTGATGTTACTCTGGTTTGTAACCACTGTCTCTCGCATAAAGTTCTTGGCTTTGAAGCTGAAGGGTGATGATTCCAGACCCGCTCGGGCTCACACCTATCACCACCACAACCCTCTCATCCAGCAGAAGTGGGCAGAGAGCCTCCCCCGGCCCCCAAACACCTGATCTTGGACATGAGTCAGATGTGTGAAAACTTCAATACCTGTACTTTGGTCATGAGTCATTACCACAGAGAGATAACAAACACAACCAGCGTGATTTTCAAGTCTTCGAAATAAAGATCAAACGAACGAACAAAAAACAGACACAAAAAGAAAGGAGGAAACCCAGAGCACGGAGGTATGCATCGGGTAGACAACACGCCGATGGTAAGAAAGATGAGCGTCCCTGCATTATCTGTACCTGTACCGTGTGCCGTCTGACTCCCTATCGGCTAGTTATCAAACTCTACCTGCCGGCAGCAGACATTTTTCCTCCATTCTACCTGTCCGCCACTCCACCAATCTACATTTTCTTTCTCCCTCTACATTCCAAATGCATCAGCGGATAGTTACTTGCGATCCATCCCCCACCCACCCCCAACCTCGTTCCAACCTGGGCTCTGTGACCAGTATTCAGGTAGGTCCGTCTAACTGAACATGATTCCACCATTTTGTATGCCAATATGTATTTAACACCACATATAAAACTGCATCAAAATAACCACGGTTTTTCTGAAAGTTTCAAATGACAATAACCAATGATAATGCACATAAAAAAAAGACATTAAGCAAGCGAGAGTAATAGAATAATAATAATTATTATTATTCAAATAATTTATGGGACTTGAAAATAACTGTAACCAGAGATTATGAGATTGCATGAATGAAAAAAAAAAGCTAGCCGCTATGCAAAAAATGTCAGACCTGAAAAATGAACGCACACTAAAAAGAAAAGGAATGAGACACTGAATGTGGGAATCAACTCCGAACACAATGTTATATTCAGCCTATGAGAAAAGCGACCATAATTTTTGTATTCTGTTGATTCTGGGAGTAAAATGATTTCACATACCAACTCAGTCCCACAAAATCAGCCTATCTCATATATTTAAAAAGTAGCATGACGATGGTGTGTATTTCGGGCTGGGAGGAGGATTTTAAATAAATGTTCAATGTTCAGAAAAGAGTAATAAAAATACAAACAATGTGCATTTTCCCAAGTTTTCAGCCTCAGCTACTCTTCCACAGCTACCCATATTCATCAGTACGCACACAAACTTTCTCTCTCTCTCTCTGCAGTTCGGACACAAAGCTCCAATCCTCCTACCCGCAAAAACGTTGCTCTGCCAGTCTAGGGGCTCGTTGCCTGCACTCATTGATCGCCGCATCTGTACACGCTCTACCTCCATCTCCAGGGTCACATCCTCCGCACTGCCCTCCGAACTTTTCTGCGTTTTCTTCTCCATCTTCACACCCTTACTTTTATCTTCTTTTATAGACTCTTCACACAAAAAAATTATGCAATCAATTACTTCAGATTAACGTCTTATTAACAGCAAGAAAAAAAACTATAAAATTTTAAAACTGAAATAATGACCACCAATAGAGATGTTGATGCAATGGCGTGCACTCTATGAATAAACTGCACACCATGAATCTTCCCTTCAGAACATTTAACAAAGCAGCCTGTAAGTTGCAACACAAGGTAGAGATGTCACAACAGGAAAAGGAAGAACAGTTCAAGTACTCTCTATTTCCTTAATCCACGAAACACAGCAACAACAGGACAATGGTCTACATATTGCTACACAAGGGTTTGTGTCTATCATTTATTACATTTTCCCAGTAATTCTACCAATAGTCACAAGTATCAAACTCTAGATTGGTGTAGCAGGTCCACTTCCAACAGAAAACTATCCATCATAATTCAATAAGATAAGCAGTTACTTGGTAAATATTATGGCAGTCATTTATGTTTGATGGAAACTGTTAACTCGACTTAAGCTTTAGTATCTGAATCTGAAATCACATAAGCTTTGGACTTTTTGACATGATCAATGGTAGGCAAAACCTTCAGATGATAAATACAAACAGGACAGAAAGATTGAGATGCTTCAAATGCCAAATATAATTTCACGACTTGGATCTTTTTTTTTTTTTTTTTGAAATAATCATCTGGTGCTTCGCTGTGAATGAATCATACATTCTGAGGTTTTTTTCTACTGTATGTTCATTCACCTTGTAATAATTCACAGTCTGTGTGGCTGGACACCTGGTCAGCTTTAACCTGTGAGTCTCCCTGCTTTGAACTGGTCTCAGGCTCTGAAGGCTGGGATGCCTGTGCGATCTTCTCTCCCCCAGATTCTGATGTGGAGGAAGTTGTCAACAGATTGGCATCCGTGATTGTCTCCATATTCTTAGACTTCCGCTTGTCCTGTTATATGCAAATAAAACCTAAAGCCAATGTAAGAAAGCTAAATTAAAGGATAAAAAAGCTGTTCCTGAATGCACTGTCATTATTTCTGATTGCCAAAAGTGGATTGTGTTATCGGTTTATGAGTTCAAGTCATGTGAGATATGTTTGTAAGAATCAGTCTTCAATTAAATGAGAAGCCCAGTTATATAATGAAGTTTTATATGATATGCTTAAAATATTTATGATGCAATGTTTTTTCCTACTCCATGCTTCACACTACTTTAAAAAAATAAAGCCATATATTGACAAAGCATGCAGAAGCTGATGCCCTTGAATGAGAATTCTGGATTTAAATTTTTCATTATTAGCATAGAATTACAGATTCATACACCAAAATAATCTGCTACACAGTCTAGTTTAGCAGGGCTGATCCTTTCATTTGTCTCTCTTGTATAAAGCAAATACTGCACAAATACAACAATGATGCAACCAAGATTTACAAATATTTTATTAACATGTTTACAAATATTTTATTAACCATATCATACAACACTGAATAATTGCACTATAAGTTCTATGATGCACACACCTAGGAGTCTTGTGTTCACAGATCAAGCACTATCATTCCACTCAGAAAACTCCTCTCACTCTTATTTTCAGTCTCGATTCTCTCCCCTGTCCCATCTCTCTCCCTCTCTCATGCGCGCGCACACACACACAAATGGATTACACAGATGTCAAACTATGGGCAAAAGCAATAAGCAGCTGTGGTGAATAGCATTAATACCTGTGGATTTATCTTGAGGTGGATACCATGCATTGCTGTGCTTGGTGAAGGTGGGGGACAGTCTGGTGTTGGGGGTTGGGGATAGTTGGTGGGAGAAAGAGGTAGATCAGGCAGATCATTGTCAGTGCCAGCACTACAAGACCCAGAACTATCTCTTTTCTTGCTTCCATCCAGTTGCAGAGATTTTGGTTTCCCATGCTTGCCTTCAATATCTGATGAGAAGTTGTAGTACATTGCAAATAATATTTTTTCCATTTATTAAAAAGGACTAGTTTTTTTAACATTTTAGCAAAGAGAAGAAAAACAATGATTTCTAAATTTATCATTAAACAAAGTGCCTAGGTTGTAAAAAATATCTTTCTTGAAGCCAATGTAAGATGTATAAAAGAAATATAAAGGACAATTGATCAGAATGTTGGATTAAGTCAAAAATGAATCATCAAAACATGGAAAACATCTGAAATCTTGCAATTTTTCTTCACTACAATGATCTTTATTAATGCATGACATCTGCATGTTGACTTGCTGTCTTTATATAATGGTTCACACTGGTGCACCTGTATGACTGCACGTCTGTGCATGCAAGAATTTAAACCTATGTGCTTATGTTCAAAGCATACATGCATCCCCATTCCACACCCATCTACATCCCCAGGTGTCTGTGTGCAGCTGGTCATGCATCCATGCATATTTGTGCAGATGCACTTTTATGGTGGCACTGGATTAAATAATAATGTTCAATTTATTTACATTAAGCCCAGCTTCTTCTAAACAGAGCATTAACATGGCATTGGATAGGGTGGTTTAAGACTAGAAATATTAAAACAAAAAAAAAAATTGTACTTCTCAACTTTCATTAAACTGACATTAACCAGACAATTCTCCTTAGATTAGTAACCAGGGAAACAATTTCGAATTAAAACTTTATCCTAAATGTGAATCTAACAAAGTGTTATTATAACTGTTACATCAAGCATGTCATGAGGTAGTTGGTGATACATTACTGACCAGACATACCTTCTTCTGCAGCTATTCCATCCCCATGGCAATCAGTTCTTTCGATACACTTTTCTGCACCCAATTCTTCAGCACTTGCACTATTCAGCGATGGGCTCTCATGCTCACTACAGTTTGCCTTTATCACAGATACGCTTGTATTGGTGTCATCTTCTTTTGACATTCCTATTGTAAAAGTAGATGAAGTTCTGTCGAATTCAACATTCACATACTCAGTTCGAGTCTGTTCAGTCACACATGGCATGGGGTCTGGCAAAGTTTCTTCCACTTGTTCCATGCTATTTGACTGGCCTTGGGCGCAGCTGGTAGAAGCACCATCACTATTCTGGGTAGCTTCTGTTCTACGCACACTGGGTGTTTTTCTGGGTGGTTTCTTTGGTTGCTCCTGAGCAAAGCACAACAATTATTGTTTCATTCTCTAAGCCCTTTAGCATACAAGACTCTGAGCAAAGCAGTCAACTAAATTGGTTCCTGTACAAAATTCTCTATCACATTCATTCTTGTTCTCTACCCTTCTCTCTTCAAAATCATTTTCATTTTTACTGTTGTGGGTTATACGGAAATTTTATTAAATGCATTCAATGAATTTAACACTTTACAGTGTCATTCAAAACACCTTTCACAACTGAAGCATTGTTTCAGTATGCCCAGAGAGACAAGAATAAATGAAGGGTGGGAGTAGGGAGTGATAATGAAAGAGGGGACTTCCCAAAAAATGTGTGTATGACCTGGAAAATAAATTACATAAATCCACATTATTACTTATTATACTATATGTCTTAATAAACTGAAAATACTTTTACTTCAGAATAGAAAGGAACAGAGGGTATATAGTTTTTCTATTTACATAAATATAGCATGATGATTATTTAATATACCCTATTTCCCGACATAGGGCTGGCTTCTCTCGATCTTGATTGGCTCCTTGCAGATGCCTCTACTATCAGATGGCCTGAACCTGTAAAATCATGACAAGAAGAGAGCAAGTGTGCAAGCACACATGAACACGTATGATCTGAATGTGTAGGCAGGTTTATGCATGCATAAGAGTTTGTGCACACAACCCAAATTGCGTTAGCAAGAACTTTAGCTTTAAAGATTATGTAGTTATTACGACTATTATTGAGGGTCAAGGCAAAGGTTTTTGAAGATAAATATTCTCAAGTTACTACGCTTTGTACAAGAAACCTCCAGAAGTCTGAGGGATCAAGCCCTAGCACTACCATTAAGTTCAACTAACAATGACTTATAAGCTGGAAAGAAAAGATCTTTACCTTGAAGGCCACAAACTTCAGGCAATCATGATAATGCACTATGCCAGTAAGGTGCAGCAACAAGCAAAGAAGCCCACAGCTACATACTAGCTGACTCACCTATTTCAAGGGGCATAGATTCTCGCTTTGAGAAATCCACTGGCCGAAGAGATATTCTTGGTGGAAGTGGTGGTGGTGATAACTGCTCTCCTTGAGTATGGGTACTGGCACTATAACAGAATGTTATTCAAGGCTATTTGAGTAGATTTGACTTTTGAGCTATCTAGATCCACAGCAAAGGCTATCATTAACATAATGATGGTGACCAGTAATGCTGATTTTGATAGATAACATACTGCTCACCCAGGCCCGTTCTTAGCCCCCGCGGGGCCCAAGGCAAAGGGCATGTGCGGGGCCCTCACGCCACGATCACACGGTTTTAGTTGGGATCTAAAGTCACTTTTTTCCTCAGGGATGTCTCGTCTTTTATCATTGACAGCACGCTGCATACACATTACAACATAAGCCTACGATTAATTTAGTTGTAACGTTCGTCAATAGCGCGGGGCCCTAGGCAGATGCCTCGTCCGCCTGCCCCTAAGCACGGCCCTGTGCTCACCAATGACCTGCAAGCAGGCTAAAGTAACTTTAAATTATCATTTTTTACTTTATTACTTTTCTTTTTTATTTACTTTACATGAGAAATCATTGAACGATCATGGTAGGAAACTGCCACATTTCTCTATAAGCAAAATTATTTCTCTAAAGACAGTGGTTACCATCTATAAAATTCTAGAGGTTTTCAAACCTTCATTTAAGATTATTGAGGTTTTCCAGTCCCTCTGTTAAAATTGTTAAGCAACTCTGAATTCATTATCAACGTTGCAAGATAAAAATACTAACTAGTCTATATGTTTTAACATTTTCTTGATTCCCTATCTTAAAAAATGCTTTATCAGTATCATGTTTTATACATGTATACCTGTCATTAACACTTTTATTGCAAAATGTCTTTCACAATTAAACTTTTGACCTAAACTTCTACATTTTTAGCCCCTCATTGCCAGGTTATTTATATTTTCAGACTCCCTCAGCAAAGGCAAATTCCAGCTCTCTTGTGTGACTTGTGAACATTTCTGTGGAACTGAAAACCCTGTAAAGAGTTACTGCCTTTAAAATCTATTTCCTCTTGAAGATAAAAAAATAACCATTTTGGGGGTCATAATTTTTTTTTGCTGTCTATAAAGCTTGAACCTCCTGAAGAAAAAAAAACGAGATACAATAGATGGACAATTTACGTTTCATAGCTGTATTATTAATAGCGCAAAGGGAAGAAGAATCTAAATTTTAGGTTTAAGATGAATTCAAAACTGCATTTGGTAAAGAAAAAAATCATCACCTGAGCATATCTGCAAGATGGGTCGTGTCTGGACTGACACCTGGATAAACAGTACGAGTTTTAGGTACAGGATGGAAAGTGCCAGACGACGTGACATCCTCCTGCACAGAATTGCCTGGACCTGGAATTCCATTCTCATCTTTCTCACCGTCAGAGTCTGGTGTCCGCTGACTGTTCACATGACCTGCAGACATGACAGTTTAAAATAGTCTAGATACTTGGGAGACATCATAGCATGCTGGCTGTTGCTACTGAAGGTTACTGGTTTGAGGCCTACAGCTGGAAAATTTCACTTCTCTGTTCACCCATCAGATGCTTAGCAGAAATGGGTGCCTAACTCCTCCAGGAAGGTAAAGGCAGGAAAATTATAAGGTATGACTGCTTTTCACATACTGTGCCTTTTGACATGGTGAACCACTTACATTCAACACCCTTACAGCCAAGATTCTTTACCTTAGTTACTTTTTACCTTAAGACTTAAATTTTTTTAAATCTCTAATATATCTGGGCTGCTGAGATAGATCGTCCCCAAATGTAAAACATTATGTCACAAAATTTATTTCTCCCAAACTACACTCACAGACAAAGCTCTTTCGGCTCTCAGCAGAAGCAGCAATGATGAGCCTGACCATCAACATCAAGAAGAAAGAGATAAGGCAGGTCAACAACAAGCAAGAAGCCCCACTCCAACTGCATGGGGAATGTTTTACTGAGTCTGACCCTTTCACCTACATTGGCAGCATAGTCAGCAAAGATGGAGGTGCAGATGAAGATGTAAGAAGCCGAATAAATAAAGCCAGGCTTGCATTCCACATCCTGCGACCTATCTGGAACTCCAAGGCTTTATCTTTACACACCAAGATCTGCATCTTTAACACAAATATAAAGTCAGTCCTTCTATATGGATCTGAGACATGGCGTGTGACAAACACCATCACCAACAAGATTCAGATCCTCAACATCAGGTGGCCAAAGATCTCTAATACAGACCTGTGGGAGAGAACCAACCAAAAACCTGCCAGCCAAGACATCAAGAAGCGGACGTGGGGCTGGATCGGTGACAACCTTGCGAAAGCCAGCCAACAATTTAACAAGACAAGCTCGAAGCTGGATACTACAGGGGAGGTGCAGGGTTAGGAGACCAAGACAGACATGGAGGAGATCGGTCCACAGCGAGGTGGAGTCAGCTGGCATAATATGATCCAAACTGGAAAAAGATAACCAGAACCGGATCCGATGGTGTGGTGTAGTTGCAGCCCTATGCTCCACTGGTAGTGAATAGGAGCAAGAAGAATAACTCTTATAGCTTCAACTGCTACATCTTCTTAAGCTTTGCATCGGTACCCTTCTCAGTGTCAAATAGTGTAACTTTTTCATGACAATGACAGCTAAAACTAGGCATATAAGGCATAAACTAACTGAAAACACTTTATGAACTTCACATGTGCTTGGAAATTTTGTAAAGCCATTTGCAGTGGCTCACCACTGATAATTTGCAGAGCATCCTTTGTCAGTCTAGAGTTGATGGACCTCAAAATGTCTTCTGCTGTCATTCCATTCTTTGCCTGAGCCCACACATCCACTCCTGCAAAATATTTTAGTTCCTGATAAATAGTGGTTCTTTTTTAGTGTTTGTTATAGCTGCTATTGAAAATTTAAAGCTCTTGTTTTGACAGTTTTTAAAAAAAATCATGTGAAATTATTTTAATGAGCATAAGTAAAGCACCATCAAGGAAAATGTCCACACAAAACATAATTCTTAAATTATGTCCATAATATGTCAGATATACTATGTTAAATGCAATCTGTGGTTGAAACCCACCATTTTCTGAACACATCGCCATGGCTATCGGATAATCAGAAAAATTAGTACAATTCTGGTTAGGGTACAATTTTATCACTTACAAATTGAAGAAGATGCAGTTCAGTTTAAAACCCTCCCAAAAAAAGACCAATCAAATCCCCTGCAAACATTACTTGTTAGCCACTCTAATCAACATCACTGCACATTTTAACAAGTAGGAGAAACATTCTCTCTTCTGTTAGATTTTTATCCAGTTGGGTAGTAGAATGAAATGTGCATACACATGCATTATTCTGCCAACTCCTTAAAAAACAGAACCCTCTCTAGGAAACAAGGCAAACAGCTCTGTCTAAAAACCATCACACACACACATTGCTCAGTATATTTCATTAAGGTTATTACATATTTATTGCTGATGCATCTAAAAAATAAATCAATGAATTCAAAACAATTTCTTCTAGATATTTTCTTTTTTTAGCCATTAGCTCATACCTCTATCCAAAAGCAGTTTGATCACATCCAGTTTACAGGATGTGGCTGCTTCATGCAATGCAGTGCCATTATCCGTCTGAAACATGGGTTAGTTAACACTTAACCACATGCTGTGCTACTAGCCATTTACAATGTTAGATGATAAACATTTAACGACATGCACAAACGATTAAATAGTCCTACAAATACAATGCTTTTGGAAAAGAGTCTCAATATGCTCACAAAAAGATGCAGCAAGAAATGATAAAATAATAATTCATTAATGTCAATATTTAACAATCTTGCCTATAAAGATACTTGCAGGCATATGAGAAGTATATGCCACATATGAAAACAGTTGCATTATATACAAAGATAAAGACACTATCCTGCATTGCTGGACTAAGACCCCATTCTGGGTCAGAGGAAAGTCTGGGAGGACTCTACTGCGAAGATCTCATGAAAGGAGATAAAACAGGAAATGGACCCCATCAACCTGTGCTAAGATCAAATCAGCAAGCAAAGGTATTGAGGGTACCCCTGCATGTCTACAATCTAGACAGCAACATCCCTCTGTACTGGCACACCAAGATGTCACTATTGCTGGGAATAAATTGTGCCCCAGGGCTTTCGCAAAACCCTCATCGTCTCCTGCATAAGAATAAAGAGAACACACTTTATTGCTCCAGCTACAGATATATCACCCTTCTCTCCATTGATGACAAGATCCTAGCAAAGAGTCCTTCTTGATAGGTTTATTCATACTACTGCTGCAGACATCCCTACCAGCAAACCAGTATGGCTTCAGGGCTAATTGCAGAGCTGCAAATACAATCAGATCCTGCAGAGAAGTGCAGGAAACAGAGCATAAGGCTCTATGAAGTATTCCTAAACCTGACCAAAGCCTTTAATACAGTGAGCAGAACAGTCTATGGAACATGTTAAGCCCACATGCCCAAAGCTGCAGTCTGTGCAAAGGTGAATACACACAAGAGATGAGCCTTGTATCACTTAAGGACCAACTGATGTTCAAGCAGTCCTTGCAACAGAGCCTAGTCCACAGCCATCAAGCATGCAGACAATCCTTAGTCCTTTGGGGCTTCATAGAGGAAAGCAAAAGAACTGTTAGCATAATCACCTACAACAGTGCTATGTCTGCCAGAAGGTCTGCTGTGTGGATCAGTCTCCTGAGTCATTAGAGAGAACGGAATCAATGAGCTGGGAAATCTCATACCAGCTTTATTTCACTTTGTTTCATACTAATTAGCTTCTGAAATCAAATCAAACTTTATTGTCTGTCCAAGAAAGTTCAAGACAAAATTTTTCTTTTGCTCCCAATCACCACACACATACAAACATAAGTATATAAATCCACACACAACATAACGGGCAGACATACATACCCATACAAGACATTCAACACACAGCCACACCTATATCTTCTCACACACACACACACATGAACCTCCTAAGAAGGATGCCAGGTAATACTGTAGACCTATGAGTCCTGCCTTTTATTTAGGATGGTGATTGCTGTTAGCACAAAGGACCTCTGGTAGGTTATCATTCATGCACATGGCACTTTGCATCACCTGCCCAAGGGCAACAGCTGAAATTTGGGATGGAGAGGGTGCATTTGGTCACAAATTATGTTATATGCCATATTTCTGACTGCTTGAAGGTACAAGTCAGAAAGTGGCAACTGTGACTTTGGTATTTAGACAAAATGCTGTTTAAATGGAATTGTGGTAAAAAGGTAGTCTGGTAAAAAGTTATTATGAAACTAAGAAATTATCCTTGCCTTCTGAAAATTGTTATTATGGACATTTTAACACAGTACAATTAGCCAATTAAAAAAAACTACAATACTTAAAAAACTGCATTAAATCTGCACTGATTTAAAACATTAGGCCCACCAGATTAAAATAATTCCTACACCATGCTGGCTGAACACATGCTCAACCACTGTAAATGCATAATCAGGTCCAGACTGTCAACCAGCATGCACAACTTGACTCTTGTTCTTTTTTTTACATTTGTTTATCCAAAGTTCACACATATTAGTATAAAAATTAACCATACCCATCCACCAAGGCAATCTTGTTGCATGCACTTTGAATATGAGTTTTCCATTTTTCTTTGTGTTCTTTTCTTTTGGCCATTGCCAATTAATTGGACTAAGCAATGTAAGTGTTGTATTATCAACATTTATTAGAAAGAATATATTCTGCAGCAGAACTTTCTCTACCTCCTTAAATGAACATTTACTTCCTTACTAGGCTTTATGTTTATACCATTATAAAAATTACGCATTTACATCACTAAGCCATTAAATATTATCTCTAAGCGTTTACACAGGGAAAACACCCAAAGGTCTTATAAGCTTTGTAGGTACCAAGCTACTTAACAGTCACCTGAATAAAAAAACAAAAAACAAAATAACATCACTCTTGTGATCATAGTCTGCAAACATCCACGACTGAGAACTACTCTTCACAAGCAAATTCAACAATTTCACTAGAAATTACAGAAATAGGAATATGTGATCTCCCAAAGCCAGCAAGTTCCAGAAAATAAACCCAGAAATAAAAGTTTAATTAAGTGTTGTTCAAGCTTATTATAAAGCTTTCATTTAGTGCCAGTAATGAAGGAATCGTTAGCAGCAGTAAAATGTAATTTCCTGTCACTGACAATGTCAATGAACTAAGATGATCCTGTCCTCTAAGGGAACATTAAATCAGAAATGATTTGGGCTTAAAAATAACTTTTTAAAATAAAGAATACACAGAGAAACCAATTAAATATTTTTAAAAAGACACTTTGAGAAAGAGTCCACCAAACCAAAAATAAGAGGAATCGCAGTAAAATAAGCTGAAGACAACAAAAATATTTTTAAAATACTCCCAATCCATTACTTTTTCTTTGCCACAAACCTTTGATGGGCTCCTTTGCAGTTAACCTCTGTAATCAATGCATTCTTCTCTCTTTTTTTTTTTTGCGTCACTCCTGAGGTAATGCAGATTTGTATTTTATATGTCAAGAATACTGCCACTGATCATTATTAATTTTGTGCTTAAAGACTTGATTCTGCAAGTAAGTTAACCATATCAATGCTGTATATAAATCATTTAGGTATCCCAGCTAAGCAAGAAAATATTTAACAGTGCTCTTTTGCATTGAAAAAACCTTTACTGCATTTAGCACGGTCCTGTAAGACAGCTTTTCAAAAGACAAACATTAACACAACACACTGCCTTACTGCAGTTGGTGATGTCTCTAGTTAGCTGTTTTATTTTTCTTAACATTGGTAGTTAATGCTATGAGGGAAGCAAGCCAAAGATAAATGTAAAAGTTGTCACATGACCTTTCTCAGGTTGTTAGGGAGTGAGGTGTTAGAGACCTCACATCATTTGGGACCAGCTTTGCATGAAGGTGATGCCCATCTCGTCTACCAGGCTACCTTACCTTTTCCAACCCTCTCTGGAGTCAGGTACCCTTTTCCCCCAAGCTGAGTTGAGGAGGGGTGGGGGAAGTGAGCTGCACTATACAGGCGTCAAACCAGAGTTGCCTTTCAGTTCATATGCCAGTACTCTAACCTCCTCTGGGAGGGAAGTAAATGTATTTCCAAGCTGAATAATTTTACAAGTTACTTCCCTTGGCTCATGATTGAGTATGTGGCGATTTTTTTTTTTTCAAATTGTAATTCCTTTGTAGCGAAACAAACGAAACATGTCCACAAAGGGCAATGTACCATGTTTTCTGACAGTTTGGTGTGGCAAAGTCATTAGAATTACTAAGCACCTTGTGATTCCCCCTCATTCTGATAATCTGCATTCAATTTATGCCACTTAAGTGGATAAATCACTGTGATGATTTTACATATGCAAATAAGTTTCCACTGCGGCCCCACTACATAAATCCATTTTTTAAAAGCAGTTTCCAGAAAGCTGATATGTGTGAATTTTCTAAAAGAATAATACTTGCTATTGCCATAAGTTAATTTTTACTAGCTTTGATAATAATGGCTTACTGAAATCTTATCTTTCCACACTTCTGCCCGAAACCTTTGCTTCTTATTAGACTCCTGCATTTTATCCCTCCCTCCCACAAAGACATTCACATACGAACAACGGACATTCTCCCTCTAAGCAGTGAAACTCTTTCACATATCACATTCGCAACTCAATTACATTCAAATGCTCTCTGAAAATGTATCTTTTTGCAAAGTACTATCCCTGAACTACTATTCTTAACTCCCTTGTAATACTGTCTGTCACGCTAACTGACATGTAACGATTCCATCTAACACTATTTATATCCCTTCATAACTTCACCCATTGCTTTACTTTCTACTCTTGTACTTCTTCTTTATGTTGTTCAGTGTCCCTATACGTCTCATTGTCCACTGGCTGTTATCTTTTATTTATCATTACTGGTCTGCACAGAGAGTGTGATCTATCAGTTCCCATTATTATTATATAAAATTATATTTTTTAATTTAGTTATTTTGCTAAATATTTTTGGAAAAGTACCAAAATACGGCAAGTTGAAGTAGATATTTATTCTGAAAGGGAGGTGACTGATAGGAGGGAAAAAAATTAAAACAATAGAGATTGCAACAACAGCAAATATCAGCACATCATGGTAATATTTCTCTTCTCATCTAAGGCAGGAACTTTTGAAAAACTGGGCATCATCAATGGATTGGTATTATATTAATGTATTCAGACATTTTGATATGCAACTGAATGTCAGAAAATGAAAGAAGCTGAAAGCCATGCAGTTCCTAAAAATCAAACCAGCTTTTTTTGTGTCCAACACCTCTGAGATTTTCTCCCCCTCAAAAAAGTTCAATTTCCTCAGGTGTACTCACCCATTAGTGGATAGTGTCAGTGCCTACATATATCTACACCAAGTCAAAAGGTTTACAAAAATAAGAAAAGATTACAATTATGCTCTTTTAATCATATTGTACTTGTATACATTGTTTACAAAGAAAAGAAAAATGATTCAACAACAGCAAATCTACTTTCTTTTAACTAGATAATAAGCAAAGGTGAATGATGCAAGCATGAAAAATGTAAAGAACACAGGTTATGGAATAAATAATTACTGTACAACTGCCCACAACAAGAAATAAGATAAGCTTTTGGCATTCTTATAAAGCCTTTAATATCTGAGTGTGAAATACTGGTGATGTGAAATCTTTTAAAATACAAATGATACCACAAATTTATGCTGCAAATGACATTCTGTACACACTATATATATATACACACACACAAAAACACTTTAGAGTAAATTATTTTTTGACTTGTTAGCCAGGTCTGAAATCACATTCTTGTAATTATGTTATGTAGCCTGGTGGTTAGTATGCTTGACTACAAAAGACCTCCAGTTTGTGGCCAACTATACAAGACTCACCCTGGAAATGTATAGGAATAGGCAGCAAAAGGAAAGTGCTGGGCTCTGCAATGCTTGACATAGTGAACCACTTACTTACTGCCCAAGAGCTCATAGGATTCTTCACCTTTATCTTGCAAGCAGTCCTGCATGCTATTACTTTTGCTGCCTTTAGCACTTTTGCACAAAATGCAAAACCAAATACAAGATGAATTAAAGCCTATGTAAACAAAACAAACTGCACTCACCCTAGTATTTACTGGAAATCCTGAGTCCAGCAAAAAACGAACTATTGAAACATGACCATTAAAAGCTGCTTGGTGCAGGGGTGATGGCTGACCAGCTGAATGAGCAAGCAACTCTGGGCGCCCTGTCACAAGTGTGCGAACCACATCAGTTTTGCCATACTGTGCTGCTAGATCCAGAGCCGACCGCTCAGAAAGTGTACGGTAGGTGGGGTCTGCTTTATTCTACCAAACAAACAGGGATTTAAAAAAATATATATAAACATATAAGTTCATCTTATTTGTGAATGTGCATGAGTGTACACAACAAGAAATGCATATCAAAGAAAACAGGCTGAAATCTAATGCTATTTCCAATAACACCCAATTTTTAGATTATAGAGAAAGAAAAGGGGGGAAAAAAAGGACTAAATCTGTGTATTATTCCATTATAAAAATGTATTTACACATACACACTCTTTTCACACAAGACTTTATGCCACTCTGAAGTCACTGTTCTCACTAAACATCTTAAACTCTATTCAAATTGCTGCAATAAATAAAAGGTTTATCCATTATATAAAACAAAACTGGATAAACCTTTTACTTCTTGCATCACTAAATTTGAAGTGGGATTTGAGATTATTGTAATTTTTCTCTCCCTGCCCTGCTTCTTTTTTTATACTTAAACTTCATTGGCGATGATACAGCAGAGATCTACATGAATAGGGTACAGCTCAAAGAGGTAAACAGTTTTAAGTACTTGGGAGCCACCCTCTCCAAAGACGGCAGCTCCATGACAGATCTCCTACAGATCATGATGGCAAGAGCAGCAAAGGACAGAGTGTGGTGCAGCCATAACATCAGGTTTACTATAAAGTATAATCTGTACAAGTCCGTCATAATACAATCCTGCTTCATGAATATAAAACATGAATACTGTTTGCAGAAAGGAGAATCCAGGCATTTGAGAATAAGTGCCTGAGGTGGCTGTTCCAGATCTTGAACAAAGAACATAAAACCAATGACTTTTAATGAAGTAAGATTGCCACACTTATACGACAAAAGGAAGCTCTACTTGCAACTGACAAGCAGCACAAGCTGGTCTAATTTAGCCATGTGACCCGGCATGACACCTTGTTGTAGACTGTTATTCAAGGTGGCTGATGCCAGAGGAAAACCTGGCTTACAAATGTGAAGGAACGGACTGGTCATCCTGTGCAGGATCTGCTATCACCCAAAACAGGTGTTAAGGGAGGAGCCTTGTCAGCAGCTGCATCTATTCATGTGTCTTCCCCCAAAAGCCAGGTACCAGTCATGGGATGAATGATCAATGATCAATTTGTGCATTCCATATCGTCTACTGTAAATAAAACTATTCTCAGGCATATCCATTTTGCAGTTGCCAAAAGCTCAACAAGTTTTATAATTTGTAATCATGGATGTTTATAACGAAATAATTTGCAAGTTCTTTTAATTCTCCTTGCCACGTTTCTCTTCCACTTGTCTTGAATTATTCAAGTCTCATTCTCTATGCCTGCTGCTTGACATATTATACCTCCTCCTGTTTTTAAACCACTAAAACTGTAGGAAAAGAGGTAGGAAAACACCAATTGTAACTGCTTATTGAGCACGATGAGTACTGACACTGATAGCTAGAATGATATCTAAAATTCTTTAGCTCTTGCTAAGCTCTTCATTTGAAAGCTTCTGATAACTGGAACTGACATGAGGAAGCAGATAAAAGAAATTTCGAAACATGCTGTCAATCTTGTTTTGATAACAAAACAGCAGAGTGAGTAAAAAAAAATCTTTTTCACCTTAGGCATTTCAGCTAATTAAGCCATTATATAGAGGATCAAAAACTGCACTTTTGATGTGCATAAACCTGATAAGCATCAAGCTAAAACAATTTCCTAAAAAACATGTATGTAAGAAACACAATGCTGAAGAAGGGCCCTAAGCCCCTAAGCTAAATACAATGACTACCGTCTGAGACAATGAGCATTTACAATAAAGATTAGTCAATGTATACCTTTCTAAGAAAGCAGTCTTACCTTTAACAGAAGAGTAACTACATCCAGGTGACCATGTTGAGCAGCAAAATGAAGTGGCGTTTCCCCCTCAGTTGTCTGAAATAATAATAGCAATAATATGAAGATGTGTATAGCATGAAGCCATACACCAGAGAATGTGCACTGCACTTGATAAGAAAAGACTTTATTTATCAAAGAGGGCAATAAGATGCAGTTCTATACGAAATCACAGCAAAATAGCAATGCTACAACACATTCATATCTGCTCAACCAAATAGACTCTCATACAATCATGGTTCAGGCTTATATGCAGGATGTCCAAAATGTTTCGGCCAATTTTACATTGATAACGGATGTAGATTTTTCTGACATTTGCTGAGATATTACCGAAAAAAATTGGCGCAATCGATGTGGAACTGTGCCAAAAGGTTTGTCGCAGTGTTGCATCACGATTGGTTTCTTGTATCGAACACAACAGACAGCAATTTGAGCCATTCCGTTAGCATTATCATTGTTGCATCCTTCATTCGTATTGATCATTTTTGCATCTTTGGTTCATTCATAGTTATCATTGTGCTCGTAGTTCTCATGCATCATACAATAAAATTCATTGAAAACATACATTCGTTTATCTTATAAAATCGGGCAAAACTTTTTGGACACCCTGTATAATCCACATTCATTTGCACACAGTAGCGTTCAGAATTTGCACACTATATGATGGACAGCCTCAATCTGTTGGTCCTGCATGCAGGTACACAGAATCAGAAACTCTCTCAACAGCCATGCCTGCCATGGCATATAATTGCAGACACTTTCACGAGTGTCTGCTTGGTAGACAGAGTCTCAAGGTCATCATCATCATTATTTTTATTATTTTAGGCAGTCCCAATAGCTTTAGAGCAGGTCTATACAGCAGGTGTAAGCTGCACTTGTCCTTCACCGATAGCTTTTGAGACCAGCATCCATTATGATGTTTGTGTTTTTTTTCTTTTTAGTAAAGCACTTTGAGCCTACCTTTAATGGTGGGGAAAAGCGCTATATAAATAAACATTTTTTTATTATTATTATTAAATTGTTATAAAAACAGATAAACGAGGGGGGGGGGAATGGTGTTTTACGCCGTGTCAGCAACTAAGGCTATATTACGGCAAGCAGCCAGCCCTGTAAACAGATGCCACGTGCAGAGAAAGAACAGCGTGCACGAGATGAGAAATGAACTCAGGACAGCCAACTTTCACTGTATTGGTGACAGGCGCTAACCGTTGCGCCACCAAACCGCTAACAGATAAACGAGAACAGCACACTCTCTATATAGGATCATTAAATAGATGAAGAAATCTTCGGGATACAAAGAAAGACTTAAGCTTCAAGAGAAGGAAGAAACGCTGTTGAGCCTTTTTTTTTTTTATATAATAATGTTGGTATCCCAGCGAAGTCTCCCATCAAAGATGGTGCACAGGTATTTAAATGTATTGACAATATCCACCTTCTTTTCATGGATTGGAAGTTATGGGACTTGGTGGAGAATTCCGTAGTTGTGGAATCAACCAATACCACAATTCATTCACTATAATCCTCAAAAGTAGACTATTATTATTCAATAAAATCTAAGAGGAAACTACTACCATACTTGTCTGGACATGGCAGAGTATAAGTAAAATATCTAAGCAATGCATCACCATCCGCACCAGTGCCACACTATTAAATATATCACCATCTCAAACTCAATAAACAAAAGATAAAATTTATTAGCTTCATCTTTCACTTAAACTTGAGAGGATAAACTTTCAAATGTCTACAAATTTTATGCAACTGCTGAAATTTTCCTTTTCATTTGATTCCTTGACCAAATCTCTAGTACTTCTCCAACACAGATATACATCTGCAAATGCATACACCTCCCACCCACATCCTGTATTGCAAACACATATGCATGCATACACGAATCTTTTGCAGCATTCATTCCTATCACATAAGGTATACCAAGCAAGGTGTTTCTTTCCAGGTGCATTAATTAGTGAATGTCCTAGTGTGAAGAGCAAAAGCCACACTACACCTGTACATTGACAATGGACTTGTCAGGTGAACTGTCCAATAAAAGTTCACAAATAGGGGCATGTCCATTCCAGGCAGCTAGATGAAGAGGTGTACATCCTTTGCTATCTACCTCTACAACGGAGGCTTTCGCTGTCAGCAGTGCCACAACCACATCCCTGAAAAACAACAAGATGATCTGCAGGCATGCAGTTCAGGGCAACTGCTTACTGCAAATAATTTTTATTCGAAGATAGTCTGCATGCTTTGAATAAAAGGTGGTGTCTACAAACTTTTTATTTAGGCTATAATAGTAACACACAAAGATGGGTTATCAGCATGTAAAAGTAGTATGGGCTTCACCTGTGAACTTGTAATGCAGACATGAAAAGCAGAACCCCTCTCCTTAAATGACTGTTCACCTTTCCCCTACCTGATAAATTAGGTACCCAGTGCTGGTGTATGTACAAAAGAGGGTGTCTCCAGCACTGGCCCCATCCCAGATACCACTAAACTTTAATATGTCGATGTTTTCTATATCCAATGCATCAGTGATTAATATGACTGACTAGTTGATTAGGCATGGTTCTGAATATCTGAGTCCCAAGGCAGCCCAAAGAATAAAAAAAACCATTGCAATTTACCCTTCAACCTACTCCTGCACCAAGCAAAGATTTATTAATTAGAAGATATTTTCTTGATCTTTCCGTTAGTCTTACTGGTCAATTCTTGTTTGGGCAGGAGAGGGGGGGTAAGGGAATTGGTGTTTTATGCTGAGTCAGGTACTAAGGCTATATCACAGCAAAGCAGCCAGACCTGTAAACAGATGCCTCATGCAGAAAAAAAACAGCCTGCCTAAGATGAGATCTGAACCCAGGGAAGTCAATCCTCACTGCACTGACAGGTGCTAACCATTGCGCGACTGGACCACCTCTCAATTCTTGTTAACTTTTCTGAGAAGACTGTACGGACTGTAGTTTCACTTCTCAAGGACCAGCTGCCATGCTTAATGGCTTCTTCTGTTACTGTGTGTCTATTGCAATACACCCACAAGCAATGTTTTACAGAATATTTTTGTGAAACTTTTGTGAGAACTTTCTGTTTTGACTGGGTAATAATGACAACTTATTTAAACATATTTCCTTCTCTGTCCATAAGACTTCCACACCACTTTTCTGCTTTTTTTCTTCTTTCAGTTTCCTTATATTACTCCTCTCAATCTCATTTTTTGCTTTTTTCCTGGTTTCTGTGTCATGCTTGTTAGTTTCACTTGCTTCTCTCCCTGAAATCACAGAGGTGAGATTTTTTTCTTCACCCCTGTTGCCACCTTGTTTTTCCATCACAGTCACAGATTGGAATGGTGTCATTTCTGTTTTAAATGGGATAGATTTCTCCCCTTCAGTAGTTTTCAGCTTCTCATAATTTTTCACACAATGTGATAGTCAGTTATCAGTCTTCTGGGAGTAACTGAAGACGATTATCAGCAAGCTCCAACTTAAAGGCCAAACTTTCTTAGGGCGAGAAAGAACAATTCAACGTTATTCGATGGTGCCAGGTACCCCAGCAGTGACTAACTGTTCCATCTGATCTCACAAGTACCTTTACTGTTTCCTTCAGAGGCTGAAAGTTCAGTCTTTAACTGTGTAACTGCTATAACTAGTGTAACATTCATCTTATTAGTTAAGCATCGCCTTTTGATCTTGAATTATTTTATACAGTGCTCCATCTGCTGTTCACAATGATTTTATAACAGCTTATACTACTGACAAATGTATAAAAGTGATTTGGTGTGCTTATGTGTGTGTACATCCAAGCAAATATGCAAAATACATGTCCATATGAATCTTCACATTCCTAAACAGGCTGATGCTACCTGTGATGAAAGTAGCGTACTTATAATAATTATTTAAACTTATTAAATGGAAATTGTAGCAACAACTACTCCATTATGAAAAGTACAAAGAATGACAAGTAAATTGTACAAGACAAGTCACTTAAAGACTTGTCATATATCAGAATACTAGAAATGACAATCATCAGTCAGTCAAAAGAAGTAATTATAATATTTTGCTTTTTATTTTATGAAATAGTTGCATTATTCTATTTACACCATACTACTCTCAGAAAATTGCTTTTACAAATGATCATTCATCTGGTGCACCAAGCAACTACTTCCAATTAAGCACATTACTTTTTTCCTCCCTCTCCCCCTCTCAACATGTTTAACATGATATGTTTATATCAGAACATTAACATGATAAGCATATTTATATCAGAAATACCATGAAATACAAGTCACGGCAGTCCACACCCTACAGCCTGTGTGAAGGAACCAAAGTGTGAGCCAGTCTATGTGAATACTTGACATACAAGAAGCAGCACAGATGAGAACAAAGGACATCCTTCTGACAAAATTCTAAGCATACTTGGCCATGTTTCGCATGCAGGAAATGATGGTGACAAAACCTGCTATTTATCTAGAAACTAAAAGCAATCTTCAAAAGCAGCCCTTCTGAAGGACATACAATTTATTCTGAAACTTCAAACTTTGAATGGTTATTTACTCTGAAATTTATGATTATACACGATAATTACTGACAGTGAAGCAAGAAGCGCACCTTGACTATTTTCTCCTGAAATCTGCACCACATCTTTGTGTTCTGGTAATGGTATGGATTATACAAAACATAAGCCCAAGAATATGTGATCTTTTCCTTTATGAAATACTAAAGTTTACATCAAAAATCTTCAGTAAGAAATCACTCAATGATATACAAAAATCTAACAAATTGCTAGGTTGATTACACATTATAAAAATGCATTAAAAAATGTACAGACATCAAGAGACCTAGTGAAGACTTTAAAGTTTACCTCTGGTCACATGTTTATTATGTTTCCCCATGCTATGCATATGTTAGCATTAGTGAATCTGCATTGGATTCTTAATAAGCTATAAAGTAAAATGTAAAAAGTTTTTTTTTTAACTTTGCATCATGATCCTTCTTCGTACCTTATATTTTCCTAGGAAATAGCCTTAAAAAGTAAGATCACTGCTCCTACAGACCCAACAAACATTATCACATTTGCTGTTACTAAGATATTTCTACCCTTGAAATGTTCAAAGGTTTAAAGGTCTGCATGCTATTTACAGTGATTTATGATTCAAAGCAACAGAACTAGTTACCATTATATGTATGCAGATTGCAGAGAAGGAAGTTATGAACTCAATGAGCATGCTAAATAAGTACATGAACATTACACAAGCTCACTGTCTGACTCACATACATAGGATTTTAAGCTATTTTTAACCCATATATATATACCTATATATGCAGTATTCCTTCTAATGGTTTCTTTATAACAAACACCTAAGAATAATTATGTTAAACAAATTAATATTAATTTCTCTACATCTGTAATTTTTAACTATAGTGACAAGCAAAAGTCAAACACAATTTTTTATGATTAGGCAATTTTCTATCCAGCACAAACATGAAGTGAAAGACTTTTATGCTACTGGATCTGAAAAGCTAAAGTAGAGAATAAACTGCAATTACTTTCTGGTACTAGACATAATCTCATGAACCTGTTGCACTGATCATTTTACAGCACTATCACAAGAAACATTCCTTGACAAAAATGTATGAAAAAGAGGAGGCAGTTTTGATGCGATGAAATGCAACGAAATACTAGTAAACATTATCAATTTATGTCCACACAAAAGGTCTAAAATTTCTCAACTGAATTATTTCATGAGATTTGAATGGTAAAGTTTGCTTACATATGACCATTCAAGGCTGCTAAGTGTAATGGTGTCTCTCCATTGTTGTCTGTACAGTTGACATTTACATGTTTTAAAGCCAACAAGCTGAAATGAAATGCAACAAACTGTTATAAACATTCATGCACAACCCATAACATACTATTATTACAGACATATAACTCTTAAAACTTTTTCCTTATTGTGTGGGTATTTTATATTATACAAAAGTAAGTGCATATCAACCTACTGCATCATTGGTCTCAAATAGCCATCCATGAGTAGCAGGTAACATTAGTTTTACATGTATATGGGGCCAGGTGCTAGAACTAACATTAAATATCCGAAACCAATTGGTAAATTATGCTTACTGTTTCTACTATTTCCAGTAAGCTTTAATAACCTGTATTACAAAACGTCTCTTTTTTTAACATAGCATGCTTGGAAATTCGATCCTATTTATGTATCGTTTATAAATAATATTACCAAAATACTTAATCAAAACCTGTCTTATCGATGCTCAACAAATTAAACTGCTTGGTTCTAGATTATTCTCATTCTTTAATAATTACTAGCAACCACCATTCAAATCCATGCAGACGACAAATTCAACAAAAATGCACTTATGATTTAACACAATCTATGCAACAGCGTTTTAGAGTATCTAACTGCGTGCGTCGGAGGGTCAGATAAAGTTGTTGTAAGACAGTGGGCAATGTGTGATTCAGTCAACTTATCTCGTCTGTTATTCAAGTACAAAATGTTTCGTAAAGCACCTCCTCAAACTGCCTGTGAGTCCTCCACTGCTGGTCGAGGCTCGAGGAGACTTTCCTGACAGAATGGTTCTGACGGCTTGGAGGTTGCCCGTCCTTGCGGCCTCTAAAAGTTCTTGATCTTTACCCATGTTTATGATCAAGAATCCACTGAGAAGTTACATACACTTATTTGCGTGCCGTATCGGTACATGATACAGGCCTCTAGCGCACGAAAATGTCAACTTCCTCTTCTCGAGACGCCAGCGCCATCTATTCATGGGAAGTACACAAGTCCACAGGTACGTTAGAAGTGCTTCTACCATTGGGCAAATATTTGATGAAGCTGCCAATCAAATTTCGTCGTCTTGTCGTCCTTGTCCCGTGACCATGCTTGTGACGTACTCCTTCTAGAAATAGTATCTTGATGTAAACAAGACCAGAGGCAAACAGCTGACAGTAGAAGTGCAGACGACAACGTTCGAGCAAGCATCTTTTACTTCACCTGTAACATCACCACGGATATCAAAAATGACAAAACCACTGAACGTGGTGAGTACAAGCTATGAATGTATACTGTTTAAAACGATTTTTGGTTCAGTAGAATTTGTGTGGAGGTTTCAGCTTATTTTCATACAAGACGACATCATTATAAATAATAGATTACATTCTGCGAAAAGTCGGTCACCTCAATCTTCTTTGTCTCACACAGCGAAACGTTCAAGTGGATGAATTACTCATAGTTTTATCTGACATCACTGCGTTCGATATATTTGATTGTATTTATAGTTAATTACACTCATTAACCCCCTCTCCTACACACACATGATATATGTGCTGATAAATATATGAAAGCAGACGAATTCTGACAGCATTTGTCACATCCACATATTGTTACAAGTACAGGTCGCACTAGATATGTTAAAACTATCATTTTATTTGCTGATTTCATTTAGTTTTGAGAAGTATATGGAGAATATCATACATTCTATGAACATCACAGATTGTATTTAAACCGTAGGCATAGATCGATAATATAACCATCGGCATTGGAATAGAGTAAAATTGATAGATATGGAATTACACTTTCACAACGAAAAATTTAAATTACAGGAGCACAAGTAATCAATTTTACATACATTTTAATATCTTTTATGATCGTACCATGCATTGTAAACTGTATAGTTTGAACTTTGCTCACGCGCATTAAGATTAAGATAATTAAGTCATGAAAACACTAATTCGTCACAGCATTTTTTGTATATTTATTAATTTTATATTTTAATATATGCACATAGACAATTTCAAAGGCTGCGATCAGCTGTAAATGTTCATGAGGTGATGTTAATACGTCTTAACAGCAAACCTATTTGCATAACATATTCACAGGAAATAGGTTCATGTTCTTTCTAAGCTGCAGGCCAGTAAAAATTTCCATGTTTAAACAATGCTGATTTATTCACATGATGAGACTTTGAGTATTCTTAAAATTACTAGTCTGATAAATCTATTACTCTTGATATAGCCAATAAACTGAAAAAAAATGCAAAAGAATATGTAGAAGAAAACTGCATTACAAAGTTAATCAGATATCTTCCTTTCACTCTTAATCAGTATATACATGAATTTTTAACCTGAATGGTGCAGTGTAGCATGGTTACATATCTATGTTATCACCACATTTGTCTTTACCAAATTCTTGTCAGGTCTACCTTATTCTCTCTGGTTGTATATGTTGGTGCTGGGGCACAAAGGTATCTGAAAATATAAAGTGATCCGTATGCCACTGTTGATTACAAGGAGGGAAGTTTAGTATTTTCACATCCTTCTACACCTAGCAACAAAGGAAAAAAAAATGTATGGCTTCAACAGCGTTATCTGCAGATGTGCTTTAATAAACAAAAGCAATGTACAGTTTAAAAGCTATGAATGTATTTTAACAGGCCAGTCTTTGTTTCAATTTAAAATATTTGAAACAATCATAAACATTCAAAAATCATAAAACTTTTAAAAGCTTGTAATTTCTGTCAAAACATTAACAACTAGAACACTTGTCTTAGAAACAGAACATGAAAAAAAAAGACTGATTCCTTTAACTGAGTGTCAGATTTATTTGAACTGCGTTATGTGCAGCACATCCAGAAAGTAAAAAACCAGCTTTTCAGTTGCTTACGCAAGATGCAGATACTTAAACTATAATTCCACAGGTCATGTGACTGAAAGCCCTTGGCACATATTTGGCTGGACATTTAAAGTTGATTCAGAAATAGGTGACTGTCTAAGGCTAAGTGGAATATATTATGCTTAATTATTCTGGCAAGGAATGAGTACATAGCACTTATAATGTGTCCAAGCAGTTTCCGAGAGGATATACAGGCATCGCACCGCTGATCTGGAACTAGTTTTCAGTAGGGTGCACTCTGCTTATGGCGATAGATGTTTGTAGGCTTGGATCTGGAGAGCGGAAGCAAATTAGTCAATCAGATTTTTTAGAAATAATATCTATATCATGAACATAGTGCATACTAGTCATTTGAAAGAGTGTACCAGACTTTGATAATCAAAGGCAGATCATCAACCAGACCTAAAGAGTTGCCAGAACAATCTACCACGGCAAATTCGTGTAGGCTTAGTTTTATGACTTTAATTATAATTATCCCTTGACAATTAGATTAAAAGCGGAAGTTGGTGAATTAAATCTTTGCAGCCTGTGATTAACATAATGGAGCACAACGTTTCGACTTTCGGACGACTCAAAGACGCACAGAGGACGCGATAGGTTTCAAAGTCCGTAGGCAACAAATATAGACTTTATAGAAATAGCTTTGGAGTCAGCATGAAGAGAGCTCCAGGCAAGTGGATGTGGTGGGACCTGGCGGAAGGACGAAGATCATCACTGTTTGTCGTCGATAGAAATGTCACAAATCGACGAGATGGATGTGATAAGAGACGCGAAGGGGTAGAAGATGCTGTTGAATGTTCCTTGTCATCAAACGTGAAAGATGTTGTGTAGAAATTGAAGGTGTGTTTGGGGTCAGGGTGGGATGAGAAGATGTCACACTGGCTGTTAAACGCTGTTTGCACGTGCTCATCGTTGCTCGCGCACTTTCGACAAAGCGAAGAAATGGAGGAGTGGGGGATCATGTACATGTGAGTGAGAAATGTCATAGCCATGAAAGCATATGTCAGAAGGGAATTTTCAGTCCAACTAAGCGGACACACCACTTACACGCGATGAGAGCTGAGTGCAATTGAACAGAGAGCACACCAACCAGAAGGTTAGTATGATCTCTGGTTCACCATGACTAAGAAATTTCCAGTTTGGCTAAAATTAAGCCAATGTAGTTAAAAAAAAAAGTTAGACAAGAATCATTAGCCGCCAGTTTGTATTCGCCGTTCTTTCAATTGGAAAAGTTCGGAAGACTAGTGGTAAGAGCATTTGACTGAATCAAATGGTTTATTGCTTGTTCGAAGCCTGTGGCTGGAAAACACTTCCTGCCTACTCAGCAGCTTTCTAGATTAAATGAGCACATGACTTATTAGGAGAGGTAAAGGAAGTGGAAGGAGGGGGTTGGAAAACCCTAGACATGATGAACCACTTGCATTCATTTATTCTGCCACTGCCACATAAAGGTTCTATGAATCACCTTTGTATTCTCCGCCACAATCACCAATTATCATCTCTGGGGGGCTTACCAACTTTTTTTTTTTAACTGCAGGGCTTTGGATGACTACTAAAGGAAATGAAAGCCCGTGACAAATTCCATGCATTGCGAGGGGGTGAGGGTGTTTGGTGCTGGTATTAAAGAAGATTTTTATGTAAGGCATTTACAGGGGAAATGTATCTTTAGCCCTGACCCGAATAGCCTGAGCGCTGACACATTGTGAAGGGTCCACGTCCACCAATATTGATGCACGTGGCACAGCGGTGGGAATGACACTTTCGTCTTATGTGTCAACAGGTACGGCGAAGCGAAGCCATCACCATAATTAAATTGTAACACCTGCACGCGTTCCAATTTTACAAACAGTTTTTTTCTACCCCATCATCTCTATCCACCCACCCACCCCGCTTTTCCCAATCTTCTTAATGATCCGGTAATTGTTGGAACCACCCAACTCCTACACATCCACAGAATGAGATGCTACTTTGGTGTCTTACGAAAAGATAAATAACTTCAAGTCTAGCTGCCGTGATAAAAATGAGCTATAATAATATGTAATTAGCTGTAACTGATTCACAGTGTTTAGAACATAATAAGCGGTCGTCGGAACCCAAGGTTTTCCAATTCATTTTAGCTACTCATTGCTTGGCGCAGAAACATCGTATTTGCTGCCAGTGTCAACCTCCTCCTGCACCAGTCCCTCCTGGTTTCAGTCCTGCTGTGTGGCCTTAAGACGAGGACTCTGCTAGAGGACAATGCCATATCCTAGCAGCCCAGGTTATACCACGAGGCTAACTAGGCAGTTTAACTTGCCTTGGGAGCAAGCACTGAGGGAGCACATAGATCAGACCTGGGCAAAGGCCGGCCCGCGGGTATATATACTGTATATACAGTATTGGGTTAAACTGAGTTAACTATATTAGTCCGGCCCTCTAAAACCATCCCAATTTCTCATGCTGCCCCTTGAGAAAATTAATTGCCCACCCCTGACATAGATGAACCGCATGGCGTTACAACATGTTGTAAATGATTGCTCATGATTCATATAAATCACAGCTACATTGCTGTTAATTTCCCGCTTCTTAATGTATTGTCACTAGATCACACAGAAAGCCTTGCTAATGATGGAAATATGTCGCACCGTTCAATCAACAGCAAGTTGTTTTCAAACACACACCTGTGATGATATAGATTTCATAAGCTATGAGATCGGATGCCACATGTGAAATATTATTTAAACAGTACTTTAAGCGACTGCAGTAGACAGCTGGTGCCATCAACAATTGAAACATCTGCCTCCCTGTCTTGCTCTTTTGTTTTCTTTGTAGCCCTTATAAATATTTTCTTTACGTCGTTTTTTCGTGTGTTCAGATAGAGTGTGCTAAGTGGACTTGAACGCTATGTGACAAGGAAATTTGTTTACAAATAAATGTATAAATACAGAAACTGTTCACTAAAATTCAGAAACTCATTAGTCGTGTAAATATAGAAACTCACATGTCATGTATAAAAGTTTCAATCTTCGTGATACTTTTCCTCAGTTTTTAAAAAAATAAAATTGTTTAAAGAGGTAAACTAAGTACACATTTCGAAAAATTGTTTTGGCGATATGTATGCCCAGACGTCCTGTGTAGGACCTGCTCACTATCGCCCAACACCGGCGTAAGTAGCGGGCCATCGACTGCCATGTCTGTCCATAAGCTCTCCCACCTCCTCCAAACGACCGGTACCAGTCAAGGCAATAATGAACACTGTTTTGGCTGTGTGACCCAGATCAAGTATCTAAGACCTTCAGGGTACCTTAGTGGACAGAGGAAGAACTGGCTTGCAACCATAGAGGAGTCGATTGGTCGAGTTTTACAGGACCTGCTCACCACCACTCAAGACAAGCCTAAGTGCCAAGCTTGTCAGCCACTGCGTCTGTCCGATTGTTTCCCCCCGACGATAATAACGGCGGACCAGTAGCACCAGTCAAGAGATGAACGAATAAATTAAATGAATTACCCATTGCTGCCGAATTGGCAAGAAATTTTCCAGTCCCAGCTCTGAGCATAGTATATGTCTGCCTATTGTCCAAGCGAACCTCGAACCGGCTATTTAGAATTCGAGGGCACTAACCACACAAAGTATGAGGCCTACCTTTTCTTCGTTCTATCGAAATCGGCTTTGTTTTTTTTTTCTCGGAGAATACGTTTATATACTGTATATGTCATTGTCAAGTACTTGCTGCTCTGCTCTATGTGAACATGGACGAGGACGACGATAGTGACATATCGTTCCTGAAGTTTCGTCTGACATTTCATTGTTGATTTGCTTTTTTATGGGATGTGCTCCATTGTCGATTGAAACTTGCGTGTCCAGCTTGCTGACAGAAAAGCGAACCAACATTTAGGCGGGGAAGGGTTGCAAAGTAGGGGCGGGGCGGGGAGGGGCGGGAGGTGAATAAAGTGACCTTTTCCCCCGCAAAGTCGATCGATGTTTGTTGTCCTCGTAAACTGGACGCGGAAATCTAGTGTGTGTGTGTGTGAATATTTATGGGAGTTAAGGGGTGCAGTTTCACTCAACTGCTGTCAGTGACAGTCATAGTCATACTACGAACTTATATCCCTATACACGTCCTTGGTCATACTAGTCAGCAACGCTACCTACAAGCCTTGCAACACTGAGCAACAACGCAGCATCTAAAGCCGGTTTCATACGGTAGGACAGAGTCGTATGACAGAGGTGATCTTGTCAACCCTCTACAAAGATGATTATCGTCCAATCTGGACAAAAATATTTTCTTTGATTTCTTCTCACCAAGAAAACTGTCGCAATGAAGATTTGATCCGAACTTGACCTTTATTCATTTATTTATTTAGATGATTCGGAATGTTGCTCATTACTACACAGTTTGCAAGGAATTGCAATCGTTTTTAATGCTATGAAGTCTCATGCTAAAATAGCTAAATTTGACTTGAGAAACATAGTCAACCTTTCTGCGAAAACTGGAGAGAAGAGAAGGCAAAACTCAAAATGACAGTCTTGTCCTTACAAGTGCTATCGGACTTTTTTTGGTAAAATAAACTGAGTTGTATAAAAATACATTGTTAACCGGTCACACTAGGTCGAAGCCATAAAGCTACGCCAAAATGTGGCAACTATAGCAGATGGTTTATTCCAAAAACAAACAAAAATGATTCCGAAAGTGTCTTCATGGAAAGGAACGATCGAAGACCAGAGTTCCCCCACCATCGGGTCATCGCAACCGCCTGCAGCAGTGCCTTCCGCCATTTTATGGTTTGACAAAGCTGCTGTAGGTGTGTGGTCTGTGAATGACGCAGGGGCTGGCAGATCGATGTGCAATTGTTCATGGCCTGCAGCCTGTGTGTGTGGTTACTTGCCTACACAGTCTCGTGTCTTCAGTGGATCTGCTGCACGTAGTCTCGCTTGCATGTTCTTTCATCTCTTTCCACACATCACATAACCTTAGGGCCATTAAGCAAGATATGGAGATTTGAAGGCGCGTATGCAACCACCGCAGTTCGACATTTTAGCAGTCCTGGTATTTGTATGCTGACGTTGGCTCGTGTTCTTTCTGTCGGTCATATTACACCGCGTTTGCGAAAATACAGCATGGTGGTTTACTCGTTAATAATAATAATTTAAAAAAAATCAGAAATCCTCAGAGTGGCAATGACTTGCTTTTGCCAAAAATTCGCAGACCTCTTTGGCGGCCAGGTAGCAAACTGGTTAAGCCGATGTCACCAATACGATTTGGATCGGGTGTCCAGTGTTCGTATCTCGTCTAGGAAAGCTTTTTTTTCCCCTAGTACATTACATGGCTTTGTTTTTGATTTAACTTAGCTGCTGGCTCGTTGAAAAATACCAGTTCCCACCAAACGACACCTCTTACCCCATATGACTAAATTTAGATTCTGTGCCTAATCACAGCGTGATGTAGTTTGATAATCTTAATAATAACCCGTTTGGTCCACGTATGAAAGTGTCGCTCTGTACTTGGATGAGTTGTTTGTAAAACTTTTTTTGTAGTTTTTGCTGTAGCTGATCTCCGGATTGGCAGTCACAAAGTTGTTTCTACTTGGCACAGGCATATGGTACCTCATCCAATTCATTCCTGTCTATACATTTGACGCCGCCTTGCTCATTGGACGTTGGCATCTTGTTTGTTCAACTTGACCTTTATTTCATAGTTCGTCATTCAAAGCGCCTTTGAAAATAAAAAAGCACTCATGCTCATCGGCTGACAGACCGGCTGGAGCACTTGCTGACTCCACTTGCCATGCGTGTCGGTGTCGGGAAAGTGGGTCCAATGCCTGTCATTGTGACGGTCGGAGAGGGTTTGTGTCACGTGGGAAGGGCCAGCAGCTCGAAAAATGGGTTCTGCTTCAGCTCATCCGCCCTGTCCTCCCTCCCTTTTCCGTACATCTCCCTATATTTTCGAACTTTGCCAAGTACCCCAGCGATGAGGTTTATTTTTCATCACTAATTAAAGGTAGCAGCTTGCACACACGGGCACGTGAGAACTTGAACTGATGATGTCACCATCGCTGCCACAGCTAGTTGATTGTTCAAGAACATATAAATAACCCTGTTTCCTATTACACTATGTTTAAGTAGAAGCAGATATACAGACAGTATCTCATACCATCCGGTTAACTTTATAAAATTGTATAGAAAGAAAGCCCAGTTCGTACTGAAAGGGAAAGCCTGGTTGCGCTGCACTTTAAGCCCACTCACCCTCGAACCACCCAACTTTGTTTTTACAGAATCAATAGGACATTATTCGCAATGTGTTTGGCTATTCAAGCAGGAATATATAAAGATGTCTCTTCTTTGAGTGACACATAATTGTGCGTCATGCACTTTCGCGGAAGGTCAAAGATCGCACACTATAGCCACCCATCCATCCCACCACTTGCCTCATGCGACTGTCACGGGGTTTTTAGTCTCCAAACCCAAGGGCACGTGCACGTACTTCACGGATTGAAGAGCCCGGATGTGGCCCTCCGTTCGCCCACCTAACTTTTTCCTGCTGATACTGTTGAAAGCTGTTTGCTAGTGTGAACGACAATGTAAATCGCGAACGACCATTACTTGTTGACCTTTGCTCAGTGGCGAACTATCTCACTGGCGCGGAGCAGATTAGAAGGAATGAGGCAAGAGATACCGACAATCGTTTTTAGTGGAAGGGGTGAAAACAAAGCTGTGCTGGGCACCCCTTCTACTCACTCCAGCTTTGCTCAGAGTAAAACACCAATTACCCCTTCTACTCACTCCCTCAGACTTTGTTTCAGATTCTATCCTAGGATATCAGATTATGATGTTGCCCAAGTATACTCAGTGTAGCAGGTTTTTTTGGGGTTTTTTTGCTTTCATTTGGAGCCATTTGTAACACGATGGGGAAAACAAATCTGGAGCATGAACCCAATATAATCCCTGGAAGGTGTATTCCAGCTAAATTTGGTGAGGACTGGACAGAGTAGATCTGGGTGGGTTTAACCACCACACACGGTTATTGCTATGGTTGGCTTTATTTGGGATAAGAATATTAGATGAATATAAAATTACATTTCTGCTCTTTAATTTTTTTATTCTCCTAATAATTCTCTACTTTTCATTTTAAATTAACAGCAATTAAGTATGTCTTTCAAATTTTCCTTTGTCCTTCATGAAATGAGCAATGTTTAAACAAACCAGGTCTCCATTTTGCTTCATTCATCCAGGATGCCAAAACCCTCTGTACACTGCTGCCATGAATTTACTGTTTCATTTGCAGGCCTTGATGTAGTTTTGGTCAATATAGAATAGTGTTTGAAATGTGTTGATTTATTTGGAAATTGAGCAGGGAAGTAAAAATTCATGGTACTTGTCAGAACAGATACCTGAAGCATATCAGTTTGTTGAATGTCAAGTGGCTACCAGAATGTTTAAGATTGTAGACGGGAAGTGAATTTCCAGGTCGTTAAAAGCACTTGCTTTTGCACCTAGAGGCGCATAGGTTTAATACTCTATGTGATGCAGCAATTAGCCCAAGTCCAGAATGGGTATCTGACTCCAAAGGGGTTGGAGAAGGTAGAGTAGTAAGGGAGAGAAGATGGGAAATACCCTCACAAAAAAGCTTGTCCCAAGAAAAGTGAGGTCTCTCACTCCCCAACAATCAAAAAGTTAGGGGCCAACCTTTACCTAAGGCTGGTAGAACAGTGTCATCTTGTTTCAAACCTAACTGAATGAGTTTTCATTTCTAGATGCTGACTTGCCAGTTTGTGTTTTCATTACCATTTTAATTTCAGACTTTGATGTATTATTGAGTCAGTCATGTACAAAGAATTTAATTTTCTGAGTAAGAATAAGCACACAATTGATGTACAGAATGATTTGGGAATAAAAGATTCAACAATTTTTGGTGGATCACTGTATTCCAGGAACAAATGTATTATTTATTGTAATCATTAACAGCTCTACTTTCTGTTGTTTAAAATAAATATATACCCTGGAGGATCAGGTAGGCTGTTATCTTGCTGATTCTACCAGTGATTTACTAGTTGTGAGCCTGAGATTACATTCCATGTCTTACTTTGCTATGTTTCAGCTCAAGTGTGTCGGCCCAAAGCTGGTACCATTCTTCAAAACTGTCTCCATCTACTTCGTGTTGTTTGGAGATGCAGAGCGGTCATCAGTCTTCTTTTGCATTGCTAAATGCCTACCAATTGTTTCGCTGATACTCTTCGTTCTGCTGCATGGAATGAGCCTGAATGAGTATTATCGGTACTCCCGCCTAATTCTAATAGGGCTCATATCCTCCTGCATTGGCGATGCATTTCTTGTGTGGAAGCACGCATATATGAACTTTGAATGTGGTCTTTTAATGTTTGCAATTGCACAGTTCTCTTATGCAAAGGCTTTTGGGTTTAGACCATTCAGTCCATATGCTGGAGCAGTCTTTGTGCTGCTTGGTTTCCTTGTTTACAGCTACCTGAAGCCAGGTATGACTGGGATGATGGAATACCTTGCACCATTCTACCTGATCTTGATCTGCGTAATGGGGTGGCGTGCCGTTGCCCGGGTACAGTTTTTTGATGACCTGTGGACTTGGACGAAGCTGTGTGGCTGTGCAGGTGCACTCTGCTTCATGATCTCTGATCTGACCATCGCTGTAGATCTTTTTCGCTTCAGCGTCCCCTTTGCTCACCAGATCATCATGGTCACCTACTATGCTGCTCAGTTTGGCATCTCCTTATCTGTAGTTGATAGTCAGGTAGAGGAAGTCATCCGTATACAAACACAAGATCAGAGTTTAGATTATAAAAGTCATCTGGAATACATCTCTGGGCATCTACACTTTGACCGAAGGTCTAGAGTTTTCAGGCCATTTGCTTCAGTGAAGCAAGAGTGATCGTTTCAGCGTTACCTTATTGCAACAAAAAAATAGATAAATAAACGATGGGGAGAAGAAAATTTCTTTAGTAGTATGTTCTTGCCAAAAATTGCAATGCTGTTAATTTCAGGCAATGTAAATACACTCTCAAATGTTCTAGAATCATTGTAAGTGGAGTACTCCAGAAGTCAACAAGGCTGTTATTGTGCTGAAAGCCTTGCATCCATTGCTGCTTCAGTCACTGCTACCTATTACAATTTTAGTTGTCTGGTCTCCATTTTTTTGAAATATCTTTGAGTATTATGATTTTTTTCCTTTGTGGCATTCTGTACAGAAGGAATTGTTTCCTTGAAGTTGATCTGTATTTTTTTCATTAATTTTTAAGAAAATATAGGCATGTTTACATATGTTGCATATATTTTTTTCATACCTGTAACTCTGATTTCAGACTTGTTTGTGCAATGACCAGTATTGGCTGGAAAAACTTACTTTGTTTAAAATTATTTTTAAATTCATGTACATTATTACTTTTGTGCACAAACACATGCACACCTTCCTTTATTGTATGTGTATCTCACTCTGTATAGTGGTCTCCCCTAGTTGCTTCTGTCCCACTCACAAAATCAAAATAACGTGTTTTGAACTCAAATCTTCGCACCGTCATAAGAAAGTTAATGTGCAAGAATGAATGAAAAAGATTTAAAGCAAAAACATTGAATTATATGCTGATGAAAATCAGGTATGCTTTAAAGCATCACTTCAGCATTCACAAGCATTCTTTAAGCCTGTTTTACTAAAGTTTGATCAGAATTGTACTGTGCAATTGAACATGTGGCAAAGGAATTGATAGTGTATTGAAACACTGCACTTAACAAAGTCATAAAACTAATTTTGAATATAAACTCTGGTTGAGTGGTCATATGTGTGTGTCACAGTGTTTATAAATTAATCTCTTCATATCTAGTAAACTAAAGGTGCTTTTTTTAAAAAGTCATAGACAATATTCACTTGCTGTTAAAACATGAGTTCTTCAATCTTGTTCTTATCATGTGAGTGGAGATTTATTCACAAGTTGACACTTCTCATCCTGCTCCAATTTTAATCAGAATTGTTTTGAAGGCAGATGAAGTCTGAGCATTTAAAACTGTTTGCACATTCACTGATCATCGTTTGAGATTTTTTTGTGTTATGAAATCTAGGTGTTTTCTTGTTTGGCCCAATGGGCTGTACGAGATAAAGTGCATCACTTACAGCTGATTGTATAGTGTAAATGTTTACCCCATGATATTCCATTGTAAACAGTACTCATCATCTGCTAAACATTGTGTTAAAAGTCAGCCCTTGATGTCTTATATCTATTTGTATATAAGGTTCATTGATGCTGTTATTTAAAATTCTGCCATTGATCTGTTAGTCCTATTGAGCTTTAGTCAAGTCATTCAAGCCAGTAGGTTACTCAAAACTGTATTAACACTGTGAATTATGAGCACTTAATATTAACATAGACACAGGCTGTGCATTTTCTCTGTTAGTTTTACAACAGATACTGATTAAATAATTGACTAAGCTTCAAAACTTGTTGGATGCACACACCTTCTTGATATTACAGTTGAATGACACATAAACAGGCAGTTCAAAGCTATGTCCATTAGTTCATTACCTTTTACTGAATGGACAGTGTGTTTGCATGCATATCTATAAAAAAAAATACAGTCTTAGCACATTTAACCATCGTGTGTGGGAGAAATAATTGTTGGTAACACGGAGTTTCAACACGAGACCCTTCAGTGCACATTCAATGCAAAGCTATATAAAACTGTGTTCAAAATGGATTTTCATACTTGTTGGGTTTGTATAAGGCATAAGTGATAACATCACCCAAAACTGAAATGACCACAGTTTAAAAAGAATATTTTGAAAGAGGGTTTATATATTAGGTGCAGCTCATATTTTGCATGCTATGCATCACAAACTTTCCCTGTAACAGTCTTTGATCTCTTAATAAAATGTTTAATATGCAAAGTTTAAGTAATAATTTTTTTAGATACAAGAAAATGGTGTAAAAGATTTACTATGATTACCTCATTATAATACTGCTGAAACTTAGCATGATCAAATGTTTCAATTAAGATGTAGGTTTATCATACTTTTATTGTATTTTTATGTGTTTCTAAATATATATTTGACAGCTAATGATGGGGAGGTAGTGGCATATAAATCTGTGACTTAAGTAGGTTGTGATTAAATGCTTTTTGTAAAGAGAAGGGTTAGTAACTATGGTGTTGGTGGGCGGGACTGTGGAATAGAATTGCAGGATAAAGGCTTTATTGGCCTGTGACTGGAAAACTCTCTTCTGATGGCAGATACAGGTATTTGACTGAAAGGTGACAAACGGATAAGATTGGAAAATGCATGGAGTTTGCTGTTCTTGTGACAACTAGGATATGCACCCTTAACTTATAAAAATTAGTGCAACGTCAAAACTGTACTTTTACACCATTTTCTTAACTCTGAAGTCTTTTGGCAGATGTTTAGGGACAGATTGTAACTAGAGCTTTAAAGACACTATAGTTAGGCTTTTACAAAAAAAAAAAGAGTTCAGAGCCTTTTCGTTTTCATAGTAGAATGGTGTCTGAGCTAGGAAATTTCTTCCCCCTTATCCCCTCCTACCACCACCTGCATGAGGCATCTATGCTCAGGTGTGACATTAATTAATTTGGTTTCCATGTAACCAGTTTATGGAGACCCTGTTTATATTATTTAATTTTTTTTAAACTATATTTATGTATGACAATGTTGTGAACCCAGCACAAACCTCAATTTCCTACAAGTTTTTAAACAAGCATGTTCTTTTAATGGGGTACTGTGGCAACGATATTTTGACATTTTAAGAGACAACAGTCTTGAACCAATTATAAAGCTGTGTGAATATACATATTGAAGTAATATTTACATTATATCCCTTTTATTCATTGATGTGTACATAAATAAATAAATCTTACTGAAAAGTCATTTGTCTTGTGTCACAATTTCTGCTGCATAGAATTTGTGTGTGAAGCTGTAAATGAGGTGTGACTGTCACTGTACTGTAATGGTGAATCCTGGTGACACATTATTTCTGCAAAGATGAATAAAGTATTGTTATTATCATTGATGAATTTTTATATTAATCCCTCAGTGCAGTTGCAGTTTTTGTGATATCTTAACGTTTGAAAAATTAGCTTATTAAAAATGAAAAAACTGAACAGAATTCTCAGAAGATAAAATGGCTACCTGGCATAATTTTTACGAAATGGATTTCTGTTACCAGAAAAACTGATTTCATCTACCCACTAAAAAAACATTACCTGACATAAAAAGACCTTGATATTATATTTTGATGATTCTAGACTTTAGAATGTATGCAGATCTCCACCTACCTTCTGAGAAGTCTTCTCACCATAAGAAATTTTTTTAGTAATTTTTGCTCTGCACACTTTATTCCATGCTATTCCATGCAAAATGCTATGTAAAAATATTCATTTTGTCACCACAACATTACAAATAAAGCTGCAGTCTCTTCACTCAATCCTTTAGCAAGAACTAAACACTAATGTTCATCTTTCACATACATCCACAACAAAATTTATCCAGATCTCACATACAAAGTACTTGTCATGTATTGAACAGAACTTTTTTAGTCTTTGTGTTGGGTACCAGTCCACGCTGCTTCAGACGACGGACAGCCTCACGAAGATGTTTAGGTTGTATAGGTCCAGTTTCTCCCCAGCTCTCCATCACATCCAAAGCTAAGGAACATAAATTTACAGGATATTTGCAAATTTCACCCAAAATATGCAGTGTAAAAGTATATCCATAAAGTGTTGTAGACAAGAAATTTTAATCACAACCTGAACTTGTTAATTTATACAGATCTCTACACACACTCTTTAAATATTTCGTGTTTATCATCCGATGACAGCATCATGAGAAGACAAGTCAACATTTAAAAAAACGCCTTCAACATAGGATTACCTCTCTTTAACAGTTGTCTGACAAAATTATCTCTGTGTGCCAATCGCATCAGCAGAGCTCTTTCGCTTTTATTAAGGTGACCAGACGTCCCGCATTAGGCGGGACAGTCCCGCTTTTGACCTCTTGTCCCGCCTGCTCATCGGGCGGGACGCCCAATGTCCCGCTTTCTGGCTTTCTAGCAAGTCCATCAAATGTCCCAGTTGTCTGTAAAAATCACTTTTTTCTGCGTTCTTTGACGGTGACGACACCATCATCGGCACGTGTCCCGCTTTCGCCCCCGAAACGTCTGGTCACCTTACTTTTATTTAGTTCCAAGTCTCTAATCCATGGCTTTGCGTGTGATAGATTAAAAACAAACTTACATGCAAGAAGGGATGGCTTAATTGTATTTTACACCTATTACACCAGATATTGTTCTTAACAGATTACTTAATACACATCCTGAGACAATCGCTCATAAAAACTTTAAAAAAAATAATGCTCATTTTGTAGCTAACGCCACTATAAATGAGCAGAAATGGATGTGTTGGTGCATGGATTGACTGATTTAATATCACCTTCTTCCACAACCTCGCCAACAAACACTTTAGAGATTCCAGACATGGCAATGACCACATTCTGCGAGACACCACTGCCTGTGATGGACTGCATAAGCTGTGGATATGCAACAAAGAAAATTCTACTACAAATATTTTAAGCCTATTATAATAGGCTATAATTGACTGTTGTCATAATTATTATAAAGAAATTTCTGTGTATGAGCTTCTGCATGCACACATTTGTGAAGACAAGAATAGTTAACTTATGACTGTTGACATTTTAAATTAAATGCGATGCTCTAATAGCTAGTATATGTGGATGTAAAATAGCCTAAGCAAAAAATCAAAAGGGTGAAAACACGTGAGATGATAGTGTAGTCATTTAAAATACTCACACGTTTGACTGCTGCCTTTGGAAATGCTGCTCGTCTGTACATTTCATATCTGTTTAACTGCTCCTCTGTGAAGTTGGAGACAAGAACTCTATTAAAAAAAAAAAAAAAAGGAGAACAACACTGAAATTATGATGAAGCAATTGAGACAACAAACTCAATAAGACAATAATGTAAAGATAACAGGTATCAGTTTTACTTAAGTAATCTATACCAATATAATGTGTATTTTGTTTAGTAATCTCAGAAGGGCAACCACAGAAGTTACTTTTTGCAAAGAAAATTTTCACTTTCAGTCTTGCCCTTTGCAAAATCATTTTCATTATACTCACTGCATTTTGATACGCTCTTCTTCTTGCCTTTCCTTCTTTCGTGCATGTTCTTTTTGCTCTTCTTCTGATATCTGCTCCACTTTACGCTTCTTTTCTGGAGAGGAATCTGATGATTGCTTGCTATGGGATTTTTCTGAAGTGCTATTTGCGCTGGTACGACTTTCTTCTTTGTCAGAGTCATGTGATCTACTAGCTTTTGACTCTGCTGCTTGTTTACTATTTTCAGAAGCAAGTCGAGGCGAACATTTATCTGGGCTCTTTTCTTTTTCCACAGACTTAACAGCATCCATTTTCCAGGATATAGATTTATGAGACCATAAGAATCTGTACCATGAATCTTTCAACTCTGCCTAAATCCTGAATAAAAAATAAAATCATACTGTATCCATCAACACAGATTAGCAACATATTTTAACCATGACTAATATTAAATGCAACAAAATGGTGGATTCGATATCACTTAACTTACTGCTTATTACACATCTTACATTAATATTTAATGAAAATTGATAGAATAGTTTGAAAATATCTTGACAAGAATACTATGTACAACTATCAATTTAAACTAGATGTGAAACAGAAAAATCCAATGTTGCAAATCTCTGTCACGTCATCTGATCATGAACTTATATTACATGCCCGTGGTCTAATCATGTTTTTATATATATACAGTAATCCCTGGTTTATTGCGTAAGATGTGTTCCAGAACCACCCGCAATAACCGAAAATCCGCGAAATAGAAATGGTATATTTATTTATGTATTTATACACTATAATAATGCTTTACAAACTCTCCCCCATACTTTTATGCTACACAAACCTTTCCCGTTTCCTTAATAACCATTCCCACACTGTTCTGTGCATGTGTTGTACCTTTGCAGTAAATAAAAGAACAAGCACATAATATGTACCATACTGTAGAGGAATATAGTACCTGTAATAGAACAATAAACCAACAAAATCTCACATATAATGTACAAAATTGTATAGTAATATATTTTATACACTTTGGGCTTTTTTCATCTAAAAATGCATAAAATGTGTATTTTTTCTACTGATCGAATTTCACAGAAAAATAAGGGAAGAAGAGTAGATCCGCCAATCATTTTCCCCATTAATTTCTTATCAAAATCCGCGAAATAGTTAAGCCGCGAAAGGTGAAGCGCGCAGTGGTGAGAGATTGCTGTATATTATTTCACTGTATATTACTGTATATTATTTCACTGTATATTTCACTATATTATTTACTGCATGTTATTTTAAAGACCAGCTATATATAAACATTTATAATATATATGAGTAAACTTTGTACTTTGTACAAAAATACATACCGTGCTTTTGTTTTTGTCTATTAGTCCTGAGATATACTGGTCTTATTTCACTTTCTGTTTGCATCAGCAGCTCCTTTAATAAGAGTTCATAAATCAGGATCATGAAAAATAACAACAACACAAACTTTTCATAAGCTATTCAATTTCGAAACTAATGGGTAGAGAAAATATCGCGGCTGTGGTGAGGTATGAATTACTATAATAAATAGAAATCAACACATCTGTATACATAAATTAAAACAAACAATGCTTAAATCTTTATTTAGTACCCACAAAACATTTAAGACTGAGAAATAACATCGAAACTTACCCTCTTCAGCTTGCCGAAGATATCGGAAGTTGTCCTCTGTTGAACTGTGGGACTATCCAAAATTTTTTTTGTTAAAATATCAAAATGAATTAGAATAAATCATACTCATTTTCTTTATTTCCAAATTTCTTTACGTGAAGAGAAAAATGTAACTCAAAGAATTAAGTATTTCTTGTAGGACTATTTTTGCAAGGTATAAGGATTGCAACTTCCGGTTATGAGTAATGTGGTTTTGTGCCTCAAGTTTCCATTTGTAGTCAGTGACACAAATATCGTACGATACAGCAACAGTGATCAACATCCATTGTATGTCGGATATACGTGATAAACCGCTGAAATTTGGAGATTCAAGAACAAACTCCTGAAGGCCAGGGTGAGTTAAGTCGTTTGTTTTTAGTTTCATCCGTAAGAGGTTTTATTTTAGAGCTTACATGTTGTATCTGGTAGTTCAAATCATGAGACATGACCTCTCACCTGTTCTTCAGCTGAGGCCAGAAAACACTTGTAAACAGAGATTGCTGAACACGAATGCCGACTTGCCGGATTTAAATGTTATTTTGCTTTGGTTTAATGTTTTCATTTTGATTTTTATCCAATAAGTTGCTTCCTACTTTTGTTCAATACATTCGAGACAGATGAGTAAAAGTGTCTAAAAACCAAGTTCTTTGTTTGAACGACAAACGAACACGACAGATGACGAGGAAGAGCCATGGCATAACGTGATCACAATCCAATTTTTGTTACTTCTGCAGTTGATTATTATACTTTTTCGGTTTTACTATTTTTTATTGTAGTATAGAAAACCTTTTACCTGTCATGGGATGGGGAAGAGGGTTTGTTGAGTAGCATCTGGCTTATCACCTTAGTAGACTTCATCACAGTTCTTCTGTCTACTGGAAACTGATTAAATGGATTAGCCACATTTTTTATATGACTGGTACTTTCACACTATATGTTTACTTCTGTATACTTTAAAAGCAGAGGCCACTTAGTTCATTTTTGTTATTTTGTGGATGGGTAAAAAAGTTTCTTGTCCTTTTAAGATCTCGCTTTCCATTTAAACTTCATTTATTTGCTTGATGGATTAAGGGCTGATATTGAAGATGTGCCATTTGATTCAACTCCTTGGAGTGTCTGCAGCAGAAGATTGTTGGCTAGTGGAAAATAAATATGAAAGAAATTTACATTGAAAGATCTTCTGATATCTCTGTCCTAGAAAACTAGGAGAGTGCCCCAGGATGTCATGTTGTGACAACTGAAAGACTGACTTTATGTCAGAACCAGAAGCCTAGCACTCTGTTGGGTGTGGTGTGTGATCAGGTTGACGGATGATAAACCAAACTGTCAGATAGATTGATTTTGAGGGTAGTTTCATCCGTCTGGAATGATCTCCACACTAGCTTTTATAGGGACCAAGTCTCATGTTAAAAACATGAAGTTTTACAGAAGTTTTCAGATATTGAGTAAAACTTAAAACTGGTGTGGTGCCCTGACATTTAGGAATTTTTGAGTTTGTTTTTTTCTCCTCGGTGTGTGTGTGAAAGCAAAGAGAAATGCTTTTCAAAATTTTTTACCTTTTAAATGGCAGGAGGCAAATATTTTGTAGTTTAGTATTTTTTTAATGAAGAAATTTCTTTTCTTTTCATGAAGCACATGGTAAAAGATACTGAAGATTCCTCTCTCATAAAAAAAGAAACTTGACAAGATATTCAGTGTTCTTAGGATGATCACTGAAAGTTGCTCTTGATTAAGAAGAACCTGGCTTGAGTGCTAAAAGTGTGCAGACAGCTGATTATAAAAGGGTGTTTCGCTTGCATTGATTGCCACTCTGACCCAGGGAACTATGGATGGAAATGGACCCTGGTTATTGCAGATCAATTATTGCTGTTGTTTGCCTAGGAGCCGGTGGAAATAAAATTGAAAACCTGCCTTGCCAGATCTGGCTTTTTATTTTTAGCTGTTTTTGACGTGCTTGAATGAACTTTGAAGCACAGAACTGTAGAGAACCCCATTGAATGGTGCTTTGTGTTCCAAATGGCAAGCTGTTCATTTTTTGTGGGTTGTGTATGTTCATGTATTTATTGATGATAAAAAGAAAGAAAAATACTATTTTGCACATATATTTTATCAATGGCATTTATTGTAATAGTTGATGTGACCTTTTCCACATGGGTTTTTGTTGTTCTATGCAAATGTGCCAGTATTAGTTAGAGATGTCTGTTTATTTCCTCCAGAAACAAACACTCAATCTCTAGTGTTTATAGAAGAAAGGGTGGCATGTGATCTTGTCACATTTATCTAGCACTTCACTTTGGTGTTGTGGTCTAAATCTCTTAAATGTAAATGTTTGAGGAAGAGAAAATGCTTGAGGATAATTAATTATGCAGTTCGTTATGCTTAAATTTTGTTATTCAGAAGCAGACATGATAGCATTAGTAGTAAAAGGATGTATGATTTTCTGGGATTTGTTTTGAGATAGCCTGTCTCACAGTGATTTTGTACTATTTGTGATATGTATCTAAATTGATAGGACTTCGCCAAGCTAGAGTGTTGCTTTAGCTTAGCACAGATTTATTTCAGATTAAAGTAAAATCATTGTGAAGTCACATATCTGAGATGTGAATGGCACAAGCTGGTGCTGTTACAGAAAGAGAAAGGTCAGCAGTTGTAGCAACAGAGTGTGAGCAAGCTGTCTTGGCTGAGTACTAAAGTTTTGTTTTTTCCTTTTGTTTTTATTTTGCTGTTTGTGTTCTTACTGAGTTAATGAACAGTGTTGGGGGCTACATATGTGGGGTTTTTTTTTTTTTTGTTTTAGCATTTTTTCCTCACTTTTGAACTCCTCACATCTAATGTAAATCTGCTTTGAGGCATATTTTCAGTAACATTATTTGTTTTCTGCCAGCCTAACACACCTGTTAGCATTACAGAAGAGCAGTGTGGAGCTAAAGCTTGTATAACTTTTAAGTCTGTTTTGAGAGCTTCTATTTGCCTACCTTTTATTAGGGAAAGACATTTGTAACTAAGAATAATAAAACACACACTCACACTGATCATCTTTGAGGAGACATAACCAGCTGTCACCACATGCAGCCAGAGAATCACAGCTTTTTGCATTCAATAAGATATTTTTGCATTGTTGTTTTCTTGTGGCAACAGGTCCTAGCACAGAAATTCCACACTTGGGATAAAATCATCTTTAAAAAAAAAACCTTAAAACAGTCAACATTTTGTTTCCCTGTGTGTGTGTGCACGCGCAAGCTGCTGCTTGCAAGCTCCAATAATTTCCTTAGCCTAAGAGGTTTTTTTAAACCATAATTCTTAAAAAAAACTTTTAAAAATAAAAGCTTTTGTTTGCTTTAGCCTCTATTATAATATAATAGGATTCCTACTGTATGGACTAGGTTATTATAATTTTCAGATTAATATTCTTGATTACTGGATATGTGCAGGGAAGTGATATTTACAGAGAATGTGCAAGGTTTGAACATCACTATGCAGAGGATAAGTAACAACAGCTTTAGGAGGCTTGGATGTGTATGCATTGATGTGTTTGTGAAAGATCCATGCCTAATAGTTTCTCCCATGTGGGAGAGGGAGGAAACGTGTAGGGCATTCATGTGCCTTTTATTGTACTATTTTTCCCCCTCCACCTTGCACCAGCACAGACCTGGTCAGCTGCAAACTAGACTCTTGGCCCTCTAATATTAAGCTTAGGGCTTTCAGGGAACTGCTTTAGCTTTGTTGTTAACTTCCTTCCCTTGCCACCATTGTGTTACTCTCACCATACAGTCAACTGAAAACAGTTGCAACAAAAATGGCCAGAAGAGACATCATATACAGTGTTGGAGTATATACCTTTGCTAGTATTTGGTGGTGGTCATTGGTGAAACAGGATGAGAAATAAGGCCAGTCTGGGTGTCCATGCCTTTGGGCCCTCTCCCAACTGGAGAATAACTCTACACAACTCCTAGAGAAGTGTCCAGTAATTCCTGGGTAACACCAAGGCGGGGGCTACTGCAGCAGTCATAGAGAGCTCATGAGGAACTCTTTGTGATGCTTTTTTCGAGAAACTCTTCATAGTGCTTTTTTCTTTATTTGGTGGACTGAGAGGAAACCTTCGCCAAACGAGCAGCCGTGTTACCTGAACTAGTCGAGGTATAGGGGTAGAAATCCTTTATTGACTTTCCCGGAGGCCTATGCTCTGCTTAGCGGACGGCGTGGTGCGTGTGAGTGCTGTAAACACCGTTGATGGTGCGCGCTGATATAAGATTCCCCCTTCCCCCAACTACTTAATGCAGCTACCTTTAGACATGATATTACCCAGCTACAGACCGTCGTCAACAACAACCGTTTCGTTGTGGTGACATCGCCGCTGCATATTAGAATGCTGCCATACACACAAACGCTAGAGCCTGTTTGGAAAAACACGAGAGTTGCAGTGTACGCGGGGTGGAGCGCCTGAACGCGTGCCCGTCCACGTGTAAACACGTGGGATAGACCCTGCCACAGGTGTTGAGAGAGCCTTACAAACTGCGGCGTTCTGACGTCGGTAACGCGACACCTTGTAAATAGAACAACGGTTGCATAAAGGTTGTTGAAGGGGGTGTACGGGTGGGAGAACAGCAGGTAGGTCGACACTAGGCTTCACGTTTCAGTTTGACTACCCCTTTAGCGACGTCTTAAAAAAAAAGAGAGGAGAAAAAATAACCGGAACTTGCACGCGCGAATTGTCCTGTTCCCTTTCTTCTCCTCCCAAATTTCAAAGGTACCGCGGACTAGTTCGTGGGCAGTCCGGACCACAACCCACCTGCCCCGTCCACGACCTAGCGTTTGTCATTCACGCACCTTACAATCATAAGGAAGTCCGTTTCATGTACAACTGTGACCGCCACTCATGACAGCAAATAGATTTTTTTTTTTTTTAAGTGGGAGGTGGGGGGGATCAGACCCGACAGAGCATGACAACCCCTCACATGTGTATCGTGCCATCGCGTCCCCTCAGGTTCCCTCTGTTGTTGATTGAGAGAGAAAGAAGAGGGATAGAAGAAAAGGAAGAAAGATGATGGTATACTGTAAATTTCCAAGGATAATCGAAGTCCAAATTTGAATATGAGGAAGTGGTTTTTCAGGCTTCATTATGTTGAGATTGTGCAGACGTGCCACACTGTCACACAGTCACACTGTTGGTTTCATCAAAGTCCTTCAAGTAATTTCCTAAGTACCTTTTCAACTAGACAGTCAAATATATGACTTTTGATAGCCGATTTCTACACAATGGTCGTGTAAAGTATTTGCCAAACGTCGTCACGCTGTTGAGTATTCAAGACGTGCCCTTAAGGGGAACTACTTGTAACACGTTGACGTCATCGTTGTATTCATCGTGACCTGTTTCTCTCTGTACTTGATCTCGACTTTGTAGGCTGGATGGGAGTAGACTTTGCATATCTCCTGCCAAGAGACAGAAATAATTTGTTTCGAATGTAAATTGATGTCCTGTTTCAATATCTAAAGCAGTTAAGGAAAAAGAATTTATACGGGGGACTTTACCTTTCGCCCTAGGGTGAAAATACAATTTGAAGTTGCAGTGTAACTGTCAGCGGTGAGTGATGGGATTAACATTCAACATTACCTATACCATCACCCCGAGGACAGCTTCATGTTAATATGCCCATACAGTTTCTTTCGCCATTTTCAGCATCCTGCATTTGTGTAATTCGTTAAATGCACTTTTTGAATAGAGATAATAATTTGAGTGATCATAGATTTTGTTCTTTTGTGAATTAATATGTTGTTGTTGGTGTTTGTTAACCATATTAAGGTTTAGTCACGTTTTGTTTTTTGTTTTTTTGTTGTTTTTTTTTGAAAGGCCGTTCTCTTGTTTTGAAGTTTTTTAAATTTGTTTTTTTAAAAATTGATGTTTGCATGCTAAGTTTAAAATGCCTTGGAATGTTACATTTATCCTTATTGATATTAGCAGCCAGAAATGTTCGTTTCTACTTAGCTGTTGCAGAATTGTATAAAAACAGAAGTTTGTCCTTAAAAAAGTATCCCCACAAGTCGTTGCGTTACTAGGTGCCTGTAGTTTGGTGGATGTCTTCAGTGTATTACTTTGTAAGGACAATTTCCTTAAGGCTACGTTTTGTTTTTCATCTTTTTTTATTAGGGTCGCCGCTCCAAAATGGCCACGATAGGAGAACAGGGACCCGTTAGTACGCACACTCTGGAGAAGGTGACCAGAGCCAAGGTTACCTTGGAGAACTACTACACGAACCTCATCAACCAGAATGGCGAACGCGAGTCAAGGTTAGTTTCCAACATCGTGGCCCTTGTTGGCGTATGTACGCTCGTACGTGTGTGTGTGTGAGTGAAAGAAAGAGACCTTCCCATATGCTATCAGGTTCCAGTGACAAGGAAGGAGGAAACATGATGGAAGAAACAATTCTTCTGCAGCTACTTGAAAAAAATCTTTAAGAAGAAAATTAGTTACGTTGGGTGGTCGGACAATCACACTCCTCAAACTCCGCCTCTCTCTTTCTCTCTCTCACGCATACATTTGTCTTTAGTGTTTTCATGCGATTGACTACTTATCATCATCTCACGAAGAATTTAGTCTTTTTCCCATCTCATGAAAACATTTAGTCACGATTTGATTTCGTGTATATCACACCATAATATGCGTCAGACAATAGAGCGGATAAACGAGTCACTTCTCAGGCTTAAGTGCAGTTTCTCATTGTCACTGCTTGGCCGTACGTCCGACTGAAAGGATTGTAAAGCAGCAGACGAGACAATGATTTATGATGTGGAGTCGACTCCGTAAGCCCTTTCACTTTCGACAGAGGGTCGAGCCGCGCTTATCATGTTGTCGCGTGGCGAGCGGAGCGGCGTCGTTATCGCTGCTCGAGTCAGGCGTGTTGATAATCACGCCGATGAGATCACCACGGTTTCCACGCGCTATTGGTGAATTACCTCACGCATAGGCTCGGAAGGAAAAGGTTCTTACCAAACAAGCAAAGCTTTGACATTGCTGGGGGGATGGGCTGTAGCATAGAGATGCTGCAGACTGCTTTCAAATTAATATTTATGACTGGGAGTAGTCTACAGTGCGGTATAAAAACGATTTTTATTGGTGACTGAACTGGCGCACGAGATTTATACATAATGGACTTGGAACTGAATTAGTAGTTCATAAATGGTGGTCTGGTAACTTGGCTTTAAAATGCTCTTTCATCACAACTACAGTGAGAGCTGTGAGGTCCCCGGATTCAGATTTCTCTTTGGGCGCACATGCTTCTCTCTAGATTGAGAGTTACGGCTTAGGTGTCCCCCCCCCCCCTCTTCTTAAGAATCCTTTGTCCCTTAGTAGAACAGGATTAGGGTACAGAACTTTTTCTGTGTAAGAGCTCTTTTTTACCATATCCAACCAAGCTGCCGAATTAATACCCTGTTTAGATTTGTTGAACATATTGTTTTTGTGATTTAATGGAGAGTTGACTCAAACCTCCCCAGGTCGCACCAAACACTACAGACCCATATTGATTCTGTTTCTGATTCACGCTGTTTAATGCTTTCTTTCAGGAGTTACCATATGTGCAGAGTAAACAGTTGTCCCCTGGTAAACAGTGCACTGAGGAGGAGGGGGGTCATGGCTTCAGAAATTATACTTAACCCCTTTACTTACAACAGTTTGAACTTAGTTTTCTAATTGCTGCAGCTGTGAGAGTGAATCATTATGTTCCAGCAAAGAGTTAACTTATTACAAATATGAAGTAAAGTTGTAAGCATTTTTATTCTGTTCTCACTTGATATATCAGTATGTGCAAGCAGGTCCATTTCAGAAGTGCCCTTCTTATTTTGACATTTCTTTATCATGTTTGAGCAGATGACTCAGCTAGTGTACAGCATATTTAGTGCATATCCAAGTAGTAATTAAAGATGCACTTATCCCAATGTACAGCAGGTAGTGCCTATTTTAACAGCTGTTACACTAAGGGCACAATTAGTTTTTTTTAATACAGTTTTTCAGCTGTCAGCTTGTTTTGTTTAGGGTTTTTGTTGTTGTTGTTAAGTAGCTGATTGGCTAGCTATACTGTCTTTGAGGCTTTTCTCCTATTTGCTAAATACAGCAGATATTGACAGAAGAATTGGAACAATATTCAACTAACACCATGGTATGTGATGAATTTTGCAAAATCAACATCTGCTTTGATTTCCTTAAGCATTTTAAAGTGTACTTTCTCATTACTATCATTTATGCATTGGAGAAACTTAGTGTGCAATATTATTTATTTTACAGGTACCGCATCTTGGAGCGCAATATGGATGATGAGGGCTTGTCAGATGAACAGGTAAGATAACTTACTGTCATGTAAGTGTCTGCAATGTTCTTGCATGTAAATGTTTAGTTTTCTTTCTGCCAACATTTTGTCTGGTTTGATAGTTTTTGCCTTTTTTTTCTTGTCCCAGCCATATCAAGGATCCTAAAGGATCCTAGAGAAGACAGTCCTCTTTGCCAGACCTACGCCATTTCCCATCCTTGCAAGGTTTGACAAAAAGTTCTGTGTGCCTTCCCCTTGCTCTTTATTATCCTGTTGAGGTTTGATGAAACGGTCAGTGTTTCTTCTTGGTTTTGATCCCACTGGGTATGCCATCCTTTTCTCATCAAGGCTGCGAAACGTCTTATAGTCTATCCATAGCTAACCTAGGAGTAAGGTTATCGCTACTTCCTGACTGCGGCCCCAGGTACAGCCGACCTCGGAGGATCCAGCGAGAACGAGAGCGTGTACGGGGTTAGAATACGTGTTCTCGCACCTCCTCTCACCCTAAACAGGGCAGCTGATAAAGCGTGGAAGAGTCAGGTCATGCTGAAAGCATTTTCCAAATTAGCCGCTTTCCTGTCCATCCCGACTACATATTGTTGTCACGTTCCCTGCTTCAGAAGAGGCTGTGCTAGCTTTAAAAGCGGTTCCGGTCATCGCATTAACATCGTAGTGTCGGTGCCGCCCATGCAAAGTATATAGCCTGGAATGTCAGCCGTGCGAGCAGCGACTTCTTCAAGACGGAGGCTGCGTGTGTTCCCACTGGCTTCATTAATAAACCAATTCGAGGCGCTCCTTGAATCTGCTCTGCGCCGTGTGAGGGCTTTTGAAGCGGTCACGTGACCAAAGCCATGCACTGGGCAGTGTCGGGGGCGTCAAAGGCGTAAAGTTGGACACGGCAGCTTCTGGTGAAGAGGACGCCAGATTATTTAACAAACGGAACGCCGGCGTTATCGGCAGTTAAGAGGCTGACACCTGTCCGATTAAGCTTTCGTGCAAGTGCACGCGCGCAGGAGTGAGAGCGGTAGTGTGGAGCATGTAAGTGGCGGAGTGAGAGATAACATGGCGAAAGGAAAAAAAAATCACTCGATGAAAAGTGCCTGCATCGGCAGTCAAGGTCACCTTTTCCACATGATGGTTTTCTCCTTGAGAACGTGCTTGTGTTATGTCAGCAACAGATGACAAACGGTTGTCTCCATTTCCTAGGGTGATAAAACAACGAGATGATGTCGTCATAAGACGATAAAACTATCCACCCAGTCCCCGATAGCGAGGACATAATTCATTTTATTAAACTCCTGACAGCGAAAGGCGAGGGGAGTAAACGTGATGTTATCCTCTGTTTTGTAACAAATGCAGGGCTTAGAAAACGGAGTAGATGTTTGAAGACGTCCTGCAGCTTGGAGTCGTACTGTAAAAAATGTTTAAAGTCCAATACAAGGGGAGTTGAATGCAGCGAAAGTCGTTAGACCTTTGATGGACTGATAACCTCGCCATTGAATACTCTATGGAAGAAGGGCATCAAATAGAGTTAAGAGGGCTTCGACATTGAGCTAAGATGGACATTAGCACTTGTTAACATTATTAACATTATTTTAGTCAATCACGCTTTTTTGTGCTTCTAAACCCATCCTTGACCGCAGGCAAGCAAGCAAGCGTGACATGTTGCCAGCCGTGAATAGATGGCTGTGTGCGTTCATCGATTTCACATTTACGCCCTCGATCTCTCATCTACGCCATCGATTTCGCATCCACGGTACACACAACCGTCTTGTCCTTGTCGACAACATGATACATCACCTCCACCCCCACGTCACCACCACCACCCAGGGTTCGGGTTTTATGTTTTAGGTGGCAAGTGACTGTCTTACATGGCCCTTTCGTCTTTCACCGATATTTTTTTTATTGCTTGTACATCGGCAGAAGCAGTGAAGGCAGTCTTTTATTTATTTGTACAGCCTGACACGTTCCAGAGCAAATGTCCCCTCGAATAGCAGCTGCTGAGTTATGTCGAGACCCGGGATTTTGTTTTTCCCCCCAAGGATCCCATCTCCGTTGCATGTACTTATGTTGTCCCTGCGGTGACCCTGTAGTTTATCGGGGTTTGTGGGAGTTTTATGGCGGTAGGACCGAGTGCCACCTTGTCTCCGTCATAAAGGGACACTGGCAGATTGTTCGGGATGCTTATATTTCCCGCGGGCTTAGTGACCGACAGAAAGGCTTCGTGGGTAAAACATCTCAAAGGCTCATATTTCCTGTCTTCATTTACCAAGCCTGTTACCCTACCTGAGATAGGAAAACACGGGTACTCACAGATACGGACAGGCTTCCCCACTCGGCGAACCGATTAGCTGGCGGCTGCCATGCGTGTTACTAAGAATAGGTTAAGGCAGATGACTTTCGTTTGTAGCTTAGCGAGGCACAGAAGCACGTGTTTTAGCTTTAACAGTATAGCTTTAGCTATACACAAGGGACCGAAGTACAAATCACTGTGAGCAAAAGACCACAGTATGAGCATGCAACGGTATTTTTTATCATAATAAGCACGTATTCCCGTTTAGTTCACCGACGCATATCGTATTGTCACTCTTTTATTAAGAGTCACCCATCACAAATTCAAACGTCAGGCATCATAATGTTACCGGGAAACGTTATTCATTATAGAGAACTTAAAACGCTGTAGATGAAATTACAAGCGAAGCAGACGACCGGAACTAGTTTCCCAATTTTTAGCGACGTCCTTCTCCTTGACTTAGTTAATTATTTGCGGTCACCACGGGGTCAGGAAACCCCTGGATAGGTAAACACTCATAGACTTGGGTAGGCCTGTCTGGTTCGTTTTGCCATTCCGTATTTTATTATAGGTCCTTCCCATAACAAAAGATGTAGAAAGTAAACTGGACAGATATGTGTAGGACTGTTTGATACTTGCTAATTTTTTAATTCGTTATCGTATTCGACATAGTGCTCTTCGGATTTTTTCCCTTTAATCATTTTTGTTTCTGAATAAAAATAAATGTTTGTCATCAAAGATAACATTTGGCGGGAAGTTTCATGCTTGCTTTTTCCATTTTATTTTTGTTCTTTTAGTTGTAGGCTTTTCGCTTAACCCTTTGACCAGACAGTGCGTGCGCAATATAACTTTTCTTAGTTTTTTTCCTCCGCCCTCAGACTCCTTTCTTCAGCTGATTTGGACGTGAAAATAAAAGAGACATAAACCTGCACAGCACAATTGTTGTCCCTGATACACAAGCTAACTCCTTTATTTAATCCCCTACTTGTAAACTTTGTCAATCATTGCACCAGTTGACAGTAAGCACTTGACTTTCAGTGGGGTGACATGGTGAGTAATGCTTGGTTCCCGAACTATGAGCATTGCCCTGAACGTCCACCCGTCTTATCCATGCTCATGTTTATAGCCTTGACGCACGTGACATAAACAAAAACAGAAGGGAAAAAAAAGCTGCAACTGAAAGACCTACTGTTTTTGGGTGTGGCGTTTGTGACGTCAGTCCTAAATGCGGTCTGCGCTTTTTGAGAACACCATGGTGCCTATTGTATGAAGAAGGACAATGGTCCCAGTCAACGGCGCAGGCATGAAGCAGGCCTTGAGTGACTTTGTTTTGAGGCACAAGAGGAAAAACGCAGTGCTGGTCGCATTGTACCCTTGCGGTTTTCCGCCAGTGACTAACTTTTGTCAATATATTGTTGTCTGTTTCTTTACATAAAGTCGGGGCCGGGTTACGACTCAGCAGAGACAGATCATCATGGGACAGTGTGAGAGGCTTTATCATCCTGTGACGGGAAACGATTGGTGTTGAGTGCTGGCATCACAGTGTAACACCATGGTGTGACCACCACTTAGGGCTGTAACTCTACGTCGCGCAGGTCCAGACAAGCTGCTAATTAACAGTTTATTCGTACTTCCTCTCTAGTCACAACTGTAATGATAATTGTTTTGATGATTCAGACGTAATCATGCTTGTTTTTCCCCTCCCCGTGCGTGTCTTAGATCGTTTTCCCCGTGACCAATCCTTTGGCACTGTTTTCTCTTTCTCTATCAAGACATCACATGAATTGTGAAACCACACCTTGTTTAGCAGCAGACACATCAGGCGATAACCTCGTCAAGTTCAATCATTAGCCTCGCTGCCGCCTGTAAATTGAGAGATCGCAGATGTCGAGATTCTACGATATAACCTTGTGGGCTAAACTGTGACCGCTTCTCGGCTATTCCGCTCAGTCTCAGCTCGTTCTTTAGAGTAATTTGCGTATCACACTTACGCCGCTCCGACATGAGGGGTGCGCGTGCATCTATCTATTCGTGTGTTTGGGTCAGTTTTATTAATTAGATAGGTCACGTAGATGTGTGCAGACTATTCCTACACAGCGAAATCTCGTGCATTTTAGGGACGTGGCACCTTTTAAAACTGTTTCGGTTATAGTCCTTACCCCCTCCGTCTTTTTGAAAGCACCTCCCCACCTCTTCACCATTAACAGCCACGGCAACAGCAAGCTGACGTCGTTTCGCATGTTTGTGGCCAGAGTTCGTAGTCAGGCCTTAATGCTCTGCTGGTCGGAAGGGGATGTGCCAGTTCGGTTTCCCGCTGTGAGAGTTACAAAGAGATTTACTTTTTGGTGCGTGGGGATGGGTGGAGGGTGGAAGGATGTGAACAGTTTGGACTGCACGCTTCAGCGAACAACCCGCCAGCCCACCAATTAATGGCGCATAAGTAGGCCAAGGTGAAAGGGCATAAAACGTTCAGAGGTCGCAGGTGTTTGGCTACCATCCTCCCCGCAGCCTACCCTCACTCCCAACTTTTTCTTTTATGTGCGGTGTAATGTTTTTCATAGGTCCATCGTCCTGAAACAGAGAACCACGTAGAACTTTTAGGTAGCATACTAGGGACTATGACTGTCAGACTTTATTTTGTGTGTGTGTGATGGAGAGAGCTATTATCTCCACTTGGTGCTCCAGAGTTTCTCCTCTAGCTCTATCGAACGACGCCAGGATTAACCCTTTCAAGGGATAAAAACTGGAACTGGAGATTAACTAAGCTGGAAAGTTTCTACACACACACACAAAAGTTCTCGCGTGTACCAAGTCGCAGTCTGTGTTTGGTCTGGCATTACTAGCTTTCTTCGTAGACCGAGGGCGGGATGCAGGGTCAGTTTGCAAGATTATTTGTGTCGTTTGCAGTTGCCCCTAGATGGCCTTTTGTAGAGTTTAGTTTATTCCTTGTTGCTCCTTTTAGGAGCATAGAGCCGCAAGAAGACCTCGCCAACGGACCCTAACCCTAACCCCCTTCTGTTGAGCCCAGGTGGTTCCGATGTCCTTTGCCTCTTTTGTAGAGTAGGAGCACATGTATCTACAGAAATAATAAAATCCAGTAAAAAAAGAATCGTGTGACCCATTCCACGACTACGTTGGACGAAAGGAAAGTTGACGTATCAAAACTACGGTGCCGCAACGTAAGGCCAAGAAAAATGATGGCATTACCACGGAGAAATCGTTTGTTCCATCCATCTCAGACAGCGATGATAGTCAGGCGAGCGAGGATGGGGCCACCGGTACGCCTGCACTCGGAACACGATGCCCACAGCCGTCTAAAGTAGACATATCATGTCATAATTTATTGTCTTGCCAACCCTGAGGAGGCCAAACTTAGCACAGTCTGTGTCAGGTATGTTAAGGAAACAAACAATTCAAAAATAAGGAAGTAGATGGTAAGGTACCTCATTTATTTCAGGAGACGGGGGTCACCGGGGTCGCGCAGAACACTTCTTTGGCATGAGAAAGACGCAGCTCTATAGGTAGCGCTGCTCCAATGCTGTTTACACATTCTGATCTTTTTGAGGAATGTGACCACATGGAAAGTGAGAATAATTGAAAGAATTACATTGGAAGCAAGCAGCACGCTGGAGAGAGAATCTGCAATGGACCATATTTTGTGGTAACGATAAAAGATGGTGGCGGTAGCGATGAGAGCGTAGGAGAAGAAAACGGAGGTTGCAGCCGTTAACCTTTTCAATGTGGTCATTGATTTTAGCAAAGCTGACTTCGATTTTTTCCCCCACTTTATAGAGATTACTGAAAACTGATTTCTATGAACAGTAGGCGCAAAGTCTTTTTTTTTTTTTTTTGTTGGGGGGCTTTGTTATAAAAATATTTATTGTAAGAACAGACAAGAGTTTCGTGGGCCTTAAAAATAAAGCACAAACCTGCACAGTTGTCGTCCCTGTACAAAGTCAATGAGCCCATACTTATGAAACAGAGGTAACTTTACCTCGGGTTTAGTTGTGGAAGGAAGCGTTGCAGGTTCCTGTAATTGGGAACAGGCACAGACCCAGGTTGATTGATAGTCTAGACTAGAGGTGCCTGTACGATCCCCACCCCGTGGCGTCAAAAGGCTTGCTAATGCTGTAGGTATTAACTAGAGGTAACGGTAACCCGAAGGTGTGGATAGCTGAAGCATATGGCGGGCACATATTCTATCCCTTTCAGACCTTCGCAAATGTGGTATTATTCGAAGGAATTTATGATCTGAAGAAAATGTAACTTCATGCTTAATATGCAGACAGCTCGGCCAGTGAAAAAGCTTAATTTTCGAATGCTGTCGCCACCTTTCCCTTTAACTGCGTCTCGGTGTTTCTCTTGTGTTTGGGGATATCGGGCGGCAGTTGCACCACCTGAATCGGAGGAGGAGGGGCAAATAGATCAGATTTCAAAACCCCGCAATAACGGCCCGTAAATATCATCACTCACGGACAACGGCCGGAAAATTTGAAATCAAAAACGTACACGGATACACTTAGATTGTCAAAGATACAACCGGTGGCGAAACCTGGAACCATCCACGTAGGTCAGTGACGTCACGACCTTGCCCTCTTAATGTTGATGTTTGAATGTGGAGAAGGGAGGAGTTCGTAGCTGAGGAGGGTATTCAAATTTCAGTCCTAACCTCAGCCTAGCATTTAAAACTATGCTGTAGACCACATATATTCACACCGACAGATCCGCGCGTGGTTCAAGTTACCACGTACTTGTTCTCTCTGGCAGCTGGCCTGCTAGCCATCTTGTCACATGACGCTTCTAATGGCAGGGTGCCCTGTCCAGGGCAAGAAGAAATAACGGGGACACAACCAGACGCGGTGCTAATTCCCCGCAGAAATGTTTCACGCGCTTTGCAAGTCGCGCCCTCTAGTCGGGCTTTGTCTGGTCTACACCAGATTCGGCAACGGTGCGCACATTGGGGTTTGTACCTGTATATTCCGACCTGAGTGGTAGCCCCAGCGAGCTACGTCAACAATATAGTAATACCCTTCTGTGTAAGTGTGGGGGGGGGATGGGGGAGTGTGTCAAGGAGATGAGTGGTGAGGCTGTGCGCATTTCCCTCTTGTTCAAACTGTAGAGCAGACTTGATAATCTCACAAAAGCATCACAAAGCCACTAACGTTCACAGAGCATCACGCGCAAGATAGCGATCAGACTGATGCTAATTAAGTTTGAAGACCTTGCCAAAGGCCACCCTCAATCTTCCTTTCGTCAAGACTTGCCACTGAAAAAAGGAAAGCTTTTTTTTTCAGTATTTGTCGGATGTGAGGTGTAACTAATGGCCCAGATTTTGGAGACGGCGTCCCACAGGAGCGCTTTCACAAGGAGGGCAAAGCCAGGCGACATCTGAACAGTCCCTCCCTCCCCACGAGGTGGACTGTCGCGTGAACGGAGAAAGGATGTTGTATTGAACGCTTGTGACCCCAGCTTCCCAGGGCAAGCAAGCAACTGGCGCCGCGGGAGTAGCATTCTGGCTGTCCGGACTTGGGCATCTGTGATGTCACAGTCACCATTGTTTCTTTACATCGTGGATGTTTATAAGTTCTTTGTGAGATATATATATATTGTCTAAAGTGCGGTGCGCATGCCTTTGTGCGAGTGTAAGTCCCTGCTATGCTGTTGTTACCCTTCTGTTATTATCGAGATGGCACTTGGCATATGTAACCGCTGAGTATGTCTTAGTACAAGCTGTCTCTGACGGTTGTTATGGTGACGAAGATTTGTCCCTGCACGTGTGACGACTGACTGCTGTTTATCTGCAAGGTGGATCAGCCAAATAAGCATTTTTATTCAAGGCGATCCGCTTTTCTAGTGAGTAAAGGGCCCTTAGTAACAGGACACACATTGTTGTGTATATGTAAATATCACCAGCAAATGTTTACCACAAAGATAAGAAAGCTTGCCCAAACTTTGTCACATATCTGTGTTTGATTACGAAACCCCTTTTTGTGAGTTGGAACTCTTTTTTCGTCTGTCATAGTTTTTTGTTTTTCATACCCTATCCCCGTGAAGTGTAATGCGCGTCTTTTCGCACGGATTAATTATAAGAAGAAAGAGGGAGTTCATTAAGGTTAACACCTACAAGGATTCTTTAAGGTTAACTCCTACAACAGCCTTAGACATCAACCTCTTTACCACCCTCAACGCCATTTTCCCGTTTCTTCCCCGCCACGAATTTTTTCTCTGTTCAGGATTTCAGACAGTTTGCTTCACCTTATTCTTCCCTTGTTAACTTGCACTCTGGTCGTTTGGTAATAATTTACGCAAACTCCAGGAACGCACCCATCACGTTAGGCTAAATACCCACTTTTTATTCATTGTCTGAACCAGAACGAAAGAGCATGTCACTGTAGGGATGCACGAATAGCCAGTTTTTTTAAGATTTGGCGGACACGACCTGAAGTCCGAACTGGAGATGACGAAATAGGCGTTTGCTGTAGCGCTTAAAGTGACAGGAAGTGGAGGAGGTGCGAGATGCGATCGACAACGTTGCAGTGTCGTTAACCTGAGAGAGAAACTTCCAGGCTCGCCTCTGCAGCGCTGTCGGTAGGTATGTAGATGGAGCGACACCAAATACAAGCTAGGGAAACATGAATTGAGGACAGCTTCATCTTACGCTGGACCGGATCGGATTGCGTCGTTGTCAGGATGTTTGGACAACAGTTGTTTGTGTGTGCGCGTGCACGCAGCTCACCTTAAAGGCCGCCGCACACGGTGCGACTCGAGTCGATTGGAACAGCTTTTATAATAACAATAATAACTTAATTTGTAGCCTAATTTATCCCGCTATCAACAGTACATGCAAACGCTATGTCTTTAGAATGCCATATGGCAGGACGAAATTTGCATGCAGCCTGCTCCTCAGTCTAGTTGAAAAACTGTAAGCGACTCTACAATGGCTCCTATCCGCACCAGTTTCAGTAAAGTTGGCTTATATAGCCATATATTATTAATGCACGAAGTCAGATGGAACAAAAATTAGGCACCCTTCTTTCAGTTAGATGAAGGAACATCACTCTAAGCTTTACAAGTGGTTGAAAGATTTCTCCCTACCCCTGAGGGCAGGGAGGACGAAGAGATTATAAGCCGTCGTCTGCAGTGAACGTTTGATGTAGTTTACGAGTAAAAAGACGATTGTTTTCATTCCAACATTATGTTTTACTTTATCTGTTCTTTGATGTATTTCAATCATTTTGCGACTCTTGTCAGACCAGCCTGACACGGTTCGCTTTTCTCCATCCTCCCTCCCCTTACTACCCTCCCTTCGGAGAGTAAAAGGCGGTTGGCAAAACAGTGGGAAAAGTAGTCGTTTTCGCGAAGCTTAGAAGGTTTTGCTTTCCTTTTTTGTTTCCCTCATATTGTCCCAAGGTTGTCAACAAGGACAAGAGAGCCCTATCTGGTGATGCGCGGTTATAGTGTGGTGGTAAACAACGCGAGTTCTGTCCAGGGTGTGTTTTTGGAAGCGGGAATATCTTCACCTGTTGTCAGACTGCTTTAAGAAGTGCGTTTGGAGATCTGTCTTCATCTAGCATTTTAAAACTTTGTCGACTTAGGGATGAATTAAACCTTCCATCAAATCAGGCACGATTAAAGAAGACTGGTGGGAAAGATAAGTACAGCTTATGAGTGCACAAGAAGAATTGTAATTTGCGGAAACTTTTTTCTTTTCTCTTCATATATATGTGTGTGTGTGTGTGTAAGAGATGGGGTACGCGTGCGTCTGTGTTTGAAAAGAAACATTTATCGTTTGGTCTTGAGCTTTGTCATCGCCGCTGCAAGAGCCCGATCGTGGGGCTTATTTTAGAGGTTTCTGTTGATAAGATTCTGACTGTACATGTAACGGAAGAACGTCACCGGTTTTCCCCTCTAAACACGAGGTCAGGGAAGAGGCTTTTGGGAGATGCTGTGCCGCCTGCATTGATTGTGTTCAGTGTAAGCCGGCTGCAATAACAAACCCCATTGTTTTTTTCTATCGTTTGTCGTATCAGTCTGCGGGATTTTCCAACATGGCCACTTCATTCCACCAAATGAATAACGCGTCTTTACACCTAAACATACGCACACAATGATGATGATACTGATGTGGGTAGAATGTATGAATACAGAGAGACCGATGATAGAGGCAATGGCGTTTGATAGATTATATACTCAAAGGTGCGCTTAAGCGAGGTAATTAAAATACCATTTGCCACTCTGCCAGTGGATTTATAAATACAGTGATACCTCGGTTCTCGAACATAATTCGTTCCGGGAGGACGGTCGAGAACCAAATTGTTCGAGAACCGAAGCAATGAAACCCAAAGGAAATAATGGAAACTGGATTAATTCGTTCCAAGCCCCAGAAAATGCCTATTTACTGGCCTAATTTGTATATAATATGTAGAAAAACATGAGTCTCAGCAAGAAATAAGAAATAAAAGTGTATTTATTAAAACAAAAACAAAAAACAAAAAACAAAAATGTACTGTACAGTACAGTAAATTGTGTTTCATTTACTGTACCTGTACCAAACTTTATGGCAGGAGGGAATGAATGTGGAGGGAGGAGGGAAGGGGGATGGTTATTGTCACTGATGACGCAAGCAAGGCGCGCTGGGCCGAATGAACGCCATTCGGCTCATCTCGGACGTTCGGTTGTTCGAGTTCCAAATATTTGTTCGAATTCCAAGACAAAATTTTCTCGAATTTCCTGGTCGAATACCGATTTGGTCGAAAGTCAAGGCGTTCGAGAACCGAGGTATCACTGTACACTCAAGTACATTACATAAGTGGTTGGTGCAGCAGCGAATGCTCATTAGAAGAGAGTGTGTAAGCGCACTAAAACTGTCGTAACTAAAACTGGTTGCGGAGCCATACCGCTAGCTCGGAGGACGATGGCGGTTCATGTGAATCGTATGTATGTCCTCTGTCGACAGAGGCCTCGCCGTTGGCCGCACGCGCACTCACACTCGCACGACCTCATCGCATGACGAGCTGGTGTAGGAAGGTCACGCCAGGCCTTGGCTCCGGTGACCCTACAGCGGAAATGCCGAAGCCAGAGATGCTGGAGGAAGTCAGATAAAGCACGCGCAGGATCGACGATCCCGCTTATTGTTGACAGGACAGTTGGGATGCGCGCGCTCACACATACACACACACGCGCACGGAGATTCATGCACCATATTCACAGCTGTCGTCAGCTGAACACGCGATACAGCTGGATAGTAGCACAGTTTGCAATCCACTGTACTCTCGTAATAATTGTGGAACAGAACAGCTTCCACTTCAATGTACTCTCGTCATGATTGTAGAACCATGCGCTCGCATTCTACAGGCTGCTCGACACGCGCTGTTATTAAAGAAGTCTTCCCCTCTTCCCATCGTTGAATGGGGAAAGACAGAATACTTTTGCTGCTTCAAGTTTCAGGTTAACTGCCATGCCGTTGGAACCAGTATATGGCAATTTGAATTCATTTATTGATGCCCTGCGCTGTAAATTCCATTTTATCTTTTCGTCGCCCTTGTTATTTGTTGTTTGATGGCGTTTTCGTTTTACGGTAACAAGGGGGCGTAGACTTTGATCTGTGAACGTTGGCAGTAAGTGTTTGTGGATACGGCCGGCGATTATATATATTTTTTGGTTGCACATTTTGGCACTGACATGTTCAACGCATGCGCGAACATCCTAAAGTTATTGCCGACAAAAAAACCTAGAGCTTAAAACATGTACGTAGGCACGTATTCATGCACACACAACAGCTCTCCACAACAAGAAAAAAAAAGTAAAATCAAAACGTGATTAACACAGAGAAAAAAAGTATCCGAATGAAAAATTGAACCTTCAGTCTTCGTATTCAAAACCGTTTGCTTTATCGCAGATTAAGTGACAATAGTCACCAGTTAATCATTTGAAGTTCTACATCTTGATGAAAGGTCATACCAAAAGACAGTCTGCGCATGCGTGCCGAAGCGTCGTTGAAGACTAGTTGTATACGTCCAATTCACGATTGTGGCAGGAGCGAGAGTAAGCAGATTACAAAATTTGAACTTCGTTCGCCCTACCCTCTTCCTCACCTTTCCGTTGGACCAGTTTTTTTTTATAATTATTTAGTGCCGCTGTTGCTGTATAGGACAGACTCAATTTGTTTACAAAGTTACCATGTCTACCGAGCGGCAGTAGAGGCGGCAGCAGTAAAATTTCCGCAACAGAAAGGTTTATTCCTACGTTCACGTGTGTCGCAACTTTGTTGCCTGTCGCTTCGCAGTAAGAGTATCCCTACCTCCAAACAGAAATAGTGTTGTAGGTCGCTTTGGTCCCTGTCCACCTGCTTTTACCCTCTTTGCACTAGCCTTGTAATCCAGCACAACACTTCAGTCCTCAACACCAAACCCTATACAAGTTGTTGTTTTTTTTTTAAGCGACTTCGTCCATTGTACTCGTGCCGGGAGGAAAATAGCTCATAACAGGTCTGCCTGGGGTGATAGGGAGGGTTGAGAAGTAGGGGGAGGGGAGAGTAACGACTGATTCGATGACGGAGACGATGGTTTTTTTTTTCTTTGTGGGACGTAACGATGCAGCACAGTTATAAAAAGGAAATCCTTTTCACGAGGAGCAGTTGTTGTATGAATGTGAAAAGCTTAAGCAGCAGGAGTTAATTTATGTAATGTATATCCTGGACCTTTACTGGTCCTTCATTTATTTCCATTATGCATCCATTATGGGGAGCATTAGCATATCATATTCAGACATTCGTGATGGAAGGGAGAAAGCGCCATTCATTTGTTAGCTCGGCAAACCTCAATCTTTTCTTTAACCTGCGGGCAACTGCTGTTTTAATAACGGCGACTTGCTGATAGAGGCGCAGAATCCATACTGTGGACGTCACGGCAATGTCGCCATGAAAGGTCAGAGGGCAGTCGGTGGACCTGGACTGAGCGGACCTGCTGCTACTTCTGTTTTCCTGCCTAGTTGGACGACTTGGCGACAACTAAACAGCTACATAGTTTAACTTAATTTATTTGTTTGCGCCCATTAACAAGAGGTTTCCAAGGTATTTCGCTTTTCTCTTTTTTTTTCCTCGCGCGTGTGTGTGTTAGATATCTTTTGTGGGTTTATATAATATTTATATCAGCGATATATTTAGCAGAGGTTTCTGCATAAGTTAGGGCTTGGGTTTAAAATGATCATAACATGAAGACGAAATATGTCACGTAAGTCGGTGGGATAACAAAAATTGAGGACTGACTGCTGCCACAGCTGTCAGTGGAGCCTGAGGACTCTCAGGGACATCGAACACGGGCTAAGTAAGCATGGCGTGTTGGTCTAGTCAATACACTGAGTAGGCTTCATAGTCAAGTTTAATAGCTGAGCAAACATAAGAGACGATGAGAATACAAAAGTTGTGTCCTTTGCCTACCAAAGTCCCCTTTTGAGTAGGGAAACACGGTGAAAGACAAAATCGAAGACCATGATTGATTTCTTTTTGTCGCGTGTAGATGGTGGCGCCCTCTCTGGTCTCCAGCTCGGCATGTCTTGTCCACATCTTGGCACCGTGTGTTGGCTTTTGCTCCACACCCCTTCCTTCCTTCCTGCCTGCCGGTGGAGTCTCCACTCCGAGAAGTGCGCCTTCTCTGTAGATAGGCGGTTGGAGCAGCACTAAAACAATTTTCGCCGATCTGAGTGTCTTGTGCACATTGTAAAGTTGATGTTCTCGATTTCTCTATCAACTTCTCTAACATGTGTGTGTGCGAGTGCGTCTAAGTCATGAAAATACAGTGGAACCTCGGTTAGCGAACGCCTCGGATAGCGAATTTTTCGGTTAACGAACAAAAATTTCGCTAAAAATTTGTCTCGGATAGCGAACAAAATTTCGGATAACGAACAAAAATTTCGTTAAAAATTTGTCTCCGATAGCGAACAAAATTTTGGATAACGAACAGCCACGTGAACCACACGTGACCGACCAGCGTGTCATCATTCGCGCTCGAGACACAATTACGATCAGTCGTTCCTTACCTGTGCGCATCCTTCTTATTTAGTGATTGTTGTGCTTTATTTTAATAAGATAATCCTCAATCATGGCTCCAAAAAAGATTAAGAGCAATTAATAGTAGTGAGGTAATGACAAGGACGCGGCCAACAAATGAATTGAAAAAGGAAATGATTTCAAAGTATGAAGGTGGCATGCGTCTGTCGGATGTGTGATATCGTATTACCGAAGAGTTTTACAAAAAAAAAAGGCAGAAGAAGCAGACACTGGACAAGTTTTTTTCTTCAACCTCAAAGCTACAGAAAAGGGAAGTCACCCCCGATTTTATAATGTCACGTGCTCATGGAGAGGGGATTCAAAGCAGTAATTCCACTCCTTCCTCCCCACACCTGTTTCCAACCACGCCGTCAAAACGGCAAGTTTTCTGTTTAAATGCTTTCGTTAATGTTTTTATGTTTATTTAACTGCATTTATATTGCATTATAACTGTTCTCATTAAAACAAATACCTATATATATATACAGCCTGTAACTTTCAAATAGCGAGTCAACAGGGGCTGGGAACCAATTAAATCTATTTCCTTTATTTCTTATGGAAAAAATTGTTTCGGATAACAAACATTTCGGTTAACGAACAGCTTTCCAGAACGGATTAAGTTCGTTAACCGAGGTTCCACTGTACCGGTTTGTGTGCTACTTTGTTACTGATACCATGATGTCCATTGTATGGTATTGCTGGCTGGTACACACGCTCGTCCTTTCATATGTATCACTGCATCATTGTTACGCATGTGCACTTCACCCCCCACTCTCCATTCCAATCGTCTTTCAAATCGATTGACAAGATTGACAGTTGTGCTTACGCTTTAAAAAACAGAAAAAAATGATGTGGCTTGTTTCTTGACACAAAAGATTTGAATTACCCACTTTCAAGCGCTTTCGAGAACAGCTCGTTTCGCTTTTCACCAGTCGTTTGTCATTGTCGAAATAGGCTCGCCAATGGTGTTGGCTAGTTCTTTTTTTTCTCTTCAATTTCTAAAAACCGATTTGGGCTTTCGCCAGGCGAAGTAATTATCAGACGCGATGGTCGTTCGGGAGAGGTGCACGACAAGCATTGAGGGTATTTTAAAAAAAATAATAACTGATTTGAAATTGATCAGTTGTTGGCAACAAGGAAATCACGATCAGCTTACTGTTGCAACGGGCATTTTCGCCTGCACAGACCCGGCGTTCATACAGGCTGTAATTGCATGTTCACGTCTCTTTATTAATTGACGGTTTGGAGGCAGTTTTTTTTTTTTTATATGAAACTTGATTTACAAGTTCTCTTTTTACTTTCATTTGTCCTCACTTTTGTGTGCCCTTCTCCCGTCCCCATCCCTTTATCAACAATGCAGAGAGCTTGAATGTGCGCCAGTGAGGGAGATTGATTGTATTGTGGTCAACGTATTGCCAATACTGGTGAGGTAGATGTATCCACCAAGTCGAGGCTGAAGGACACGGTTGTCCTGAGCCATGACGGCTGTTGGAAGGAAGGACAGGAATCGTTGGGATGCTCGAGTGGCAGCCCATACTGGACGTAATACGTTTTTAAACTGCTCTTATCCAAGCTCTCGAGAGGCGTGACTACCTGGAATAGAGTAATGCCGGAGGGAGAACCAGACGACTTGACGCCTTCCTCCAAGATACACTAGAGAGAGGTCAGCAGTGGATCACACGCTGCAAGGTGTCCGTCGAATTTAAACCTTTCCATTAAATATGACGAAAACTTTTAACCCTCGGTTTGTTTGTTTAGTTTTGTTTTTTCCTTGCTCTAGAGGAGTGTCAGATACACGGCAAGCCGAGCGCTAGGTGTTAACCCGCGTTTAGGGGTGTGCCGTGCGTGTGGACCCGCTCGCAGTTGCACGTAGCCGGCTAAATATAGAGCTTGCATAATAAAGGGGTGTTATCATCGTCATCATTACCACCACGCCATGTCTATTTTCAGACCCTGATTTTATTTTTATTCCTTCTCAATCACTTGCTTTTCCCCTGGGTTTGAATAAACCCTTGTTTTGTCGTTCCTCTGTAGGATAGAACTGAGGTTGTGTGTCACAGATGCTGTCTGCTGATTTGGGTCGATTAGGGAGGAGTTGTTTACGATCTTTTCTTAGAGACTTTAATTGCGCGGTTGGAGTCACTAACGCCTGAAAGTCGGCGTTTATGGACAACAAAGACTGGAGGTGGGGCAGTTAAGCTCTGATAAACAGCACGGCTGTTGAACCCGTGATGACAACTCCGGGACAAGCAGCAGGATGTTAAGGCTCAATGTTTTGTCCACAATCGATCTCCATCTTTTGTCTTTTCCACTGACCGGTTTTGTCTTGGGTTCAGATCTCGTCTCGGGTATGCTGTTCTTTCTCTTCGTGTGGCTTCTGTTTACAGGGCCGACTGCTTTGCCGTGATATAGTCATAGTTGCTGGCACGGCGTAAAACACCAATTCCCCCCCCCCTCCTTCACCTTCGTAAGCTAGTGTTTCCTCTGCCCACAGTGGCGTCGACCCGACCACCCACATTGCACTTCGTAGTAAGCCTGATGTTACGACTGCGCAAGACCCTGTCCAGTCTAGACATTATACTGTATAGTCCCCCTATTTCCCTGCATTTTCATTACAATCACCTGAATACAAAGCATGCTGGTTATAGCCCTTTAGCATGTTTTACACATCGTCTATATGCTGCGAACCGAGTGGCTGAGCGGTAGTTTTAAAGCGAGTGCTAAGGCAGCAACAAAATCTTCTCGTAACCCGAAGCTCGTGGCAGGCAGGCCGTGTAGTCATTTCTCAAGGAGTATTTGTTCCCCAACAAGGGTGGAGGGGAGGAGGTGCCGTTGCTTATTATTCTACCTACTTTATCCCATCCTCACAGCACCTTCCTTGTAACATATCAGTTACAATTAAGCTCCACCGCATCAAGTTACAACAGGCCGGGTGTGATTATTGTAAGTGCAGGTAAGCTCCAGAGCATCCTAAAATGCCAGTCCCAGTATGATTAGTTTAAGTGCAGGTATTAATATTCATGGTCCCAACCGTCCCGGTGCACCAAGTGCTTCAAGCCACATACGGATCTGACAACAAATTAATCCGCACGGGAGAGGTGGGCGGATTGGTCCAGTTTGGACCTCCACAAGGAATTGAAGAAATATGTATATCCTCTGTCAGGATAAATTACTTGATTGCTTTATCATCTACTGAACTAGATGGAAGAGCTTGAGGAAGGACTCCAGGAAACAGCGTTGTTTCTCCAGCTTCGCTGTCTCATCTTTTTTCGTCTAGAGCCGTTGAGGTCCGCAGTGCAGTGAATGATGACAGTCCACTCGCACCCTTATGTTGGTGGCCACAGCTCGCTTTTCATGGCCAGATGTTCTTTCCCTTCGTTGTCAACACGTGTGCGTAGAGGTGTGTGCGCTGCTAATCATCAGGCTGCTTGCTTTTGTTTTCTCTCAACTATTTCTACCTCCTTTTACCTCTGCAGTCTCCATTTTTCTGCCCACTTTCATGTTCTCATCCTCTTTTTCCTCTTATTTTTCCTTTCTCGCCTCCTTTCTCATCCTTTCCCCGCTCTCTTTAATAGCGTCACACGTGACCTACGGCTCATGCTTACAGTCGTTGTAATCTCTGGTGTTACATCGTAAAAGGCTTGTCTGACATCTTTGGTGCATACCAGGGGTAAAGTAACCCAGGGAAAAAAGAGGAAAGTTTCCTACTTCCGAAGACCCCTCGGATGTTACTTCGTGTTCCTTTATCCCAATGAATCTTTGCTACCGCTTTATAAATATGGCCTTATGGCTGAAACATTTTTGTGGTGTAGAAGACTCTTGTCCTTGAGTTCCCCATAGTGCCCCAGGGCAACGACTTGCCCTTGCCTCATAACTACCGCCCCAAGTCTCTAGCCACAGTGCACATGACGCGGGAGATTTCTTACCACGGTGATAGTCCCACGTGACATGGGGATGTGAAACAGTCTCTAATGAACTGGCGACTGTCGTTTGGCAAATGCTTTATGGGGCATTATAGCGGGGACAGCTGCTGTTTGCTTTCAGATGTCCGCAGTTTGTACCGGCTGAAAACTCCAAATGGTGTTTGTCACCGAGGAAAGTCTTGAGGGCGCAGTTTTGTTTGAGTGGTGACATGATCTTGCTCATGGTCCACCTTCCTTATCAACACACACATTCTGTGAATCAACTGACGGGGGTATGGGTGTGAATCTGCGTAACAGAAAAATGAGTCATGAAAACATAATCTTCTTGTATCAGTCCCATCGCAGTTCCTATTCTCCACCTCTTTCTGCATCTTTCTCACACATACACACGCGGTGAGTGAGAAAGATTGAATTAAATGAATACTATCCCAAGTCCCCGATTACCTTACAAGGTTTTTACTTCACCTTTTCTGCCACAAAAAAGGGAAAAACTTAAAATGCTGACGCATACTGTTGCAGTATTGACCGATGAACAATCGAAACCATGTCGGAGGATTGTAAACCATGGAAAGGTTCAGGTTTATAGACTCTTGAAGTCCTGCGTGCAGCTGAAGGGCTACTCATTGAACACTCCTATTTACAAATGTGTGCATATATAAGGTCACAAGGTTTGATGGGCGTTTCCTGTTCTGTGCGCATGAGCGCAAATCGTGACTCCGAGCAGGATATTTTCTTGTTGTCGTTGTTTGTGTGCATCGAGCCTTGCGACATGTTTTCCTTATCTGAACTCAAACATTGAGGAAACATGTATGATCATACTTGGTGTGAGTTTCCAGTTGTCTTCTGGTGTTGATACCTGGGATTAAAGTGTGCGTTTGTTGTCGCACGTGCGCTTGCGTGTATCGTGAGTCTGGCTAGAGTAGTGTTGAGTGTGTCTGGGCGTTAGAACTCTCGGTAAACGCTCATCTGAAGATTAGAGAAGAGGAGTGGTAGAAAGAAACTAGCAGTGGTTCACTCGGACACGCACACACGCATTCTCTGGCTTTCCTTGTTGAACTCTTTGACACAAACAGCACGAAGTCGCTCTTTCTCTCTCCCTCCCACCAACACACACACAATGAGAGAGAGTATACATCAAAGACCTGTGAAGTAAATCTTGCTTATTGATCTCACGGCGCGTCGCAGTTTGTTTTTTTTTTTTTTTTTTTTTGACGCCAGACAGAGCGACAGCTGTTAATGTAATTTGCATGTATGTACAATGCCGCTCCCCCACTTCCTCACCTACTCCCTACCCCCCACATCCACACACACAGAGAAACAGACAGACAGACACACCCTGTACACAAGATTATTTCACTTATCTTTTACATCGTGTCCCGACTTTAATATCAACATCCTCAATTGTGCTGGATTTTCTGGGAAATGAAGGGTTTCGTGGAAAGCTGTCATGAATGGGCCAGGATTGTTGGGACCAGGGAGCAGCTGCATTGACCGGAAATTCTGATAACGACTTTATCTCGCCGTGGAATCAAACTTCACCTGGCCCTGTTTTTGCTTTTTCGTTTTTCGGCACTCGATGAAATTGGAAGTGAATTTCAAATACCTGGACCTAGAAGAGTGTACACTAGTTATTTATTTGAAGGAAAAAGAAACAGCGAAAATTGTAAAAGCAACATAAACTGTCCCTTAGATTCATCGAGTCGTTGTCGTTGCGGTGTTGAGGTGAGGGCTTGCATCGTTGAATACCGCACGCAAGTTAAAACAGAATTAACAGGTAGGCGCGGCGCTGTGGTGTTGTAGGTCGTAATTGTTGGTACACGCAGTAGCTTTTTGTCATATTGTGTTCATTTTCGTGGCGGCCTTTTCCAGCAAAACAGATTGTTATGTTTTCCAGATGTGACTTCGCGCGCGCGTGTGTGTTAATCAGAGCGGAACGGCCTTCGGGTGGTTTAAAAACGGAGCGTGAAAAATGGCTGTCACAGATTTTGTTGATACTTTTGTCGATATTTATTTCTTCCTCTCCCTCTCCCACACACAAGTGCTACCAAAATAAAAAATAAAAATAAAATCGTTTGTTAAGTGCTAAAAGAATAAGTAAAAATAACACCAGTGAAAACGGATCTGGAGCAAAGCTGAACAAGCCTTTCAAAAGAAAGAAGATCAAGGAAAGATAAGTCCGCAAGCTTGACCGAACTTTATTCTCTTTGACACGTACGTGTGGAGGCGCGAGCGTCATGTACAGGTCTGCAGGTGGCATAAAAAGTCTGCGCGTCATGTACAGGTCTGCAGGTGCCGTAAAGAGGTCTGCGCGTCATGTACAGGTCTGCAGGTGCCGTCAAGAGGTCTGCGCGTCATGTACAGGTCTGCAGGTGCCGTCAAGAGGTCTGCGCGTCATGTACAGGTCTGCAGGTGCCGTCAATAGGTCTGCGCGTCATGTACAGGTCTGCAGGTGCCGTAAATAGGTCTGCGCGTCATGTACAGGTCTGCAGGTGCCGTCAATAGGTCTGCGCGTCATGTACAGGTCTGCAGGTGCCGTAAAGAGGTCTGCGCGAAAGGCTGCTATTGATCTCGGCGCCTGGTTAACGACAACCACGTCCTTGAGACGGAATCGATGAAAATGTCACCAACAGTCCCACGGTGTGTGCGTGCGCACGCACACATGTACCCTAGAGGGCAGAGTTGATTAGAGGACACGTTGATGTTGATGGCGGACTTTTGTGTGAACGTCTACCCGATATAGATCGTAGGAGGAACGGGTGGGGGTGGGGGGGTGGGAAGAAATGCCACTGTCTGCTCGCACCGACACATAAAACGTCACTTTAGTTGTTGAGGTATTTAAATTATCTCTTACACCTTGCAAAATATACTGGGCTTACAACTGTTATATGGTGAAGTAAGGAAACGTTATTTGAAAGAAAAAAAAAAAATAGTCGCATCAACACAGTTTGACGTGTGTAAGGAAACGTTTAATTCTGCTCACTATTAATTACGCGATGACCGCATCACGATCTTCTTCAGGCTGTTGCCGCTAGGTGAAAGTTAAAACCCTCGACTGCGCTCAACCACCGCCCCTCCTTGTTGGCAGTGCTGCACGTTTGTTGACCTGATCATCAGGTTCCCTTTTCATGCCTCCTCAAAAGGTAGACTCTCGCATGAATACTGTGTGAAAAGAAGGTAAACAATGCATCAGTCGATAGGGAGAGGCACTTCAAAATTGCTGTGTGTATTCATTTAACGTGGACCCAGTGCCCTAGAGGGTCTGTATGTATACTTATGTATTCCCTAGTGGGTCCACCTCCCGATATAGGAACACCTCGGCAAGGACAGTGCTAATGCCGGAGCGTCTAGTTACGGGTTTCTATCCAGTCCCTGCCTTATTTCATTTGTTCGTTGATGACCATGTACACACACACACCGGAGTCTTCTGTCGAATTGCAGTCGAATTGTGTTTACTAAGCGTGGCAGTCACTCTCTTCAGTAACTATACACGTTGAATAACTTTTATTGGGTAGTGACATCGAAGCCGTTGTTTGACGGTTCCACAAAAGTGATGGCGGTGTGCCATAAACCTGGCCAGCAAAAAGGGACCAGTTATATTTTACTTATGTGCAGACCTACACACCCTAGCCTGAGGGTGAAGTAAGAGTCGGAGCTTAGACCATCGCGTGCTATGGTTCCTCTTACGGTGCTTAGGGCACTCGGGAGCGAGCAGTGTTGGACTGCGTACCGTCATAATAAATATTGAACTTGGCGCCTGCCCGTTATAGTTTGTCGAAAAAAGCTGGGGACTCTTTGCCGTTTCGCATTTTTCCCGGCCCGGGCTAGGGGAAATCTTTGGAGCAAGTTTGTTGTTGGCGATTCTCTAAATTTGAACGCACCGTGTTGCCGTTAGAACAACTCGGTCTTCTGTATTTAACCGCCATAGCATGCCGGGAAGTGCCGTGTTTATTCGCCGTCTTTAGTTTGCTGTTTGTTTGACTTCCCTCCCAACCCCCACCCCCACCTCAGGTGGGTCATCTCGCGACAGCTCTTGTCCTCCTCCTCTCTAAACGTTTCCCTCACTCCAGCTCGCGAAACATATAATCTTTCAGCTTGCAGCTTTTCGGAAGCTCCTGTCTCCCCCGTCCCAGATCCCTCCTTCAGCCCTTGGCTGTCATCCTAAACAGTTGCGAAGAAGTTTCTTTGAGCATCCCTGAGGTTCAGTTTCTTCTACAGTTCGGAAGAAACGGACGCTCGGCGCCTTGGACCTTTACGTTTGGCGCGGACACCAGACTGTCATGAGAAGACGGGCCTTCTATTCCCTCGTGCGCTCTTCTCGTGTAAGAGGATGCTGAAACTGTATGAGGATGCTAACCATGTACAGTTTCCTTCTCTTTAGAAAGCTCTTCCGAGGACTTCAGTGACCATTTCTGAGGGAAAGGGTGCTGGAAAGAGAGGTTGTTTCGTCTTTGTGCATGGGCTGTGTAACTCCTAAAGACTTTCAATTGCACTTTTTTTTATTTGTTAGTTTAGTGGAAATGTCCACAAGTGTTTGCTTTGCTACTTGAAGTCGTTTTGTTCAGATCTGGGTGTATTTGGATACTGACTTCTCCAGTACAAATACGAGCGAGAGAGAGTTATACGCTAAGTCTGTACTACAGACGGTATTTTTGACAAAGCTATGAGCTTGCGACCATTCCATCAAAATTAACATGTGATTTGTAGCAGATGTACCCCATTGTCTTCCAATGGAATGGTGACGAAATGGCAGGCCCCCGCACGTTTCGTTTTATGGCTACGAAACCTCTTTCCATTGTTATTCTGACGCGAGTGTTTTGTGTTAGTTCTCTCTCCCCACTTCTCTCGCTCCCTATTTTCTTGCTGCAAATATGTTTCTTGTTATTCGGGGCAACACTCCCCAGAGTTCTTTTCCCCTTGATGCAAGACTAATCCTATGTTCCTATGTGTTGCAGAAAAACGAGCGGCGACAACAACATGCCTTGAAGGAGACAGAGTTCCTGCGCCTGAAGAGGTCGCGGCTCGGCGTCGACGACTTCGAATCCATCAAGGTGATTGGACGAGGCGCCTTCGGGGAGGTGAGTTGAACAATGTTCGGGTTCTACATCTACAGCCTACCTTCACACACCCGAGGTCTGCTTTCATTAACGGGAGTGTTTTGAGCTAACAAAGTTTTAATCTATGATGTGGGGTTGTTTTTTTTTTTTTGTTTTTTTTTAAAATGATTTATTTTACAAATCGTGCTGCTTGTTTACCGCGGTTTTTTTTTTTTTTAATAGCTGGGTAAGATAGTCTGTTGACATGAGGTTGTGTTCGCTTTAACTCGACAGTATAAAGATGGCCGTTCACAGGTCGGCTGACCTTAAGGGTTGGCAAAGAGCTCTAGATGAGAGATTCTGAAAGTTCTCAGTTCCCACCTAGTGGAAACATTCGCGCTTGCTTGGCAAGAAAACGCAAAGACAGGGAGTGAACGAGAAAACATTCTTGTGCTGCAACATCCAAATAGAGGAGAGAGAGAGAGAGCGGGGAGGGAGTCTTCGGTTGTCTTGAGTGGCGGGGGGGGGGGGGAGATTGAGGTAAGGAATTATAGCCACTGACCATCCTTGAGAAATTAATCACAAATCAGAGCGGAAACATATTTTACGTTGAATTGTATTTAGTGCACCCAGAAAAGCAAGAGATACAGATTTTTCCACCAAGATACAGAAAGAAAATAAAAAGAGCGGTCCTTGAAGGGTGTATTTTCTGGAGACAGTCTCCTTCGAATTCTTTCAATTTACGAAATTTTCTTAACACGTCTTCTTTAAAAGAGAGAGCGAGAGATCCTTTGATCGGTTGTTGGGTTGGGAAATGTGACCTTTTTAAACTGGGTGGCTCAAAGTGGTGAAGTCCCGTCAGACCTCGACAGCTACTGTTCCCACGGTTTGTTCTGAAGGAAGCAACGAATGTTTGTGGTAAACGGGTCGGGGTTAAGGATCTCTCAGTTACTGGCTAATGTGGGGTTTGATTGTAGACATGTTACCTTGGAAACTTGTGATCTCTGTCTCTCTATCACTCACACACGGAGAAATTAGTGCTTTATATGAACATCAAAGAAGGTGAAATCAAAACAGCTGGCCCCGTAAAGAGTGTTTGCGACGAGATCTTAACCCGGGTACACGATACCTACTGTAGTGGTGACAAGTGACAAACCGATGCGCCACCGGACAGCAAAGAATGAATGAGAGTTGTCCTTTCATGTCGCTTAGATTTGTAGACAGTAAATATCTGGCACTGCCACTGAACATACTAACCAAAAGTGTGATCGCCTTATCGAACTGCGTTATTATATTTGTTTTTTTAAACCTGCTAGCCACCCTTATCCTCTTACCCCACTACACGTCTTGCACTCGTATGGCTGCCGTCAAGCCGGTTGGATGGGCGCCTAACGTACGAGTATTGGATTGATGGCGGTTTGTGGTGAGGGTAGCGCAAACCACGGTGCCTGCGGGCCTAACCATGTCGAGCTGTTTGCCTTTCATTGGCAGCGACCTGCCAGGTCTTTCAAAGCGTTTACTTGGTGCAGCACAGGAGAGGCCGGGAGAGACCTGTGGACGCGACCTGAGATTGAATAGCGGTTAAAAAAAAACAAAAAAAACGCGACAGACATTTTACCTGTCTTTGTTTGTTCATTGACTGGGACGCGGATTGGTTTCTGGCAACAATATTTTGGTCAACTTTTGATTGATCACTTTTGACACGTTTGACCCGAAGGTATTCGGCAACAGAGTAGAAGAGTGTAACACTTGTACTCTCCATGTCTGGGCTGACAGCAATGGGGGGACGCGACGTTTCCAGTGAAGGGAAGAGATAAAAATGGCGATGTTGCTAGCGTCTCTCCCCTCTCATCCTTGCTTGTTCTCTTTCTTCCTCCCCACTATCTCTGTGCCGCATCCTCTCTGCGACTCTCGCACCCTCACGCCCAACATTCTTTCCTTCCACTATCAGCTGGACCCGCCCCTTGCTCGCGCGCTCGCTCTTTCGCTGTTATGGAAGACCTTCTCAAGATGATGGCGCTGTCCGCCTTTGTTTTGCGTTAAAGGTTTAGGGCGACATTTCTTCTTCGTAGTATTGTTTTATCGAGAGCAGGGGTGAGAAATCTTGTTTTCCTGCCGAAGAACATTTGGATAGTAATATGTAGCATCATTCGCGGGCCGTACAGAATTATCAAATTAGCCAACTATGTTTAGTAAAGGCGCAGTTTGGCCACATTGGGTTAGCACTTCTACATCGTGTACACTTCCAGCCTGTCTGGCACTGACTGTCCTCTGAGTCACCGCAAAGCTGGCAGGGGAACCGTCGAGAAGCATACGTGTCTCGTCCGATCGGTGCCCTTATGGACGTTTCTTGCTTGTTCTTAAAATTTACTTTAAATTTACAGTCTAAATTTATGTTGTTATGAAAAAAAGATTGTATTGTTTGTTTTGGGTCTGTTTTTGTTTTGTTTTGTTTTGTTTTGTTTTCCTGTTTATTTCAAGTCCCACCTGTGGGTCACATAGCAGGGCCAGACCAAATGATTTCGCGGGCCGGACGTTCCCCACCCACGGTCTAGAGCAAGTGGTAAACAGACCGCCAAAACCCCCAACAAAACCCCCTAAAAAATGCTGCAGTGTATCATAGACAAACATAGCCAAGGACGTTCATGTATTCAAAACAAACATTCCTGTCAGATTTAAGAGATTGAATTCTCGGTCTGAATGTTATCAAAGCTGTCACACACACACCCCACACAATATATATATTTTTTTAACATTTTTAACACTTACATCGCCCACATTTGAGTTCTAACCCTTATATTATATTATGTACCACTGCATGGTGAAACAACACATATTACCTACATAAGCATGCACAAACATATTAGCGGGTAAGCTTAGCATAGAGGGCTGACCGCAAGCGAGCGCGCACACGCACTACACACAGTGTACAAAGTCAACAACTTGTATTGTTTGCGCCACTCGCTGTCGTGCGCCTACAGCTGACAGGTTAAAGGTCGATCAGACGTTATATTTTAATGAAAGTAAAGATAAGTGAAGAATAGTATTTCTCAAAAATCCATGCAGATAACCCACATATGTTCCCCAGACACATGCCTCCTATCCCAAATTTAAAGGACGACACGAGTACAACATTTTTTCTTAGCGATCATTTAAAGTTCATTTCAAAATAATAATTCTCAAAATATGAGTACATAATTATACTTAATTTTCAAGATATAGGCCTTTAAACATCGGCCTTCTCACTTGCCATTAGGAAAGCAGAAGAAAATTACTCTCCTATACTGGCACACTGTCAGTTGTTTGTAGCATTGTGGTGGATAAAGATACGACTGATGATGTGTTTGTGACTGAGCGCTTTAAGGAAACAGTCGTGTAAGTTGTAAGTTGAGCTTAAATTATAAATACTGTCGTTCTATGAATCAGTTCCGCTCAAAATTTAGGTCTTCAAACATTCGTAGCTAAAACACAGCTGCCTGTCGGCTCTCGTAGGCCGATGTGTTTCGTATTCTTCCGCGAATGAAAACAGAGGGATTCTAATTCGTCACGTAGGAGGAAGCATTTGATAAGAAAGGTATTTTCTGTCTCTCCAATCTTGTCCACTTCAGAGTGCTCGTTCTCACTGTTCTCGGAGTCGAATTTGCATGGCACCTGGTCCACGGTGCTAGCGTTTCGACGATCGCAGTTGGGAGATTGAAAGCGACCTGGCATAGGACAACAGAACATATCCAGGTGGTCTTCGCTGATGACAACGTATTTTATTTCTTTGTTTAGCAAACTGTAATCTGGGGTTAGACGAAAGCGCCACTTCCCCAACCCCAACCCCAGCCAGCGACTTCTTTGAGATCACGAGAAAGCGGGAGACAGGAACGCTACCGGTTGTATACTTAGTGATGTAGGGAGAACTTGGCTAACCCCTTGATTTAGTTTGAATCTCTCACGTGCCTGTCTAACGTCGTTGTAAATAGAGTGAGGTTGATACCTCCGTGCACATCTTCGCCTGTTAGAGGCCTGATCACAAACATCATTGCAGAGGGCGCAGCCTGTGATGTCACCTATACTGTCGTGACACCTGGCAAGCTGACCTGAGTGGAAAAATTGTTTTCATCAACCTTGCGTCCAAAACGTAAAGCTCCTTCTACCCCTACCCCCTAACACCACCTCAGAAATCGGCCCCACCTGGACTCTCGAAGTATGCCATTTCCTGGGCTGGGGTGACACTGAGCGATCGTGTGTGCTTGCCTCACCGGTTGAAGAGCCCATAAAATGTGTAGTTGATAAACGGGACCCTTCGCTCAATGAGGAAGAAAGCTAATGACAAACTCCTTATTCAAACTCACCTCCTCTTCCTACCACTAACTCCGGTATAAACAAACAAAAACAGCGCTTGCTTTGCCTCCCCTCCCTCCCTTGTCACGTGTCACCCGGGGTGGTTTCATGTGAGGTCTGATTTTATAACATAACTTTAAACTCAAGTCTCACCGCTTTTCGTCTTAACATCGTTTGTAGTCTGAATAGTCCGACTTGCAAATTTGAGAGCGGCGACTTCAGACTTTTTCTAGAGTTCTCGCGAAACCAGCATCTGGTCACGTGACGAGTACATGAGCGCCACCAAACACTCTGCATCATCAGAAGTCAATAGAACGAGATTGCATTCCAAGTACGAAGATGAACAGGAGAGGACATTGACTCCTTCTTCCACACCCCTCTTCCGCCCGCCTTTCGATTACAAACCCGCAGGCGCGTGCAGGAGAACGATAGGAGCGCTGATTGAACGCGCGGTACTTGCAGGCGCCTCGCTGGCTGATCAAAAGGTGCGAGACATATTCTTACCCCAGAAAAAAGTGTTTGGAAGGGACGGAGATGGGAGGATAGTAGAAGGGAAATGGCGCAGTTTTTTTCGCGCCCACGTGAGGTGGTTCTTACCAGCGCAATACGGAACACTTTCACATCACAGGCTAACAATTGATTTAAGGTCAGTGCATGTGCACCCATGCGGCAGCAGCAGCAGCAGCCACTTGCAAGTCTGGCAGGATCCACTGCGATGGTGGGTGAGAGGTGTTAAGACACCTTGCGGCGTTCCGAGGTCGGGGTTTGTTTTGGCAGGTAGAGCAGTCCTAAGCTCCGTGAATGGCTTACCGCGCTGGTGTGAAATAAGTACCACCTGATGGAAAGTCTTGTGCACCTACCTTGTTTTCTTAAATCATGCGCATGCAGTCAGTGGGACCATTGTCACCTTCTTTGAGGTGTATAAGTACTGAGCAGTCTGTACAGTGGTCTATCACTATCGCCGCTACCACTTTTTGGTGCTTTTTTGGAGAATTTGTAAATGTTTTTGCTCCTTATAGAGATCATTCGCGCGCATGCTTGTTTTGTTGACCTTTCACGTTTTTGTCTGTGTTCATTACCCCCTTTGCTGTTTTATTGCGCCGCATGAAGACAGGTTCATGGTCTGTTTGTGGCCAGGCATCTCATTCCAGAAGAGTAAGAGATGAAAATTGCTTCGTGGGAAGAAAAAATCGGAGCATTGAAGGTCCCATACTTGAAATCAGCTGTTGTACGACGCCTCCGCGTCTCCGCACGATGACGCCATCACTTGACATTCTCTGGCTGCCCCGCGGATGACACAGATGGTCTTTAAGATGCAGCTGACATTAAGCATGTTTGGCAACACCATCTTCCCTCTTTCTTTGAGTGTTTTTCTTAATACTGTGCCCCCCTCCAACACCACCACCGTGCCTGAAATAATATCATGTACTACGACAGAGCTGCTTTGCTTCTTTCTGATTAGGGAAAGGGTGGGCTTGAGGCAGGAGCCTCGCGCCATCATCACCCAATCACGACTTCAGCTGTTCATCAGGAGCCGCTGTCGGCGGCTTCAAGGCTCATTGATTTGTCGCCTGCGTCGCCGTATTCATGGAGCCTGCAGGTTGCTGTGGGTGTCCGGGGTCGTTTATCATCGTTAGTACCACAACAGCCTGCTGCCAGGCGCCCAGGACCCCCACCCCGCACACCCACAGAGTTTACCCCGGCGGAGCTGACGTAGTCCTCCTGACGGCGACTTTCCAATATTCACCCTCCAGCCCACAGCCGCCACCACTGAACGCGGGCTGTTTGGAGGAGGCTGGGGCAGCTCAAGCTGGCGGCCGACCTGCTGTTGCTTTTTTAGTTGCATTCTGGAACATCGGCTTCTTCGATGGATGAGTCATACTAGTAGTTTATCGACTTGGATTTGTATCGCTCCGTCTCTCTCTCTCTGCTTTGCATGAAGGAAGTAGGGGAAAAAACCACCAGTTAGAGCGTCAGACTTTTCATCTCTCCCTTCCCCACCCTCTGTCTCTCTTAATATGTGGGAGGTCAAGCGCATGCTTCCTAACCGACTTCCCTGCTGCAAAATAACCAAAGAGAGTCAGTCATTCAAAGACGGGGCGGAGAGGTGGCTACAATAAAGTTGTAGAGAGGCAAACGGTTATTTATAGAAATCGATTTATAGGCGATCGATCGTGTGAGACATCAGAACCTTGGAATAGCGCTGGGACAAGAGGTCGTTGGCAAGACGAGGCGCCAGCTTGGAGAGTGACGCCAGGGACGTCATTAGTTTCCATGTCGTAAATAGGGACGTCAGGGACACTGCGCAACGACCTCGCTTCCCGTGGGAGCAGCCCACTTCTCCACCCTCACCTACATAAACCACCTGCATAAACCTCCCACCTACATAAACCTTCATAAAACTCGCACCTACGTAAACCTAATTAAACCGCCTACCACCCGAATAAACTTTTTTTGACCGCCGCCTTATTCCAGCAACCACACCGAACGTCAGGTTTGGTGTCTGCGGGCAAACAGGACGTAGACAAGCTCCAGACGAAGTAAAAGGCAGGAGTGGAAGTTGTCATCGGCCAGTGGTTCCTGCTTTTCCGTGTCTTGCTGACCGCTGCATCGTTTTTCAACCTTTCTTTCTTACCTTTCTTCCACCACACCATATCTTTCTCACTCACTCTCACTCTTGCGTTACCCCCCATAAAAAACATACCACGTGGTTGTCATTAGAGTATAACGATCGGGACGGCGACTTCATTATTCATGCACGTTCTTCTCGGTCCGACAGAGTTACATTGTGGCACAAAATAGACTCTAGATACAACATAAATGAATAAAGCTGATGGGACAGGGAAAAACAGTTCAAGTAGTGAGTGGGTCGGAACATGGTGTGAGTATCTATACCCGGGGCCAAACGACACAGAATGGGCCAGGGAAAAATAGGGAGGAGGAGATAGAAGGTAGAAAACCTGCAATGCGCAGGTGATCATCACTGACATCCCGGGTTCGTCGCTCGATACTTCCTTCTCTCTAATGGGGGATGCAGACGACACGCAGGCAGGTGGCTTTGTAACACAACAGCGCTGGTTCATTGATGCACGCGATACGTGCTACAAGGATGCAGGTGACGCGACCACGTGACCTCGACCGCCGGCGGAACGACATCTGTGGTAGACGTTCCTGCAGGCTCATGACCTTCTTGTCCTCATTGACTTTTTTTTCAAAATGGCAAGGCAGTCAGGAAAGTTAAGACCAGGCCGGGGGGCTCGCAAGTAACCTTTTGTCCTGGAGGCGAAGAATGCCGGCGTTCCTCCAGTAAAGGCAGTTTGGTCCACTTGGCGTCTGGGTCAGATATTTTTAGCCCAGCCTGCTAGGCGGGCGGGATGTAAGCTATGTGGATGATGATGATACGGCGGCTGGTGAAGGTGGTTCACTGGCATGCCGGCCCCTGAAGCTGGCTTTACGCGAGGAAACAATGGTCTCAAGCAGACGAAACCGGAGCAAGGAGAGGAAAACAAGAGTCTCCACCACGCCCTAGTGACGAACTCTCGGAACGCCTGAACTAGCTGTCTGAAAGGTGGCGGGCTTGTGTGGCAGGAAGGTGGTGGTGGGGAGGAGGAATGGGTCTGCGGTGCGTGACTCAGCGTCCAGCTCGGCACGACAGGAGACCCTTACATGAAAGTATTGGCTTCTTTGAGCCAAGCCTGCCAAACCTGAGAGAGATCGGCGATTTCGCTCGTAGATGTCTATCAGTGTTCCTCTCTTTTCATCCTGTCCTCTGTCCACTCCCTTTGGGAGCTCCTGGCACCACTCCCTCTCTCGCTTGCTTGGTCGCTTTACACATGATTACAGACACACGCACTCTCTCTCTCACACACACACGGAAGGTGGGATGGTATGATGGAGAAAGAGCGGGTTTCTAAAGCCAAGGTTTGCCTACGCTTCCCTAGCGTAACCTACCCACCATCATCCATCATTTGTTTTGTTTACCGAAACAACTTCCCGTTTTTTGCCATCTCGACCTCAGTCACGCCACCGCCGTCAGATGCGCGAAGGTGACAAATACAAGAGTCCTACCTAAAGGTTGGGCTTCCTGCTGACCCCAAGGGCCAACAGTCAGCGCGGCAGCTAGTAGAATATCGAGGACAGTATAAAGTCTCTTTGGTCAAAGGGGAGTGGCCTGGTGTTGTACACGAGCCAGAGTTGTGATAACCACAAAGCAGGGGAGAGAGAGAGCTAGCTGCTGAACTGCAAGTAGTTTTGCCATGCGAATGTGAAATGACGGCCTCTTGGCGAGAGTACACCTCGCTTGCGGTCGTGAAACACCTGCGGATTCAGCCCACCCGCTGACGGAAGTACACGCGCACCCAACTCGCGTGACTCGGCTAGTGAGGTCGGCCTGAAGCCAGGGTGAGACGCTGCCCAAGGGTAAAATGGGGAAGCTAAGGACAAACATCTGTCTCCATAGTTACGACGCATTTTCCAAACCCTGCGAAGTTTGCTTTATGTTTCTTTTCCCATTGCTTTATAACTATACGGTTCGAGTGTTAAACATTATCAGAGAAGTCCACTGTTTAAGTACGGAGGCAAGACACCTGTCCATTATATCCCCGGGATAACTCCTTACCTTCACTTCATGAATACGGCCCAGAGCAGCGTGCGGTCCCCGGTATACCATGATTACCTCGAAAGGCAGTTTTTAAACTTGGTGAACAAGTTGTAATTTGAGTGCAGAAACATGGTTCATTATCTGAAAAGGAAGGTACTTCGTGATATGGACAGAGGTGAGAGAAAGGACAGAGTGCAGTCGTCATGGAAACATTATCACATGTCTTTCACATAATTCTCCAGAGACTTCGTCAAATAAACATTTCATGTAGTTTTTACACCAGTCTTCATTATTTCATGGTTTGTAATTTCATAGCCTATTCTGTGCTTTTTGGGGTTTTTTTTTAAATAAGAGGCACTTCATGGTCTCTGGGGCTGGAATCTCTATGACCAGAATCATCCTGCCAGCCAGTTGCAGCCCTCCTCTTTATATTGCTAGAGAGCAAGTGCAAAGAGGGTGCGGCAGACGTTAACCTTTTAAGCAGCTATGTGACATTCCTGGCGATATTTATGAAGTAAATCACCTCAATTCTTAAGGAATCATTGATTGAAGGGATAAAAATATCACTGAACCTGTTGTCTCAGGGGACACGAACAAAGGACTACCTTATGGAACCACAGTTGATTTTTATGTGCTTTAAGTTATCCATCGGTGTAGGGATTATTTATATGTTCCCCCACCCTCCAGCGCCTCTACACATGCATATTCTTTTATCAGGAACTAAGCATGCAAGATGAATTTTTGTTTTTTACTTAACAGACTGACATATGTTGTTTGCTGTGTGATTCTGACCGCTGTTGCAATAATGGTTACTTGACAACTATAGTAGCTAATCCAGGTGGTGTGTTACAAAAGTTTTGTTGAACATTAACACATACAAATAGATGCTATGTAGTTAATATTATTTTTTGCAATCCTTCCACGAATCCAAATTACAAGTTGCGCACATTCTTCTGCCTTGTGACAACCCACGAGGAGCAGTGCCTTCAACATCTATACACCAACGGCGCCTACCCCAACACTAATGAAACACTGACTGACAAATAATAAAAGTTTTATTATTACAGTATATTTTATTAAATGGCAAAATAATGACTTAAGAACAATTTACGTTACAAACTTTTTCTTGGAATGTAACTTGTTCCTAAGTAGGGTAGCATCTGTACAGCAATAATTTTCAAGCTCAGACATTTCAAACCAGCTCTGACATTCATATGTAATTTTCTTAGTCATAAGGCAAATTTACATTTAAGCAGAAAAATAAAACTGTGAATTTGTTTTACGTGGAATTATGCAGCGTTCAACTTGGTAATGCATTCAGTCTTAATGTACTTATTTTGTTAAATCTGACAATCTTTCATAAACGTTGACTATATTGAATAATTTTAACCTTAATGCACTTTTCACATGATAGCGGTTTCTAATACAACATTTGTCTGTTCTTTTATTATGTTATGTTTGTTCTCCTTTGTGTAGGTGCGCCTTGTACAGAAGAGGGACACAGGTCATGTATATGCCATGAAGATCTTACGTAAGGCTGACATGCTGGAGAAAGACCAGGTATGCAATGCAGCTTATGTTTCTGCTTGTATTAGAAAATAAATCAGAGTGTGCCCTACTGATTGATGGTAAATGCATGAATAAGGAAATAAGACAGCAAGTATGGTGAAAACAAAAAACAAAAACAAAAAGAAGACTTTGCCTTTTTTTTTTTCTAAGTATAAAAAGATGATGATTGTGAGGTTGGATCTTGCGCTGTTCGTATTTTCGCTCAAGTGGCAGTAGGATGTGTATGATGGACACGGTGTGTTGCTGTGTGTGTGAGACTGAGGTGATGGGATGGTGGTACAACATGTACAACATGATTCTTGTGGGAAAGAGGAAAGAAGATGGATGTAAGTGGTTTATCTGGATGAGAAGATGCCAAACTGCACATGGTGGGATCATTTCTGCTTACAAAAATACTTCTGAGGAGATTTAAAGGCAATTAAGATGAAGTAAAATGGATGGGCTACAGGTGCAATCACAGCTCATATTCCAACAGTTTGCAAAAGCAAACATCGAGGTGAAGGATTCTTAAGCAAGGCCTTTTTGTACTGCAAATACCATGTTTGCTTTATTGTAACCAGACTCAATCTTGTTAAGGAAATTTGGTCTTGAGAAGTATTTCTGTTCAGATATTCAAGTGCACAAATACCATCAATCCTAGCTCTCTGCCCCTTGTGGGGTTTTTTCTCTGTTTCATTCACTCATAGTGTACATGTGTGTGTGTGTGAGAGAGAGAATGAGATTAATGAAGGCAATACATGACAGGCTGAATTATGTACTCCACCACCCCAAACCAAAATTCTCCTTTTCTAATTACAGACATTTAAGGTCTGTCAAAGTATAACTCCAGCCATTGTATGTGTGGGTGTTGATGGGTTTGGGGGCGGTCTTGTGCACCAGGATACATTTGCACTTTCAAGTCCGCAACCAGCAAAAGTGCTGGAGCCATTTTCACAGATATTTATGGAGTGTGTGCACAGATTTGGGGAAATACAATCTTGTACTTGGGTCAAACCAGAGATTTGACACCCCCCCAAAAAGGAAAAGCTGTCTTGCACTCTAGTAGATCTTGTAGGGAGTTGATTGTTTCCAGTGGATGAAATACGTAATACATGTGAACTACTTTAGCTAGTAAAAAAATTATGGAGTCTTGAAAACTGTCATTTAATGTAGCTTCTCTGTTTGTTCGGCTGTGGTCGAACCGTAATATTATATTTAGTGAAAAACGGTTTCTTGCTTAAATATCACTAAGATGGTCCTGAAATTGCATCCATCACTAATCTTAACATGCCCTTTTGTTCGTTTGAACAGGTTGCACATGTTCGAGCCGAAAGGGATATCTTAGTGGAGGCAGACCACACATGGGTAGTAAAGATGTTCTATTCCTTCCAGGATGCTCAGAATCTCTTCCTTATAATGGAATTCTTACCTGGAGGTGAGCAAGCTGATAGTGTTTAACGTCTTCTTTTTTTTAGCTCTGTACATATCTCTTCTTCAGGTTTCACTTTGTGACACTTATAATTTGAAAGAGTAGAATTATACGGCAATTTGTGAGACATACTTAAACCAGGAGTCATGTGATCTTTATCAAAAGAAATGAAAGTTTCCAGGCCAAAATGTCTAAAATAGCAAGTGCTTGGAGATGATATTTCCTTGATCGTTAGTGAAGGGGTCTTAAAATATGTAGCAAATGATTTTCTTGTCTTATTTATTATTTTAAATGCTATAGACATCTTTACTTAGATGTTGTTTAAGAGCCTGTGCAGTAGTCATTTTCACTGAGATGCTGCTGTTAAAGAGCCTATGCAGTATTGCTGACTTTATTTTTCAGGAGATCTGATGACACTGCTGATGAAGAAAGACACGCTATCTGAGGAGCAGTCGCAGTTCTATGTTGCTGAGACAGTCTTAGCCATTGATTCCATTCACAAACTCGGCTTCATTCATCGTGACATAAAGCCAGACAACTTGCTTTTAGATGCCAAGGTATGGTAAAGAATTGTATGAAGCAATATATTTATATACAGCAATACAAATGAAGGCTTACAATCTTGGGTGATGAATGACGTGTTTGCTGAGACAATCAGTCCTGTTAGCATACTATTATAAACTGTACCTGAGGTTTTGTATGAGTGATAACAGGATAGCAATTAGTTTCTTGTCACTGGCACCTCACCTGCTTTCTTTCCTGTGACTTGGCAAGCACATGTCGCACATAATTACATAATTACACTTATGACATCAAGTTTTCCAGTTGTTGGTCAGATGTTGGTAGTTAAATTGGCCATTTATCATCTACAGCTGGAGATTTGGTGGATCAGCCATTTAAGGGACAAACCATTTTGATAAAGAATTGATATAGTTTATAAATTTTTATAGAATCATTTTATTAGCTGTTTGTTGTTATTTTCCTAAACTTGTGAGAATATTTGTTTCCTTTATATCTCATTTCTCATTCTAATCCTCTGCTGTGCAGGGTCATATCAAGCTGTCTGACTTTGGTCTCTGCACCGGCCTGAAAAAATCTCATAGAACAGAGTTCTACAAGGACCTGACACAAGCTAAAGCTGGAGATTTCAGCAGAGACTTCAGTAGGTCACAGACTCCTGTTTTTTTTATGTTTGGAACCTTTGTGAAAACCATTTGTACTTCACTGAGACTGACATCATATCTTTCCAGTGTTTCAAAACTTTTTTTAAGGGATATAGAAGGGTTGGGGGTTTATGATTACAGACAAAAAATAAGTATGAGAGCAGCTTTGAATTATAGTGTCATAAGTACTTGGTACGCTGTTTTTTTGTTGTATTGGAAAATAATTTACTTTAAAGCTTTGAAAGGTTTGCAGAAAGTTTTGTTTGTGGGAAAGCTGACAAGGTTGTCTGCAGTTACCTCAGCTTAATTTTTTTTATATGTATAAAGAAAAAAGAGATGTGAAAAATGATTTGATAATGATTTTTGTGCAGCCAATGGAAATCCGATGGACTCCAAACGACGAGCTGAGAGTTGGAAACGCAATCGAAGACAACTGGTGAGAAGTCATTTTGTAGCAAAGTCCATTTGCACAAGTGCAGGCTTCTTAAGTGGTCATCTTGTTTCTGCCCAATCAGCCTATTCATCCTGTTATTCTTAAGTCACCTCTTGTTATTCCTCATCACTGTCTTAGTTTACTTGCACGTACACATATATTCCTGTACATGCATAGATCTCACTTTCCACCCTTACACACACATAGTTTTTCTTTCTTTGCCATTCAACCATTTGATACCCTTTTCTCGGAGGTACATGATATAATAACAGAAGTGTATGTTATTGCAGGCTTACTCGACGGTGGGAACACCAGATTACATTGCACCTGAGGTTTTCATGCAGACTGGGTATTCCAGCTCCTGTGACTGGTGGTCACTGGGTGTCATCATGTATGAGATGCTGATAGGTATGTTATGTTATTTAGATGACACTGGTGGTCGCTGAATGTTATAATATTCACTCCAGGTACCTAATTAAGTTATGGCATTTGTTACGGCAGTGTATGCACATGATAAACATCTGCATGTACTTACAGATATATATACATCTGAATTTGTGTGTATATATGTGTGTGTGTGTGCTAACATGGATAAATGTTTGTTATTCCAATTTTTAATAGTGTTTTCCTGTAATTTAATTTTTAAGTACATCATAGTAGTAAAGACAACATTTTTCTTATTTTTCTTTTCTTGCAGGCTATCCTCCTTTCTGTTCTGAAAACCCTCAAGAAACATATCGTAAAGTGATGAACTGGCGAGAAACATTAATTTTTCCACCAGAGATGCCAATTTCCAATGAAGCACGAGATCTTATTCAAAGGTACCTATTTAGTCTTTTAAATCAGTGGTTCTCGAAGTTCAAGTGGTATGTGGCTGACTAAGTCTTTACGTCACAGTGTGAGCATTGTGACATTTAACCACGTCATCTGGTACCCTTAATAACGCAGTGCCCGTCCTTATTTTTAATTTTTATGTACGATCTGAGTATGGTGGACTTTTGCTGATATCGCTGTGAAGCATCTACTGCCATTTCTAATAACTTACTGTTGCGAGTGGATTTTTATACTTTTGGGACTGAAAACAAATAAGAGAAGCCGGTAAAATGTGGAAAGTGACGTCATGTTGAAACTCTCCAACATTGTTCTAGATATTATCACCTTAATTTCTCATCAAAAACAACTACATTCATTGCATTAACATTTTAATTAATAAAGAACTTTTCATAGTATGTAATTTTGTGTAAATTTATTACTATACTACTGTCACAGAAGTACATTTAGTTTTTGAATTGTAATGAAACATGCTGCAGTTTAAATTTGAATTTAACGGTACAAAGTGATTGTTGGCCTTGGTGATGCGCCGTAACTTTTACTTGAGTAAAGTGGACTGCAGTCTGAACCACTGTTTTAAATGATAGCACTGATTCTCACAAGCAAATGTACACTTTCACTTTCTCACTCAACGTCCACATATAAACTTTGTTGTTCTTTTGTGCCTCCACAGTATGCGAGCTCACACACCTTCACAGACATTACTGTTTCTGTTCATGGAAAACCTAATCACCAGCATCTATATAACACACTTGTCAGATGCTATGGTGTGTACTATTCACAAAGGTTTCATGTAAATAGTAACTTTCTTTCAGATTTGTATTCACATTTTACCTGGCATCTTTGATTCAATTTTTGTCTGCTACCTCAGGTTTTGCTGTGATCCTGAGCATAGAATTGGTGCCAATGGACCAGAAGACATCAAGTCGCACTCTTTCTTTAATGGAGTGGATTGGGAGCACATTCGGTTCGTGTTAAATTTGCTTTACTGATTTAAATTTTAAGAAACACACAAAAGTATGAGTACACCAAGCAAGTAGGGGAATATTCATCAGACTTGCATTAAAAATCTGTATTTTTTGGTTTCTCAAACCAAACCTAAAATGTTAAAAAATGATTTTGTTTTACAGGAGTAGTAGAGAATTCATGCTATTTTCACAATAGATATATATGTATTTTTACCTGTTAAACAGTGAGCGACCTGCAGTGATTCCAGTGGAGGTGAAGGGAATTGATGATACATCCAATTTTGATGACTTCCCAGAAGTAGACTTGAAGCTACGTAAGTACTACTTATCTTTTTGAGATATTCTTCCTTGTCTCCAATATTTTATATACTTACTTAGACCCCCAACTTTTCCATTCCTCCCTCCAACCACACACATTTACACAAATATATCCACAGTATGTATAGAAAATACCCCATGAGACTAATACTTAACTCTTAGTGGTCTAGGGGGTTTCAGAATTATAACTTCAAAATCAAGGAAGAGGTCCATTGAGAGCTGAGCAGATGGCAGCAGATGTATGATAAGAAGGGAGATAACATGCTTACATGAACTCTGAGATTGCTGTAATTTTGTCGAGGTCTTGTCCATCTCTGCCTTTCTCAACTGTTGATGTTTTAAAACAAAAAGTGTAGTATTTCTTTGTCTTATTGGCTGTTTCTCATGCCATACAGTTTGCATTTTTTTTTCCCCATCCCACTGTAGTATGTTTATGTTAGGTCTAGAAATAGCATTCCTTTGTGAATTTTTTACCTAAAGACATACTGTTTCTCTGTCTGTTCAGTCTCCTCTCTCTCTTTCTCACAGACTGTCTCACTCACACACACACATGCTGTTTCGTTCATTTGCTTTATATTGATGTGCTGTTTTGGGTTTTTATTCATTTATTTTAGTGCCTTGTTTTTATTTTATGTCTTCATACATTTGCTGTTAGATCTGTCATTGTGAGAGGCATGAATCTTGTATTGCTAATCATCATTTATATCATCAGTATATGCTTGTTTTGCAGCAGCACCTCCCAAGGAAGAACAGAAGGACGCTAAGTACAAAGACTGGGTGTTCATCAACTACACCTACAAACGATTTGAGGGATTGACACAGCGCGGCCCACGACTACCCTTGTCCAAAAGATGAAGGCACTAGAATGCTTCATTTTTCTTGAGTCCCGTGATCACTTTGGAGCAGCAAGCTTTCAAGCCATGTGTTCTCTTTTTTTGGCCGTCCTTCCATTTATCTTTTGTGTCAGATAAGAGTTTTGTTCACTTTCTGCTGTAGTTGAGTTGCAGACTGTAGCCATAGACTTCTATTCATGATCATTTTTTTCCCCTCTGACACTTAATTTGTCATTTTGTAGGGGTATTAAAGGGCTTGGTCATCACTAAATGATACAGTGTTTCTAAGGTTTTCTGCTGTTTTTAAGAAAAAATTGTAGCTAAACATTTGTTATTTTTTTTGTTTGTTTGTTTTTAGGGCTTTTTAGGGCTAATGCTATTGTTTATTAATATGTATTCTGTCTCAAAATTAATAGGCTGTTATGCTTTCAGAAGTTTTGACAGCCTTCTTTCAGGTGGTCACTTATGACTATTACCATTCCTGGTTGATGTTCTTAATAAATGGAAGTTAGTTTTGTAGAAGATTTTAAATGTCTGCTTCAGTCACTTACGATAAAAGACTTTGATAAACCTTGAGTAATGGAGAGTCATGGATGTTATTGAACAGAAAGGAAAACCTACAACACAGTTCCTACTTTAGGAAGGCATCTTTCCCTCTTTCTCTCTTGCTCTCATATTTAAGGCATTCCCCTGAAAGAGCACCGAAGCGATTAACAGTTTGATTAGTCGAAAAAATTTGTGGCCATGTTCATGAAAGAATCTTTAGTGGAGGAAAGAGGAGACAATCCTCTTGCTGTTGGAACAACTCCCAATCCACTTATATTTTCGCCTTGGGAGTTGCGTTTTCTTCATTTTTATTGGGTTGTTTTTTCGTTCCTTGCAAGGAAGAAACACAAATGAAGGTATATTGTGTATAAGAGCTTAATATGTGAGAACTAAGTGATGAGGCACACTTTAATTGAAGTGTTCTTGTTTTTGGTCATCTTGATGAAAGAACTGCCATGATACTGCCTTCGATGTTGGCACAGAGAAAAACACAAACAGCTGTTATCAACAGAACCAATTCATGTATTATATTTTAGCTAAAAAGAAAACTTTTTGGTTTCTTTACATATTAAAAATAAAGCAAATATTTTATTAATATTAGAAGGTAGTGGTATTAGTATGTGACAGAATGATGCTAGGGAACAAATGAATCAATAAATTTTAGTGTTCTTTTAATGAAAAGAAATTTATTCATTGTTGAAAGTCGAAAATCAGGAGAATTCCAGTATCTTTCCTTAACCCAGTTTGCCATCAGGAAATATGAAGCTGAATATTAAAATATATTGCTTTCCAAGAGTTTTAAATTTTTCCTCCTGTGTCTGAAGTAATTTTTATTTTCTTGTTTTGTGATTTGATTTATAATTGAAATCAGTCTAGAAAAATTTCTTTAAATAAATGTATGCATTTGAGATACCACCATGTAGAAAGCATATGTACTGTGTCCAAGTCCATGATAACCTTCTACCATGGTTGTTTCTAAAAAAGGTGGTTTTTTTTTTTTTTTGCTTTTTTTTTTGTAGTCAAAGTATAGCACTATTGGTTTTGAAGTTGCTATCATCATTGCCTTTTCTTCAAACTATGCATCTCACAATTCTGGAAAACGTGGGCTTTTTTTTTTTTTTTTTGTGAATTGGAAAACAAAGGGTATTGAGTCTATGGATGGAAAGTAGATATGGATATGGTAGTTACCACCCTTATATTTCAACGTATGTTAATTTGAAAACACACACTGTGATTTTCATCAAAGGAAAGCTATGTTTATGATGTTATTATGTTACCAACAAACTATTTTGAAGAAAACTATTTTCACTATTGACTGGTTCTTGTAAGTCTGCACATTTTTGTTTTAAAAATGTCCTCAGCAGTCAAAATTTGCCAATGTACAACATCCACTGGCAAGGCCACCTTGCATTATTTCTGTTTTACTTTAATATACTACTTTCTGCCGTTTCCTCTCTTGAAAACCTGTTCTGTTTACTTGCATTCAGACCATACTTGAGCAGTAAGTTGACTGGAGGACACTGAACAATACCTATTTTCATAAACTTTTTTTTAAATGCATTGTAGAAAGGCTGCAAAAAATGTTGAAAGGGTTTTGAATTTTTCTGGCTCTGATTAGTCTTTCCTTTGTGTGTAAATAATGTACTAGAAGGTAATTTACATTTCATTATATTTCTTGTGTGGGTAAGTGTAGGTACTTTTGATTGTGTCAGTCCGCTTGTGGTGTTAGAGTGAATTGTGTTGGTTAATATGGAATGTATTGGTCTTTTTACACAGCTGCTACTCAAACAGTTAAGAATTATGTCTTAAAAATAGCACATCACTTTTTTGTTGTTTCAGTTAAGTGTAAAAAATGTTTATGCATCTTTGCTTCTGTGTAAAATTTTTGTTAATTCTTGCCTGCCCAATCGTGCATGGAAGGAAAGAAACATTGGATATGAACATCAGTTTTATTTTGTTTTTGTTCGTTTGGGTTTTTTGTAAATATCAGCAGCATTTATTCCTTTGTGTTATTTGCGTTTTGAAGATTTAGTGGTTACATTTTGTTAGTTTGCTCCCTTGGTAAAATTTCTTCAATATGAGAATTGGTGTAGATGTGGAGTATTTGTCTTCAAATAATAATGGAGGATGTAAGTGACGAATGAGTGGAAAATATATTTACCATCTGTGCTTTCTAAACATGGTTGTTGACAAACTCAGAGTAGCCCTTTGACTGCACAGCACCTCCGCTTTGTTTATTTTTTTAAAAAGAAGTATGCTCAGTGCTTTAATAAAACTTTTTTTTTATGTAATAAGAAAAGAGGCAGATAGTGTGCCTACTATGTGTTAATTTTCTATCATAGGAACAATTGAGTCTTGTGTTCTTTGAGGTATTCTTAAAATCCAGGATTTTTGGTCATCTAACTGCACGGAAACCTGATTAAGTAATATGATTTATGACAAAAGAAATTGAAAAATTCAGAGTAAATTTTGGCATACTCACTACTGCCCTTTATGAAAACATTTTAGGACAGTTCTATTGTATTTAATTGCTTTGTTAAGTAGCCAGTTTTGAATGAAGTACAGAACATTCTATGAGAAGAATAAATGTCCATACAGCAGTCAGAGGGTTAACCACAAAACTTGTATGTTGTCCGCCAACACCACCATCATCCTGCTTGTGTAAACATTCCACGGTATCAGCCACATTTTCTGTATATAAGTTTACATGTATTTTATGATGCTCCACTGAAGTGGTGTCATGCGCATTTACTGGTCAGGGTCGAATCTGAGATATGATGCAAGGATAGATGGTGCCCCAGTCACCTGTGGCTAATGTAGGTACATTGCACCATTTGTTTCACTCCTAAATGAAAAGTGTCATAGATTCCCAGAATACTCTTAGTTCTATAGCACTGGCAGCGAAAGGGTTCATAAATAAGCTAAAATTAGGCTTTTAATTTGTAATTAGGTTTATGTTAATTTCTTGTTTTTTGTAAATGCTATGCTTGTGACAAAGTAAGACATGTTTTGATGCCTGGACTTAGCATTGTGACCATGTCACAGTCTTGGGTGATACACATTGCATGAGACGTTCATTTGTAAATGAACATCAGTCCTTGAGAAAGAAAAATCCTTATAACTTGTGAATACAGCAACAGTACCTTCAAATCATGATACATTTTTGTCAGTTGAGGAGGAGCTACCTTCTCTTATCAAGGAAAATGTTCATGCAGACTGTTGTCTTAGTTTTGTCAGAGCTTTGCCTCGCATCCATCCAAATGACCTTTTCTCGGAAATAGTGTGATCTTATCCTGCCTTCTGCAAGTTGCCTTTGTTCTGATCAGGCATATCATAGCATTTGTGGCTTTACGCTGGAATCATATCATTAGCATGAATGTGTCATTCACTGTCCCGAGTGACTGTCCCCTCTCATCCCTACCTACATTGTGAAAATACAGCACAAAACAGGTTTGCTGTCTTGATTCAGCATCTTGTGGCGCGAGTTCTTTCTTTCTTTTCACTGTAATTGACCTTTTTGACATGCAAATTCACCCACACTTATTTACAGTTTTTTTGTTGTTTGTAACATGTTTTTATCAGTCTTCTAACATGAGGGCCTGCTAATAGCTGGACCCCAAGTTTTAGCGAATTTTGTTTTGGGTTTTGTTTTGTTTTTTGTTTTGTTTTTTTTTTTGGAAAGGGGGGGGAGATTTTTTTTTTTGAGGTAGCAGGGGAAACTGAGAAACAAAACCCAGGGAGTGACTTTATACACTATTTTTTTTTTAGTCTACATCATTCTTCATTGTTCTATTTACAGTTTTCTTATGTACATAGTTTTGGAAATAGGTTCAATATATATAGTCATTGACCAAACTAAAGTTTGTGTGTTTATATAGAATACAAAGACATTTCCACTACCACAACCACCACCCCAGCAGCCGCACTGCATATCATATGTAAATCCTGCCTTCTCTCCCTTTTTATATTCAGATCACTGAGAATATTTAGGGCATAATGGAAAGGTTCAGGTTAAATATGTCCAAAACTGTGCTACAGCAACTTTATTGCTGTTAACAACGGTTATCACATAGAAATAAATAGTAATACATCTGCTGAAAATTTCATGCTTAATGTTTAAAAAAAAGGATTATATATTTTTTTTTCATAAAGTGTTCTCATCAGGCTTCATTTAATTGTTGTGAATGGAACTCATTGTAAGCACTGTCTATTACAATGTCACAGCGCTTTCTGTCAATTCTTTGGGAAAAGGGTTTTTTTGTTTTTTTAGGCGGGAGGGGCAGGGGAGTTGTAAGATGGGAAGAAGGTAACTTCAGTTCCACATTGCATGACTTCATGCAGTAGTGAGTAGTATTCACTAGGTCAGACTCTGGCTTTCCATCCTTCTGCTACACCAAGAATGTCACTCAGCAGTGTTGCTTTTGATATGCAGTGAGTCATAGTTACAATAACAACAGTCAGGCATTGTTCTTTTAACAATCTTTTATTTGAAAGAAATAACACTAATGGTAATAAATAATAGAACACATCTTCTCTTAAAAAATTCTGTGCCTGTTGTAATTATGCTTTCATCATTTTGTTTTTACTTGTTCATACTGGCATGAAAGTGTATTTTTATGTGCAAATTCATTGTCCAAGAGGTGGAAAAGTGTTGGGAAGTGAGCAGTTGTGAACAAAGCGCCTCCATGTAGCTATGCTGTAGCCTAAAGACCTTTTGACTTACTTGAAACAAGATTTTAGGTTTTGGATCATGCCTGTGTGTTTGCCTTCAACAAGCAAAATTTCACATGGTGAAACACTGCTTATGCAAAAACTGGAGAAGAATTTTGGTGGAAAGACAAGACTGTCTGGAGAAAAGTCATTTACTACCACACTTAAGTTTGGTGTTATCATTGTAGTGAAACATTTATTTGAATGCCTAGATTTGAAAAAGTCCTGTGATAATTTGATTTGTTGCCAAGAAAGCAGTCTTCTTTTTCTGGTCTTAATGGTAATCCATACAGAATCATCAATAAAAGAAAGCGAAAATAAAAGTGTTTGGCTTTGCTGGCAGTGTTTCTTGTATGCAAGAGGGAGTGAAAGAGTGTGTTTGATGGAGTGGGCTCAGACATTTGTAGTTTTCTTTGGGGTTGGGGGGAGAGTTGATGTTTAATAGGAAGCCAGTATCCAAGGCAGCCCGGCCTGAAAAAGGGTGTTGCATGCACTGGGAAGAGGGAAAATAGAGTTATTCACAGATATGTGTAAACACAGCATAGTAATTCAGATAAAAACACTGATCAAATCTTAAATCAGAAATGGATCTCAAGGTAACTAAAGGTAGTTTTATTCCTTGCCTAGAACGGTTGATACTGTAGTTCTTTGCACAGAATTTTCAAAGTGACTGCAAGCTCAGCCACTGGTCAGCAGCAAACGCTCTGCTGATGCTGGCATTTCAGGATGCTCAGATTTGAAGAAATTGAAAGATTGCAGTCTCTAAACTGCTTGCATGGTTACTCTTCGACATGTTGGGGGTTAACTATAAGTGCATAACAGCACAATGTGTTTGCACACAAACTATCACCTTTGTATGTGTACAGTTTGTACATGTATTAAGCCCATCTTTGCTAACATGATATATATATGGCTACAACTCCATGAAAGGGATATGACTTTGTTCTCGCCATTCACGTGGTGGTGCAGTTGGTTTACTGTTTGGAAGGGAAACGTGCTTCCACCTAACGGCGATTTCGCACTATGGGGGTGGGGCAAACAGATATAGTCGGTTGCTGATGAAGGTCTTTTGCTGATAGATCGGCGTACTGTGGCAACATTCATTCGACATTTAGCAGTTTTCTGGTCGAGTGTATGTGGGTAGCTTGGCATTCTTTCGCTGTGGTACTAAGCTTGCTTAATGTGTGAAGAGTACAGAATGGTCTACCCGCTCTGGCCCTTCTACCCTCATCCTTCTATGATCTATGCTTCTACCACTGACTGTGCTCTGGCGAAGATAACATTTTTTGGCTATTACTATCACCAACACCATTTTTCCCAAGTGAGGGGAATTGAAGGGGTAGGGGTAGAGTGATTGGAGAGAATAATTAAAACCATTTGAGCCAAAGGTCGACAGCATGAGCAGAACATTATTTATCAGCACAGCCATAAGCCTAACTTGAAATATAAGGGATATTTAACAACAAAAACAGCATTAATTAGCTCATATTCCTTCGTGTTTGCACAGCATATTTTATGCTTTAAAATTATATACGGACAGACTCCTCTTAATGTTAGAAATATTGTTTCTCCTGTCTTGTATGTGTGTGTGTGAGAGAGAGATAAAACATCACTCTGCTAGAAGTCATCATTCCCGTAATAATTCATTTTCTTTGAACAGGGTAGGTTTGTTTAATAAGTAGTACCACGTGACACAAACATCAAACAAGACGTGAATTATGATTAAATTGGATTAGCACGTCACAGAACGGTTTCATTAAAGGGGTAGTTGTATTCAGGATTAGTGTGGACAAGCTCATGTCGTAAGGTATTTCTTCTTTTTCATCATTATCAACATTTTTTTCGTTACTTTCGTTATCATCGTCTTCATTATCATCCTCCTCCTCCTCCTCCACCGCCGCATCATCATTTTCTCAAGACCATCTTGATTATTATCTTCATTAATCTCATCTTCATCATCCTCTTTATCGTAAACATATTTTTCGTCGTCGTTGTCATCTTTGTTTTCTCCTCCCCACCACACCACCACACACACTTTCCACAAGACCTTTTCATTTTCTTCATTTTTATATCCTGCTTCCAGCACGACAACATTCGTGTAAAGTGCTGCAGTTTATCCAGGCGATATGAAACATTTATTGTCCCTTGGATTGTTCTTCTCCCTTGACAGCCTCGATTTCACTCAACTGATGATGAAAGTTGGGTGTAAAAGGTCTCAGAAGGCCCGTGAGGCGTGTGGAAGCAGTAGAGCGGTCATTGGTCGTCGACCATCAAGCAGGAAGGGGTAATGTTGGCAGTTATTAAGAGGCGATACATCAGTTAGCGAAGCCACGCATCATCGTCCACCAACGCATCTGTAACCGACCCCTCCTCATGCCATCAGCTTGGTGGCCTCTTGGGAAAACCAATGGCACGATGGAGCCACAGACTTGCATTAATTTCTGAAGGACTGTTGATCTGGCAAGTTTCAGCGTCGGAGGGAGAACACAATTGTGTACGCCCTCGTCACAAACATTGTGGAATCGCTCCACAGATGGTCTACTTGGGACTCCTGAACAAACCGAAATACTGGCCTCGATGTTCGCAACCTCACCCCATCCTAACCTTTGTGATTCTGGAGTGGTAAAGTCGCCGACACTGACTTTCGCACCTTCCCACAACTGACCCATTGAGTAACATATTTATATTATCAAACCAAAAATGCTTTTGAAAATAAAAAACTAAAAATACCTCACATGAGATTATGGATTTCAACCAGTATTCTAGAAATAAACACATAATGTATTATCAATGTAAACAGATTTGAAAATGCTAAAACACTATAATATTGTAAAACAATGCTATTTTAAAAGATGAAGTCGTTGCCACGTGATCAATTGCTTTGCCTGCTTTATGTGTGTGTGCGAAAGAGAGAGAAAGAGAGTTAGAGAGACAAATATATTCCGTCTGCAATAATATTTTATTTTATTTTGGACGCTTTAAATATGTCAGAATAGGACAGCTACTAACATACTGTCCGGCGTTTCTTTTAAAAACAGACATGTGTACTAATAGCGGGCAAGAGTTATTCACCACACAAAAAAAAAAAAAACAAAAAATTTTTTAAAAAAAGCAAAGAAAAATAATCACACATTATTTACCCTGCTTCCTACCCTGCTTCCATTTCTAATTATCTGTTTCCACCACCCCCTTCTCAAGTATTTCTCCTGCTCTGGGACCTCATTGGTCATACGACTTTCTGCCAATCACACTGGATGTCCAATCGTGTTGTAAGATGAAAGCAGACGGATCTCAAGCACCTGACAAACTGCTGATTGCACTTTTTTATGTCCTTGATCGTTAAGAGACATCTGACCCGGCTGTTGAAATCCGCTTTGAATTTGTTGAATACCTGCAAAGAATTATGAGGACAACAGAGGATTACACAGCTTTCGCTGACGTTAGTACACCTCAGACAATGGAGAAAGATGGGGACATCACGAATTTTGTGGAAAACAAGATAGCGACAGGTCTGTGGACCTATTGCATGCCGATAATCTTGATCATCGGAACGTTCGGGAACGTCTCCTCCATTCTCGTCTTTCGTCGATACAAATGGCGGTCTTCCACGCTGCCGATGTACCTCAGCGCTTTAGCCTTTGTGGACCTGAACCTCCTGTACTTCGGTTTGCTGGAGAACGCGGTGAGCTTGCTGCTGAACCGCAACATGAAGTCCACCAACACCGCCTTGTGCATCGTCGTCATCTGGATCGTCTACTCCTCCGGGACTGTCTCCGCCTGGCTGCTGGTGGCTGTGACTTTGCAGAGGGTCATGTGCGTGGTGTGGCCTCACGCCATGACCTCGCTGTGCTCGACCCGGAAGTCTATCGTCTTGGTGCTGTTGATCGTCACCTTGCCCTGGGTCCTGCATTCTTGCCTCGCTTTCGCCCACTACGTGAATGGCAATAGCACGTGCACCAACTATGATGACCTCGAGTACTTCAGGTTTAAAGTCTGGCCAGTGGTGGACATGATTGTATCCTCTCTCGTTCCGGCAACAATCCTCCTCATCTGCAACTTTATCCTCATATCACGTCTGTACGTCTCTTTGAATGAAGCTCGCAGACTGACCTGCAGTTCGCTCTCCTCCCGCCGGCGAGCCACCTCCTCCACGACCATGACTTTGGTCATCCTGACCACGGCTTTCCTGCTGCTGACTCTTCCCATCAACGTGGAGCAGCTGTGGGAAGGAGAGCTACGCCGTAGGGCGGTTTCGCCGATACCGACATCAATGGAGGCGAAGACGTATCTGGCCTGGACCATCACCGACCTCCTGTGGTACAGCAACAGCGCCCTCAACTTCCTCTTCTACTGTCTCAGCGGCTCTAAGTTCCGGAACGAGTTTGTGGTGCTGCTTTGCTGCCGCGAGAACAGCACCGCGAAAGCAAAGGCGATGGCAACACCCGCGAAACGCTCGACATCCATCAGTGAGGAGACCAAGACCAAAGGTGAAAATGAGTGTTCCGGAACTACTAATATCGATACAAAGCTTTAAGGTTTGGTAGGGTTGGGCAAGGGGTCTGCAAAAAGAGAGAAAAAGAAAGACATGGAGGAGACCGGTCCACAGAGAGGTGGAGGCAGCTGGCAGGACATGGTCCCAACTGGGAAGGGACACCCAGAACCGGATCCGATGGTGGGGTGTATTTGCGGCCCTATATGCTCCACTGGGGGCGATTTGGAACAAAATGAAGAATATGAAAGAAAACTCCAAAATGAACAAAATATATTTTCTAAATACCGATAAAAACACATTTAAAAACAAACATCAGCCAATGACAGTTATTTAGTAAGATGGCCCAACCGTTAACAAGTTTATCAATCAAACACCTAATATCTTTTGAAAAAAAAAACTGAACTATTTGATTTGAAATTAAAAGAAAACAAAGGTTTTAAAAATTAAGTAATATTACATTTTTCCACGGCATCATCGTACCTTTCCATAGTTTTTCTGTCTTCCTACTGTTACTTATGATGTTTTTATTAGTTATTGTGCTAAGTCTGCTTAACTTTGAATATTTATTATCCACCACTGCTTGAAATTCTCTGCTATTTCATGGTAGTGTAAAGCTAGCCCAGCTGTGTCAATACCAACTGTTGCAGAGGAATATAATAAACACATGTTTGAAGATTTTTCTCGCTTCTGTAGTCTGTATTCAGGAATTAAGAAGCAGTGTCAACGACCGTTTCGCATCACTGCGATTTGATAGTCATATGCAATGAATGTTGTTCAAATGTGTGTGCGTGCGTGCATGAGTGCAAGAAGATAGTCAGATAACCATTTCAATTTTTTTACAATTTTTAAGTTACTAAAATGTTCGAGCTTGAATTAAACTCTCTCTCTCTCACACACACACACGCACATCCACACACGAACATATATATATCTAAAAGACATACACGTCACATTACAAAATATATAGTATTTTCAATATCACAACAACAGCGTTTTATTTAAAACAAAGCAAAGACAATTGCAATTAAATAAACGCTAATTTTAATGTCTCATGATAAATCAATTACGATCGCCATGCCTGATCGATACACTTCATATATTTCTTCTTTCTGTGCGTGCGCACGTGCATGTTTTTCGGTTATCATTCGTTGCACCTGCTTCCTCAGAACACTTAACCTTTTTTTTTTCTTTGGTACTATTAAAAAAAGGACCAATAGAGATAGCAGCGTTCTGATTAGGTGTGAGAATGAAAGTGTGTGTGTAGGGGTTAAAACAAGTGCCAAGAACAGTAACTCCATAGTACAGCAGTTACTTGCCCTTGTTTTTTTGAGTCACTGGGGAAGATGGCCGTCATGGAAAAGAGGAAGTGATCAGGATTGTTTTCAGAGTTCGCGGAGTTTTCTTAAAGTGGACAAGATGTCGAGGTCAATGATTCCTAGCCAACAAAAGTTGGCAGAAAAGCTTACAATTCTCAATGATCGGGGAATTGGAATGCTTACTCGAATCTACAATATCAAAAAGGTGATAAACCTTGTCTTGAACTAAAGATGCTGTCTGTATACAAGAACAACTTTACTTAACTGTTATGCTGGTTTTTAAATTTGAAACTTCAAGCTTACGAAGTTTAATTAGAACTAAATAAAATGTACTATTATTGGCAAGCATCCAGTACTACTTCATTCTTGTCTACATTTAGATTCGTATGTAAACATAACGTCTTTCGAAGCCTACTGATGATGAAACTCAAGAGACAGGAATGGTGTGCATCGCTTGCATACATGCTCGCGTGTGTGTGGGATGAGATCTGTGTGTATGCACATACATGCATGGGTATCATAGTGTATTTATATTTGTAGGCAACTTTCACATCATGTAAACAGACTGGCTGATTAAAGTAGTTGCACTATGTGGACATATAGATAATGGCTTGTTTAGTATTGTCCTTAAATTTGATGATGCTGGATTAATTTCAGATGCTTGGAAACCAAGAAAACAAACCAGCGTTTTCTGTCAGACAGACAGGTGGAGCCAGCTGTTCGAACTCTATTGAAAAAGTTTCCACAATATGATATCAAAGCAAGTCAGGTGTGTTGCATTGTTAGACGTAGCAGATATACCTTACATGTATGAATTAGTACTACTTTTCAGACATGCTCACTCAGTGTTGCTACATGAAGTGTGTTATACATACACAGGCACATGCATGCCCACACACATACACATGCACAAAAATTATTTGCTTTTAAATTTATATTTTGCCCTTTTAAAAAATATTTAATAATTCAAAATTTATTAGATAGCTTGTTGCTGCCAGAAAAGATAAAAAAACTACAAAGGATTAATATATCAAAAAAAGCAACAAAACACGCACATATACACAGATATAGAAATGCAGGAAATTAATCTCAAATTTATCCTATATATGCCACACCCTCATTTTGCATGCAACTATCTATAAACATGTTAACAGCATAATGTGAACATTACAAACTTTAAAATTAAGTTAATTGCTGTTATTTATGTATTAATAAGTACTTAACCGAATCTGGAATGCAGTGTTTAAAGATGTTATTAAATTAAATCATAAAATATTAATTTATGCAAGTTCTAGTCTTGTGATTTACTTGTAATTTGTTGCTTCTGTTGTCAGCTGCATGTTGTCAATAACCAGAAAAATGAGATCATGAAATCTCTGTCATTGTACTACTATACATTTTTGGACATCATGTACTTCAAAGTAAGTGATAGCTGAATTTGTAAAAATTCATTAGTGTTGAGCAAACAGTTCACACCTTTGACTGCACAAGAGATAAATGATAGCAAGAATTATTTTAATGATTAAAATATTTTAGAAGCTTTACAGAGGGATGACTGATATAAGCTTATTCTACAAAGACTTTACATACAGGAAAATGTATGCTTTATGGTGGTAAATAAGTGCTATTTCATAAATCCCGCTTTCCACTTTAGAAATGCTTAGTAAGGTTACAGGAATGATTAATAATGTATTTTTTCTTGTAGAGACAATTTTTTTTTTTCAGGATCATGTTGTGGATCTTCTGACAACTATTGACGCTTGCCAAGCATTCCTTGATATTGTAAGTAAGAAAACAAAAAAACTAGATTTTGCTTTTGGTGTGTATGAATATGGGTGGGGGTTTGTCATTTAGCATTGGCTTAACTGAAATGTAATGTTTATATATATATATACTTTCTTTCCTTTTTTATAATTATTCTACAAAATTTTTCAAGAATATATAAAGTGTATGATATATATTAAAGACCATACGGAATGCTTCATATTTTTTTTACAGATGTTGATAGATATAGGCAAAATATATCTATTTAAATTGCAGCATCTTATGACATACCACCCACCCACTGTGGCTGTAATTTGATAGATGCATGACAAGATTTCATCAGACAAATGCTCACTTTCCTTCTTCACAGTACAAAAAATAGTTCTAGTGACAAAAGGCAACATTTTGATAATCATACAGTAAATTATACATATATAAAACATTTCTCACATGTACATATACTGAGAAACTGAAGCATCCCAATGAACAGACAACACAAACTGACTCACAACTATTGAGTAGTTTGATAAGATATTGTCATAAAGCATAGTGGTTTTCTTCAGGAGTAAACATATATCAAGGAGTGATCATATTTCAAGCTGTATTTATGATAACGCCATTCTAAATATTGCTGTTATATGACTTAAAGCAGCATCCAAGCATTTCTGTGTTTCTTTGGCCCTTGAATTTGCAGCTTTTTGATTTGATGTCAAAGTTGGCTATGCTACTTAATTGAGTTGTGCTAATTGAATTGAGAGCAGTATTCACAGCCAAGTATAGTCTACAAATCTTGAGCATGAAAGAAGTGCACTGCAAAAAAAATTTGGTTAGAACCAGACAAACCATATGGATTTGCACAACATATAAATGGAAGCACACAAAAGCACACTTTTCACCAGGAAATCCATATAATAAAAGTATTTTGTCATGTACATGCTGGAAATAATAAAGTCTTTATACATGTGTACCTTTTTTCTTTTTATTGCAGAGGCTGAACTATGATCTCACCAAACAGTACTTGGAGCTTGTAGCCACCTATGTGTCAATCATGATACTTGTCAGCAAAGTGATGATCGAAAGGGTGTCATTGCACTTTTCAATGTTGCCCATGAATTTCTTCAAGGCAAAGGGTAACAAAAATAGATATTCTTGCTAGAAGAAGTTGTCAACATCATTTTTACTTAAAATGAAGACTCAGTTATGAGCAAACAGTAAGAGGAAGCGGATAGCCTAGTGGTTAGAAGACTGGTGTTCGAACTGAGATTGTGCTGGTTCAATACACCCAGCTGGTGGGAATGGGTACCTGACTCCTTAGAGGGTTGGAGAAGGTAAAGCAGTGAGGGAGAGGAGATGGGCACCGCCCTCAGGTAGAGCTTGCCCTGAGAAAAGTGAGGTCTCCAACACCTCATCCTCAAACATACTGAAAAGGTTAGGGGATGACCTTTACCATAAAGTTTTCTGTAAACATTTCAAATAATATTTTCATGTCTAATATAGCAGTATCAAAATTTAAAGTTGGTTATGATATGGATAACTGACAAAGTATAGAACCATTAGAAGTATTTAAGCATGTAATCAGCTGCGATAACTGGCAAAGATTAATATCAAGGTATGTAGACAAGTTAACTGGAAAAGATGGATTTCGTACAGAGATCAGGCATTTCCACGGCTTGGACAAATGTTCCTGGATTATGATCCACCCATGAAGAAGCTTTCAGAAGAATTTGTGCCGCACTCTCGGGTAGGTATTTAAAAGAAGAGGCAAATGAAATTAGATTTAAATAATAGATGCTGATGATCTAAATCATTTCTGCTCAAAACTTTTGACTGTTGGACTGCAAAATGGTTGTTTACTTACAGCGGCTCTTGAACTACAGCACTTGGGTGGTACAAGGATGCCACCATGTTTTCTTGTTGTGTATTGTCATTGAAACCAACCAGCATGAGCATTGATTTTCAGTGTGGGCATCATGGATTTGAGTGGGAATGATGTGCTATGCAATCTCGACTAGAGAAGACTGGCATGACAGAATGCCTTTGATATTTGAATTAGGGTCAGTTTGTTCTATCTCATGAAAGAGTATGAAAAACAGGGCCCTCCAAGAATTGATGTGCAGCTGCATGTTTTAGACATTATTGCGAATAAATGGTTTGTTTGAAACCCAAAAGTTTGATTTGAAACAATTCAGAATGTCAGCATCCCTCATTTAAGCTAAACTGTCCATTTCACTTGCCTGTTCCTTTAAGTTGCATGTAATCTCTGAAAAATATACACTACTGATCATGTGTGCATTTGGGTAGTGAGGCAGACAGATCCTTTAGCCTGTTTCTCCATTGTTTATAAAGTTCATGCAAAATTTAATCATTTTTCTTTTCTTGTTAACATAGATCCTGATCCCAGCATTGCTGTCACTGCATCAGCTCTATCCAGAGCACAATCGCACAGCTGAACAGTTGCGGCAAATGCAAGTGCTCAGCATCTTGTCTGAGCCTTCCAAGATGTCCAGCGTCCCCACTACAGAAGTGGTGAGTTCTGAGTGTGGTAGCCAGAAGATGGAGCTGAAAGCACACCTTACTCTTTGGCAAGAAAGGGTGAACCAAGCAGAAGAAGAAAAAGAATTTTAAATTTTAAATCTGATATAATGGTGACATTAAAAATAGAGCAATAATCGTGGAATGAGTACAAATTACCATAAATAAGCACATCTATTGCAGCTACATTTTGTCTTCTGATTTCAGATTCAATGTGAATACCTCTTGATGAACACCATGGAGAGATGGATCATCTGTAAGAGTTGTCCTTTTTTTCCTCTTTAATAATTTTATAAATAGTACTATGTACTATATAGTTGCACTATGGATGGGATCATGGGACTAGAAACCGAGGATAATGATAGCCTAAAAGTTCCATTCTCCCTCCCCCACCCCTTTCAGAGCATCATTATTTCTTTTGTCATTTTGAAAGGTGATCATTGTGCAGGGAAGAACTTGTATGCATATTCTTTGTGACACTGAATCAGTCTCTGTTTTAGTCTCCAAATGTAAATGACAGACATTTTCTCATTGTGTCTGCAGTTGGTGGAATGCTTTGTCACCAAAGTCTGATGGATCCAAACCTCTATGCCCTCTGGAAGGCCACTCTGGAGTCAGGATACATTGTCCAGCTGTGTCGTGATGAAGTCCTGCACATTCATTCATTTGTTACAAGCTTTTTTGAGAGTCTGAAAAGGTGAAAAGTTACTTATTCTCTCTCTGTAGAGGTATTTTCAATTTCCTTTATTTTCTTGAAATAATCCAAGTCTTTTAAAAAGATTTAAAACATTGTTGGTTTTAAGTTAGTAGACAAGTCAGTTCTGTAAATAGTTTTAATACGTATTTCATTTAACTTTATAAGCTTTGAGAGAGTTACTAAAGCATGACTTTTTTATTTCAGTCAACATGGGCATAATAAAAGGATAACAGAAGTAAAAGAATTTCAGCAGGTTTCATTGCAGACATCGTAAGTATTAAAGAATGCAGCAAAAGTTTTTGCATCTTAACACAGCAATGACAAGTTGCTTATGTGTGACATCCCCTTGTCGAAAACATGTTAGTCTGCTTTAGTTTGTACAGTTCAAACATCCTTCTGAAACAGGTTTTGAACAGCAGTTTTATTGCCTTAATGTGTGCAGCACTATAAAGATGTTTTTAGACTTTTGCATAGCTACTTTTCATGAAAGTATCAGTGACTGGTGAGCCATAGACATGGAGTTAAATGTTGGATTCTTTCCTATGTTTCAGAGCTAAGAATAGCATTTGGTAAATATTTTTTAAAATGATTTTAGATCTGGTATCCATCGAGAAAGACGAAAGTTTTTGCGTACAACACTCAGGCAGTTGACATTGGTCTTTACCGAAGAACCTGGGCTCCTAGGACCAAAGGTGCGTGTGTGTGTGTGATGTGCAAAAGTATATGCATTTATGTTTGTTGTTTAGTACCTTCTGTTAGATATAATTTAAATTACCTTTTGAACATTCAATCACTATGTTCATGGAATTTATTTTTTGAAGGAGTGTAAATCTTATGCGTATGCATATGTGTGTATGACTCATGATTGGAATGAGGGTCTGTCTGGTGTGGTATGAATATATGATGGTATTGTTGATTATTGTTGTCATGTGTAGTTCTAACCCTTAACCCTTAGAGCTGCTTCTAATTGCCCTCTGGGATAAATAAGTTGTATCTTATCTTTTTGTTTGCTTTGCCAGCAAATTTTGAAGACATAGCAATGTGGCCTACATAAATATTTTAAATGTAAATAAGTTTGGTTATTTTTTAGCCTTCTTGCAACTGCATAATTACCATCTCTGCTGGCAGGCATTGTATGTGTTTAAAGCTTTGTCAATGGCACAAGATGAAGTTCACTGGGTTTTACGGCATGTGGCAAACCCGCCTTCCCGTCGCCACAATGTTAAACTGCCTCAGGAAGATTTCAATGACAGGTCAAGATGTAACATAATGAATGCAAGGGTTTACATGCTTGTTACTAATATGAGTTTTTCTCACTTATGTCAATTAATAATTCAATATAAAAACAACATTTTAATCACTAATAAGGAAGAAACTTTGTTAATGTCTTAATTAAAAAATTAAGGTAGGTTAAATAGTAAAATTATGGTGATATAAAATTAAAACTGTTTCAAAAGATTTATATTTAAATGGTTTTATTATTAATATTTCTTAAAGGGAAATTAGAAGAAAATGAGAAGAACTGTAGATAATTATTTAAGTTTTTTTTTTCTTTAACATGCTGACCTCTATAGTCTTTTTTTTCCAGACAACTTCCAGAGCTTCTTTTTTACATAGAGGAATTAAGAGGTGAGATCCCACTGAATTATGCCATGTTTTTTCTTTCTAGCCTATAGAATGTTTTGATACGTGGTAATAGCAGTTAAGAGCCTTGTGTTATTTTGCTCACACCATTCCTCATGTTTGCCACTTGCATTATATTCTTTATCACCTTTATCTGGCAGCCTTAGCTTTTGATTTTGGTGAGGGGTCTGTTAATCTCTGCTCTATTATGCCACCAGGCAGGAGCCTATGACAAGATGAAATTGTAGTTTATAAACAAGTCACATAATACTTGAATGTTAGGCATAGGTACAAATTGAATCGATATATTTGGACAATATTTAAAACAAGCTATTGTTGATTTATACCAAGACAGATGGTATACCCAGAAGGTTGCTGGTTGAATTATTTTGTATGGCGTTTAAAAAGCATACTGTTATTCTTAATTTCATCACCTACAAAAAAACGAACACCACAGATTTGAATTTTGTTTTCAGTCTGACCACCAGTGAAAATTTAGTGTGGTCTTTATTGCTTACATGCATGTTTACTTTGCAGCCAGAACTGTTATTCTTGTAATTTACAGGTTTGGTCAAGAAGTATAGCCAGGTGATACAAAGGTACTATGTTCAGTACCTGTCAGGGTATGATTCTGTGTATCTCAATCAGATCATTCAGGTGAGCCTTCTGTTCCATGATATTCATTATTGTTTGATTAAATGACCATAATGCTGTTTTCTGTGTGTTTTTATGCTCTAGTTCTGTGTGTGCACACACACACACACATGTGTATTGTCATGAAAGTGAGTCATCAAACTTGCAACGCCTTTAGGTAAACGATAAAGAGGCTGTTTGCGCAATAGACACAAGGCTAAAGAGTCTTAAGTAATATTAGAGATTATGCACAAGTTTATTTATGGTTAACATGTGCAGTTTGTGCATTAGAAATCACAGCAGGTTTATGCCATAATTAACACCCATGTGAAAGATGTTCTTTTCTTTGTGTGACAGAGCATTTCAATGGTGCCAGAGGATGAGTCAGTGATTCTGTCTTCATTCTACAACACTATGGTCTCTCTTTCTGTCAAGCAAGGTTGCTTCATTTGGCATCACTTTATATTAATCTTTCCTTGATTTGAGTCAAGACCTTTTTTGGTGGTAGACTAAAACAGAATTAAAGTAATTTGTTTGACACATTTTTGTCAGCTTGCCTTCCTGTGTATGTTTGATTTTGAAAAAATAGGGAAAACTGATTAATATCAGTCTTAGCTCTTGATGCAGTTAATATAGAACTGAAGAAATACATTTAAAAATTTTATGATATTGCAGACCCACATTTTGTAGCTGTAATTTATGTCTGTTTCAGTGGAAGACAATGAGCTGTTTGACTTTCGAGGTTTCCGGTTGGACTGGTTCAGGTTGCAGGTATGTACTGAAGCTACCAGCACAGCCGGGGTGGTGGGATGTGGTAGTGATTTTGAGAAGGTATTATTAACAAAAGTTTGAATGTTATTGATAATAACAATGGTGATGAGTAGTGGTGTATGTGGTGATGGTGGGCGAGATGATTATAGCTTAGATGCTGAAACTGCTCTTGGGATCCATGATATCAGTTTGTTGAATTGTTGTTTACAGGCTTACACAAGTGTGAGCAAAGCTGGACTGGTGTTGCGTGACCACCAGGATCTGGGGAAACACATGAATACAGTAGTCTTCCACACAAAGATGGTGGACTATCTGGATGAAATGATCAATGAATGTGGAGATCTGGCCGTCTATTGGTCAGTTGTTTACCTCTCGTTGCTTGACTTGTGAAAGATGCATTAGAAAGTTCTCTTTGAGATGAACCTCAGTTGGTATTAGTGATATCACTAAATTAAATATCTAGAAATATGATTTTTCTTGCATCCAGAACATTCTCCAAAACTTAGAAGTGGAAATTGAGTAAATAAGTAAATAATGTTGTTTGTGAGGTTTATATCCTTGTTTTTCCTGCTGACAGTTTTTACACAACCTACTTTGAGCACCAGTTCAAACAGTGCATGGAATTTCCTGCCCAGCACCGCTTCTCCATCATCTTCCCAATGATCTGCTCCCACTTCATGAATGCCACGCACGAGCTCTGTCCAGAAGAGGTGAGAACTTAAGCTTGGAAACTTATGTTGTTTTTTTTCCATTATCGCATTGTTCATTACTTTCATTGTAATAAATCCGTTTTTGGTGAAAAGAGGCAGCCCCACATGATGTGTTTTAAATGCTGATTGTAGGGATGTATGCAATTCTTTTCAATTATTTAACCCTTTATTTAGTAATTGGGAATATTTTTATATTAATAATGCAATTCTTCAGTAACTTTGTCAGATAACCTGACTATTGGAAGATTAGAGGCTACGACTGTTCTTTAACCAATCACTTGAGCTACAATTAACTGAATTACTGCCTCTGGTGAGTGGGGTGAGCTGTCCTGACCGCTAGGGACTTCTTAGTACCCAGGTGCATATGCCCTTGACTGCTGTATAAAGCTTTGGTACAAAAGATCTCTTTTTTTCGGTCAACCCCCTATGGCCTATGCAGATGCAAGGAAGGCTGGGAGGGTGCTCACATTGGATTGTCTGATAGGTTTTCAGATAAAAGAGAATTTAAAAGGAACTCTTCATTAATTTTACCCAAGGACATAGTTGTAACTGTCAGAAAGTAAGTTTAGTTAAAGCCACATTCCACCAACCATCCTACCTGCATCAATTTTCGACGGTGATTTACAGTTGAGATGTGGCTGACCAGTTTGGTTACATGTGCTGTAACCCTAAGCTGCTAAGAGTCTGGTCATGTGATAAGTATTGAAGAAAGAATTTTCTGTTTAGATTGTCGTGACTATTTCTGCATTGGCATAAGTAGATTAAATGTTTTCAGTGGTACAGAAATCATGTAATAAACACATAAAAATCCAATTTGTCTTGTGCTAATGACAGCGACACTCTATTGGGACGACAAGCGTGCAGTATGCACACTGGTTCCTGCGGGAGATGTCTGAAGAAGTTAACCAAGTGATCACTGCAATCTGTGAGGAGCAGTGCATGCTTGCTTATAAAGTAAGTCCTTTTTGTTACTTAGTTTATTTCTGACTTTTTATACTTTAATGTGATCTGTGTAAATGATGAAATGTGGTCCTTTCTAAAAAAATTAGTTATCTGTTTCTTGTAAAGTCCTACACAACCCTACCACTGCAAGGCCTTAGAATCTATGAATCTACAATTTGTAACTACTGATTGGTGTCTTTTTGTGCAGCTTTTGCCTAAACACAGTGCAGCCATAATCCTTGCACAAGTGCAAAAACGCCGAGAAAAACGTAAAGACAAGAAGGAAAAAGAGATTGAAAAGCCAGGGGAAGAGAGTGTTCGCAAAAACCGAGAGGTTTTTACACGGTCAGTTCATGTGGAAAATGACAGTGTGGACTTTTTTTGGGGGGAAGGGGGATGCGGGGGGGGGGGGAAGCAGCTTTTTATATCTTTTCCTTTTTTTTTTTTCCTTACAAGATTGATAAACTGCACATGGCTGAGACATTACACATACTGTGCAATCTATTGTCATTTCATACATCTGATGTTTGCTTCAGGATGGATAAACTGCACATGGCTCTGACAGAGCTGTGTTATGCCCTGAACTACTGCAATGTCATTCAGGTTTGGGATCATGGCTTTGTTCCACGTGAGTTCTTCCTGCAACACTTGGAAGCTCGCTTCAACAAGTAAGTTACAGGCTGTGCATTTTAATGCATGCTTTTTTTTTCTTTTGACTTCATGACATGAGAAAAATGAAAAAAAAGAGCAGAACAGAAGATTAAATATGTTTTCTGTTGAGTGTAGGTGAATGACTGGTAGATCATTTTCTCCACTAATAGGCATGTGGCTTACATATTTTTGTCTCTTTTCCTATGTTTCTTATTTACCCTTTTTCCTTCTCCATGCTTGTACAGCAGATAGATTAAAACAGGAATTATTGTGTAATGCAGTTTTAGTAAAACACACTTAGGAAGTATTGTTTTAGGGACACTTTAACCTGGACTTATGTTGTCAGGGCACTTGTTGGCATGATGATGTTCAATCCTGAAACAATGGATGTGGCCAAACCCTCAGAATTGTTACATGGTGTACGAGCCTACATGAATGTTCTTCAGGGCTTAGAGAACTATGGTCAGTAACTTTTTTCCCTGTGTAAAATTTTATTTTCAATGGTACACGTGTGTGTGTGTGTGAGAGAGAAAGAGCACTTTGCAATCGCACGTTACAGAGGGAGATGCATTTAAGTGCTGGTTTAATATCGTAATTTCTTCAAACAGAACAAATTAAAACTGTGTAGAAAAGTTCTGTGATGCTGGGTTAATATTTATGGAGTTGTGCTTTGTTGGTTTTCCTTTTTAACCGCAGTGCACATCGACATTGCTCGCGTGTTCAACAATGTGCTGCCACAGCAGACACAAGCCACAGATGCTACAGGCGAGAAGACCATCACAGCCAACTATACTCACTGGTAACCCTTTTCCTGTTTCATTACAGTTTTGTTCATAAAACATAGACTTGCTATTTGACTTCAGACACAAATTGGCCTGCTGACATAAGCATAGACATTTATTCTGATCTGTTTGTCAGTACAGTTCTTCCAAGTCTTATTTTGATCTGAATTTAAACCCTTATCAAAAAGCTATCACATTTGCCCCCAGGTATCTGGAAGTTTTGCTGCGCAGAGCCACTTGCAATACTGGCCAGATTGTCTACTCCCCTCGACAGAAAGCCTTTGTGACAGTTTCTCCTTCAGAAGGGCAGCAGCCGGTTTTTGCAGCTGAAGAGTTTGCAGATTTGATGGAGCTAAAAGCACTGGCTGAGCTGATTGGGCCGTACGGTATGAAGTATCTGGGAGAAAGACTGATGATGGGTGTGGCCAGTCAGGTGGATGAACTAAAAGTAAGCACATAAGCAAGCAAGATATGTTAGCTATAAGGTGCATGAACTGGTAACATGAATAGGGTTGTGTGTGTGTGTTGGTGGGTGGGTGATGGTTTGTGGTTTTCATTAGGCAGTCATGGTTCACTATTATTATTATGTTATCAATTTATGCCATGAAATTTATGGGAAAGTGGATAGCCCAGTGATTAAAACAAAAACATTCCAATGCAAAAGTGTGCACACTAGCCAGTTCACCACCTGTATGACACAGCAGACGTCTTTCAGTTGATCCAGCTGTAGAATTGATACCAAATTGAGGGTTGGGGAAGTTAAGGCGGCGAAAAGATGACCCCGAGAAAAGTGCAATCTCATGCATCTCCTTCTTAATGACCATAAGATCACAGATTACCTTCATCATTGTTGATAATGTTGGATCACTTATTTAAAGTTATGTTGATAATTCATAATGCAGAAGATTGATTATTTTTCAGAAAATTGTTGTGACCAACAAAGAGACTTTAGTCCAGCTGAGAACCAGTTTTGACAAACCAGACATGATGCGGGAACTCTCACGCAAACTCCAAAGTAATTTTGACATTTCTTGAGTTTTAGAACAAACAAAATCAATTTTTGTATACACACTCATATGAGTGTACAACTCAGTATGGATGATGTGAATAAATATTTAGTACACCTACTGAGTAATCTTTTACACAGACTTATTACATTAGACATATTGCAAACCTGAATGACCAATTTCTTTTTATAGGCAGACATGCTTACACATTGTTGTTTAGTTTTAAAAGAAGCCTTATTTCTGCCTCCAAAAAATATGTTTATAACTCTAAATTGTTTTGCTTTATACCATTTAACAAAAATCAAAGCCTTCATCTGAATTTCTGGTGTGGGCCCTTGTTACCAGTTGTATGAAAGATCCATAAGAACGATTAAATGATCCAATTTAAAAAAAACTACATTTGTGATTAGATCTGTTGATTTTTCTTCCCAATAGCTCCACATAAGAATGCACCTAGTGGTAAGTCAGATTAAGTCACAATGTCATTGTATTGATTCTGCATTCTTGGTTCTGGCTGCATAGACGTGCTTTAGTCAACTTTAGTTTCTTCATCTTTCTTATTTTCTGATGGTGGTGGCGAGAGGAGTCCTTGCTGTGCATGTTTAGCATGTTCAGCGTTTTATATGCTCATGTAGTGTAGTTGATTTTTTTGTGGTACATTGATGTGATGTAATGAGCAGGATGTGTAAAGATTTTGAAGTTCTACTGACTTAGCAGATCAAAGGCTGATAAGCAGAAGTATCAGGGAGTTGATGGGATCTGCTTCTGGTGATTGGGGGTGGGGGGTGGAGGCCTATCCCACCGGAGAAAAAACAAGGCAACATTTGAGAGGATCAGCTTGTCTCAGTGAAGTGGGTCATACAGTTAGAGTATGATGATGAACGAGGAGAGGAGTAATGGAGGCACAACGCATAAATGTGTTAATGTAAAGAAGTTTGATGTTTTGGTGAGAGTGATTACAACTAAACTACTTGGATATGCAAAAGAACAGAGATCTGTTATTCTGTAATAAAAAAAAAATAAACCAAATGCTTAGACATAATAAACCATCTACCCATAAAAACATTTCCAAGTGGATTTCAGAAATAGCTTGGTTCCCCGTAGAGAAGTAGAATGACACTAAACCAAAAATTAATAGGCCGGCATATTTATTTTTAGATATCATCAAGTTGAGTCTGCTGGTGGAGATCGGTAGCAAGAAAAGACTTTATAATTTCAGTAATAAGATGGAAAATCTGTATATCTGATTAATCTATATCTTCAGTTTCTTTGAGATTATTGAGGTGTTTTGTGCAATGATGATCTTTCAGCCCATATGTTGTATGGGCAAGTGCTAGCATCTCTGTGTACATTTAGAAATTCATACTTGTTGATAGAAATCATTTTACAAGTGATATGTGATTATGCATTGGGTTTGATTCTGATTGATTTTAATTAGATTCTGTGGATGCCTGATTCTTGCCAGTTTTACATCTGTTTTTAGGCTTGACTAGTACAAGCCCTAATTAAAATATTCTCATGCATGAAGAAATATTCTATGTTTGGTAAAGGATTCTTCACATTTTAAACAATTAATTTTGTGTTACTTGTTAATTGGTAAATACATTTATATCAAACAGCAGAGACCACATTTAAGAATAATTTAAAGTCCATTATACATCACCTCTTTTTCTCCCCTCATTCTTTAGGATTGATGTGCTTATACTAAATAGAACAGCATGCATCTCCTTTCAAAGTGTATTTCTCTTGCCTGTTCTGTTACAATTTTATTGGGCTATAATTTGGATATTTAGGTGGTGCTTTTGAAAATCTTACATGTCTTTTAAACGATCTACTATGCCTTATTTCATTTCTTCACTACTCAGTGATAAATACAGTCTGTCCCCTTATACTGTATGCTTTGGTGTCCACATGCATGAAATATGGGGATTGTGGAGGCTTTTGTGCTAGTCTGCTCTGGATCTGATCATTGTCTTAGCTTTCTAGGTTTATCTTGTATGCTTCTACTAAACTCTCCTCCAAACTTTGCACATAAGTAGTTTGATTTTGCACGATTTTCTGAACAATTGAGATGCCTTTTTTTACTATTATGTGTGTGTGTGTGCACATGCATGTTCCTGTTCATGCATATGTGTGTTTACATGCAGGTGTGCACATCAGAGTTCAGCATTCATTTTCAAACTTGAGCTCCCTGTCTGTGCTTTAGCACTTGGAGAAATGATCGTGGTGCTTTTTCTGTTTTTAGATGCAGACATTGTTTTGACACGTATGACCATCATCGGAGTTTTGTTGTCTTTTCGAGCTCTTGCTCAAGAAGCTTTGAACAACGTAAGTATGCAAAAGCAGTATCTAGTCAAGTGGTGTCTGCCTTTTATATAATATATTAAATATGTCACTATTTCCTAACTGTATCCTGGTTTTCCCCAAGAACTTGCAGGAGCTGCATTTGTTTCGAAAAATTGGGTTGATGGATAAATAAGCCATCTTTTAAGTTGAATTAATTGGTTTTATAATGTTATGTTTTATGTTACATATGTGTCTATCTTTATGAGCAGGTTCTTGAGGACCGAATCCCATTTCTGATGGGTTCCATACGGGACATTCATCATCATATGCCAGACAACAAAGATTCAATGGTGAGATATTACGGCTAGATTTGAGCTGGGATTCATTTCATAAATGCTTATATTCTTATTTTGTTTCTTTTTAACATTTTTACAGTTTGCTTTTGGGTTGTTTTTAGTGATGGGGGAGAGATTGGACATAAATTTAAATACATTTAGGCATTAATATAAGAAATCACGTTATTCAGTGACAAAAGCACTTTTATGTGTTAACTAATTTAACTGGGTGGATACTTTAAATAATTGTCGCATCAACATGCCACAAGTGGTTTTCAGTCTGACCTCAGTATTTTTCATGAATGATGAGTTTTATGAGGTTTGAATGTGTTTGTGTATTGTGAGTTAGGATATATACAGATAATACTCATTTCGCTACTTAAACAGAGTATATTTATCAAAGCTGTTTACTGACACTTCAGTAGAATGCATCTGTTAAAATATGTAATATGATGTAATAATAGTATAGAGCAATACTTACATGCATGCCTGCTTATGTATTATTGTATATTATTGTATGATACTCTGGGAGTAGAAAACTTCAATCTTTTATCTAGTCCTCCCTCTTAGGAGGAATTTCTTTTTTTTTTTCAAAATCCTCAACACAAACAGTTTTGCATGCATCATGTACGCAATAATAATTGGATTTAGCATTCAGCATAAACATTTTCTCTGCAGCCTGCTGCTTTGAAGCTACAGGTGTGTATAGTATACAATGCCTAGCAGATGCGTTTGGTTTGCTTTCAGTTTCTTATAAACATTCTTTAGTTGGAATATACAAAGTTTCTTTGATATATTAAAAAAAATTATTTATCAATTTATGTGTTTTTTGTTTTTTATTTCTATGATTAGTTTTCAGAGTAATATTTGCCACTGCCATACTTTGGTTTTTGCTTTGATTGTAATTTGAAGGGAATTCAATCTGCATGTGCAATTTTCTAAGAGCTCTCAGACCTCTCAGACCTTTGAAAACAAAATGTGTTCATGCTATTAAGCATCTGGCGTAGGCATTTGGAAGGTTTTTTCCCCTTAGTATCTAAATTAAAATTTTATACTATGTTACTTCTGAACATGTTTAGTGTCCCATTATTGGAGCTATAATTTAATGTGCAGTTATAGCAGGTTTTCTTTTTCCTTCAAGCAGATTTGTTCAGTGGTCTGTAACTGTAGACATCTCATGAAAGATAACCTGTAGTTTGCAGTCATGCATGCATTGCACTACAGGCAGCTCAGTTTTATTGTCTGTCTGTAATATTGTACAATCTAGGTCACTAAAAATGATTATTGTGAGCTCTCTTGAAAATGTGCTATGAGTGTTTAAATTAGATTTTGGTTTATTCATACTTTAAATGTTAAGTATTTTTGTTGGGAAGGAGTTTGATATTTTTCTTGTCAGAGTGAACAACTGAAAAAGTAATACTATATCTTTTTTTCTTTTTAACTTAAAATGTTTTAGGTTAAAATCTTTTTTCTAAAGAAAGACTGCATGATACCCATTCTGTTTGATGCTGAGCTGGTTTTTTTTTTCTCTTTTTTTAATTATATGTGTGTAGAGTATTGTCTGTACACATGGAAACTGTGTTGGAGTGATATTTCTGTCTTGTATCATATTGAGACAATTGTCATTTCCCTTTGACTGTGTGACGGTGTGTTGCCTTCCCACTTCATTTACTAGTACATTGTACTGAAGACTAAAATAGGTTTGAGAGCTACTGAATTAATATATTGATATTGTCAGAAGTCAATAAGAGGTGAAAGTAAAAGCTAATACTTTTTATCCACAAGAGTTTTAAAAATTTACTTTAAATTATCCTGGAAAGTCTTATAGTCGTGTAATGCTCAGTCCTCGTGGAAATTATGAATGGTACATTGAGCTTGAAAGTCTACAACTCTAATCTTAACAAATGGTAAAATTATGAAAGCAGGAACAGAAGCTGAGTAATTATTGATTTCATCTCCAGGAGATTTTTGGCATTAAAATTTGGTAACTTTTGTTTCAAATAGGTGGTTAATGAGCTTGCCTCTTCAGCTGGCGAGGTATGTGATGTGGACCCCACCTTGTGCAATGCACTGCGAGCACTGAAGAGTGGTATGCATTCTGTTTGACTATAAGTAAATTATAATTAACATTTCTGTTCTTGTTGGTAATGCTCAGCTGTCAGGGGTGGGTGGGGGGATGAAATTTGCGTTATCAGCCTTGTCAGTCTTTAAACTTATTGGTAATTATTTCTTGATTGACATTTTATTTATGCTTTAACTCCATCAGGTTTTGTCCTGTAAATTTTAACCTACAAAGATTTTATGTGGAACATGATAAGTACCTGCCCTTATCATTCCTTCAGCTCAGTATTAATTTTACATCTGACTTTGAATACACTCAGGAAAATCCATGTAAGTCACTTTTCATCTAACAAATGTGTTTTGTTTCAAAAAGGCATCTTTTAATTTATGGGAACATTACACTGTAATGTATTCCATTGTTTTGAAAGTGATACTCCAATATTCTAGTTAATTCTTGTAACATGAAATTTTGCTGGCACCATGTTATCGTGATTAGTCACTATTAAAAATAGTTCTGACATTCCTCACATTGAGAAAGAGTTTCCACTCCTATTGCAGAGCATGCAGAAGATGAATATACCATAGCCTGCCTGCTGTTTGTGTTTGTGGCGGTATCTGTTCCAAAGCTTGCTCGTTCAGAACTGTCTGTCTACAAAGCCTCTCTAGAGGGTAAGTGGCTTGGTGCCTACTGCTCACCAAAGCAACGAGTAACAGCTGGGTGTAGCTGGATTTGAGTTTCATTAGCAAGTGTCAAATATGAAGTGCAGAAGGTTGAAGGCACATGATTGTGTTTCAGAGTAGAGGCTAACACCCTTAACCGTCACATCCCACTTTCCCCTCCCCCTAAAAAACAAAAGATTCACTGTGAGTAGAACATGAAGTTGAGCACAGAACATGAAGGTTGGAACAAAGGGAAACAACTTTATAGATAATTTGTTGTTGACATCGGCAATTCTTTCTTTGGCAACAGAAAAACAAAAGATGATGAAGATTAGTGGTGTGAATATCAATGTAAAAGTATTTGAAATATTTGTGTATAGTTTTAGAATCAATGCATTACAGGTCACCTCAACAATGCTCACTGCTTGGCCAAGTCTATCAATGCTCTTGCCGGTGCACTGTTCTCACTGCATGGGCCTGGAGACACTGAGGCTCGACTACAGGAGTTTTTAGCAGTAAGTAAAGGACGTTGTATGTAAGATATGTAAATATCTTGTAATGGGAATATATAATCTGAAGAAAAATGAAGAATAGTAGTAGCTACAGTGTCTAATGGGGCTGGTATGGTTTGACGAAGAAATGTAACAAATCAGAATGTGACCGTATGTGCATTGATAATTATTAAAGTCTTTTTGTTCTTCTTTTAGTTCACGGCCTGCAGTATACCAATTTAAATTTCTTTTGGTGTCCTATTAAAATGTATAAGAGATGGAGGGAGTTTAAAAGAAAAACTAATGTAGAGCTGATTTGTTCTTTGCATTGAAGCTTGCATCATCAAGTCTTCTGAGACTGGGATCTGAGAATGAGAAGGAAGCAGTGAAAAACAGAGAATCTGTTTACATCCTCTTAGATTTGGTGAGTAGTTTACAATGTGTATATGTGTGTGCACGCGCAGATCACATAATGGCACATATCACGATATTCTCTTCAATTTTTCAAAAAAAAAGAAATTCCCTATTCTTGAGTTTGGAGGTTCATATAAAATGTACATGCAGACATTTGGTAAAATCTTACAATGGAGCATCTTTGTCTATCATGGTACATGTGCATTGATCGATTGCTCTTACCTAGAAAGTTAGTATCCCTATGAATCTTCAGTCAGCCCAGCAATGGAAGAATAAGCAGGACTATGTGAAAACAAAAACTAAGAAAAGCATTATGACATGGGTTTTAAAAGTATTATTTCAATATTTAAATAAATGAACTTGAATTTAAAGGTGTTTCAAGTCATGGTTGCTGGAGTGAAAGCAAACTAATTGATCTCTGTACAACAACCCTCTCAGTTACGACCTGATTTGGAAGGATTTTAGCAAGTCTCAATAGGAAAGTTTTACTGTTGTTGTGTGCTTAGAGAAGAATGTCTCTAATTTCTGACTGAGTTGTCTAAGAACTTGCCGCTGAGTGTCTTAAGCACAAAAGTATCTTCACTATAATTTCCATCTGCACAGATTGTTCAAGAATCTCCTTTTCTGACGATGGATCTGTTGGAGTCCTGTTTTCCATATGCACTGCTGCGCAATGCCTACAATGCTGTGTACAAAGCTTCTGCCAGTGATAGTTGAAGCACTTGGCAGATTTCCCTTTCAGTATTGTTTCATTTAACATACTTTTCTGTCATTTGTAGTAATGTGTGTGCTGTGCATTGACCTTGTATTATAATAATAGTTAAATTTTGTAGAGTGCATTTCTTCATGCAAAGGTGAGCCCAATGTGTTCTACATGAAAGACTTCAAACAGACTCAACTATAAAAAGAAGCATAAGCACCAGCAAATGGATGACATGATGGAAAACATAAAGTATCATCTATACATGTTCACCTTCCCCACCTTTTTTATAGATGGTTTGTAAAGCTTTTGTAATTATGGCATTATGATGATTGTTAAAAATACGTAATCACTAAAATGTGGCATTCCCAAACTGAAGGAAACTGACGACCAGAGTGCATTGTCAAAGTTTATCTGTATCCGCATCAAACAAGATTTAAGACCTTGAGGGTTGCCCCAAAAGTTGTTTTTTCTGAGGCTGTATGACATGAGAAAAAGATGATTGGTTATCGTAATATTGACATTACCTGTTGACCTGACCATAACATCTGCGAATGTTGTCAGTAGAATCCGTACATATTTAGAAGTATATTCATGTTCACAGAAGCACAAATTCATGGACAGAAAAAGTATTTACTAGAACTAATATATTAATGTTAAATAATTTTTTTTTCTATCACAGGGTATTGAGAAATATTGGTGTTCTTTTTCCAAAATTAAATCTTGCCCTTTTTAAAATGTGTTACTAGATAAAACGTGTTAGATAAATGTGTTTCAGTTAATTTCTATATCAGGTTTTCATTTTTAATTCACATCTTTTATTCTTCTTTTCCTTATGGAAAGTGTATTCTCACTGGTTGAAATTAAATCTGTTGCAACCTTTGTAAATAACATGATTATTCTGAACTATTTTGATTGTTATATCATGATTAGTCATACATGTGAGACTGGAAATACAAAAGGCATTGGACAGTAAAATAGATGTACATTGCAGGTGCAATAGTAGTCATTGGATTTTTTTTTTAAATCCACAGGAGGTTTTGCTGTTTTGTATAGGATTATGATGGCAGTGACACCATTTACCTGTATAGGTGGACTGCTGTCTGTCTGCAGAGACCAATGCTTAGTCTCTTGCTAAGTTCACTGTTAGAGCGAGCCTAAACAATGAATGGGACTAAACCAGAAGCTTTGTATACACCAGCCTTATTTAAGTATTTCATTAGAAAAAAATCATCTGGAAGCAGTCCAGTAATACAAGTTCGTGGTCACACTGCATTTAAGTACTACAGTGCCAAGCTCTTTAACAGTTGACTGGGCTGAGCTCTGTACAAGATTTTGTTTTTTGAAATGTGTGAGCAGTCTCCATTCCTTCTGAAGATACATTACTCAAAAAGGTAAAAATTCTGGCATCAGGAATGTAAATGGCTGTGCTTAATTATCAGGGCTATTGCCAGTCTTGAGTCTATATGTTAATTAGGTGAATCCACAACATCAGAGGTTTTACTTTTGCTCTGTATGATGGTGGTGAGGTGGTGACTATTATATATTATATATCCAGAAGGAGTTAGGGGCAGTAGGGTTGTTCACTGAAGATTTATTGGCATTCAGTCTTGTAGTGAGCTCAGGTCAGTCATATGAGGATCAGGTGGGGAAACTGTTTTGCACTTAAGTAGATGTTTATTAAAAAAGTAGAGAAAATGGCATACAGAAAAAATGTTTGCACTGACTACAGCCTCTCTTATTTATTAGATTTTGATTTGTTGAACTCGGGCTGCAAAATAGTTTGTTTAAAAATGTGGGGGAAAAATCTGTTTTTGAAATTTTAGGAATAGTGAAACTGGATCAAAAAAGGTGAAAGATGATGGCAGATTTTGTGTGTGAGTGTGTGTGTGGGTGGATGGCTGTGTACATGTAAATGCATGTGTGTGCTCAAGTGTGTAGTGTTCCTGTGCATGACTGTATTCCTATTCGCTTGAATGATGTTATTTGCAAATCTTCTGACTTTTCTCTTTCCTTCATAATCCAAGGACCAAAAGACAGAAGAAATTTTTCATTTTGCTATTATATTAAATACCTTTGATACAAGTGCTATTGATATTTATTATGTACATTTTAAAGAAGGCTTTTTTTTTCTTTTTGCCAAAAATAAAATTTTCTCAGTACTGTCTTAATTATTGTATGACTGTGTTTCATTTGAAAGGAACGGGGTATGAGTACCCTTTGTGCACATTGGAAGTTGAGGTCTCCATGTTTTGATAATGTCCACTAAAGAATTTATGTGTGGGTTTGTGTTTCAGATAAACTTTAATAATGAAATTATCAGCAGGTTGAAATTTATTTTCTTTTAATTTTTAGGTATAGATCAGTGCATGATATTATTCTCCAACCTCTGGGTGAATATTTCATTCCCCTTCTTCTGTTCTCGAGATAAACTCCGACAAACATGGTATAACACCAACCGATTTACCTGTGACTGCCAAGTGATGTAGAAAATTACTTTGTACCTTTTCTCACTATTATATTTGACTGTACACAAATTACTGTATTTTTTTCCGCCAAAAATGTGGCAATGCGCGTGCATATTTTACCATACCTTAGCACCTTCCAGAGATAGTCTCCATCATTTCCTTACATTAGACAGCATCAACTCCCTCCCTCTCCAAACATAGGTAACTCTCACAAACGCGTCCACATTAACTGCCATACTTCCTCCTCTTCACCAATCCGGCCAGGTGAAGCGGGTCACGACCTTTTCACGCTGATCACCTGCACGTGTTAAGAAAAGCCAATAAAAAATGAACCGTTCTGCACCCCTTAAGGGTTCATCTTGCAAACAAAAGTCAAGGTAGTGCAATAAAACATCTTTTCTGTCGTCTGTGCCGTCTCTTCCGGTCCTGCACACCCAACCACTCACCGCGATAGCATCACGAAGAAACAGTTTCGGAATGCTGATTGCGAATACTCATCAAACATATTTAATACTACGTCAGCGATAACTCGACTGGTTTTTCTCACACGTGGATTGCAAAGATTTCTAGGGTGTACGAGGTGGAAAGACGATGAAGTGTTGATAGTGATGACTGCTTGAGGAAGTGGGAGAATGGAGAGAAAGACAAGTTTTGAGAGAGACAGAGGAAGAGAGACAAATTTATTGAGTGTAGACTGAGCCTTTAACTGAAGAATGATTTTTAAAAAAGTATTACTGTATATATTCTTTGTTCGTACTTTAGAACAAATTTTGAAACCAGGTTATACTAATAGTCTACAGAAGCTATATACTCAATAAGTAAGATTGTGGGATGTGGGTTCAGATGCCGTTTATCCTCTCACCCGACAGACTAGACAGCTCGCTGTGATGTAGCCCCAGCTGCTGGTGGTGTAATACTTTAAGAACCGACTAAAAACTCGAGAAAGGAAGACATTTAATCACAAACAAGAGACAAAGCCAGGAAACCCATTGCACAGACAATAGCAAAGCTGTACGGATTCAACATTGCACAAATAAAAAAAAAAGCAGACATGACAAGACTGGGGTATGTGGTAAATAAATTTTGCCAAAAATGCCGTCAAAAGATTTATTGAGCATATACATTTTTTAATATGTTGGTAGTGATGACAAAATCACCTGTTGTGTCTGATGATCTCTGAGCTTTTCTTTATTATTCGGCTTTACTTCTTGGCTGTGTCATGATGCTGCCAGAAGAATTCAACCTCTCTCCTGGAACAAACCTCGAGATTTTTTCCCTTCAAAAAAATTATATATATATTTAAGTTTGTAATTTTACTGTAAAATACAAGGTTCGTTCTTAAATGAATTTGATGCATAGGTACATTAGGTGAGTGTGTACTCGTACTTAGGAATATGTGTGTGTGTTCATTTTACCCACATTTCTGCGTGTGAAGTAGATTTTCTGCCATACTCAAACAACCATCAGGTTATTTAGAGAATTTTTACGACCATTTGCTGCAGAAATGATTTCAACTTTTGTTTATTTTTTTTTAAGCATCTTGATCACCTACTAATAGGAAAAACAACCACACAGCACGAACACACCGCCACACTCTTGCTGTACTCGGGTACTTACTCTCTGTTTCTAGGAAGAATTTCTAGGATTCAGCTAGCTGTGAATTATGGCATGTAAAAAAAAATTACAGGATCTCTCAATTACCAGACAGATACGGGTATCTTCAGTATACGTCGGGTAGCGCTTAAACATCGCGTGGGGGGCGCGTGTTTCAGATAAACACTCACTTTGAGACCGCGTCATATTTTTGTGCTCGGGTGCAGGTGCAGGGTCAGTGGATTCACACCTGCAGCAGGGAGGGACGTGAGGCGAAGTCAGAATGTCTGCCGTGTTTCCGAGCGAACAGTGCCAAGAAAAATGTCTTTTCCAAGCCCTACACCCCGGGGGTAGCTGGCTGCACACACGGACCATATGAGATGTGGGTTTTAACGGTCTTGTTTTCTTTCTGCCGTTTTGCAGCTGCTGACTCTTCTTGAAGTGTTTTGGAGAGGATCTCCCACTTTTCTTCAAAATTTAAGTATACATGCCCGACAGAAACCTCCATTGCACGTTGTTGTTTTTTTAAAAATTTACTTGGCTGTTAAAGACAACAACGGAGCTCTGTCGGACAGAGGAGAGGACGGGAGAGAGAGAGGCTGTTCTGTGAGTCTGTGTTCTCTCTAGCACACGATCTTTATTGTCAAGAGATTTCTTTAGATAATTTTTTATGCTTCGGTCGTTGCGTGTATCGCAATGCAACAGCAACTGTTGGGTAAGTGAAAGATGAGGCAAACATTACCTATGTTTACTCTGCTTCTTACATGCCACTCCCATGTGTCCCACAAACACCGGCTCTAGCATGCGTACAACACAAGGTTAACCAAGTCCCAAAGATGAAGAGAGAAGCATGCAGTAGTTGTGGTCCATCCATCGGATCCTGAGAGTTGTTGACACGAAGAGGAGACACGTTACGGGTACCTGAAGGCCAGCGTGAGTATTGTTCAGCCAAATTCTTTAGTCGTACAGCCAGACCCCTGATGTAGAAAGATACCATCACATAATACACAACAATGTGGACATATATTTGACTTATTGTGGAAGCTGTACTCTGCAGTCTCGGCATGATCACAAACAGCTGCAACTGGCATGTCCTCCCTGGCTGTCTCTCTCCCCTCCCCCCCGTCTCTCTTCCTACCCCCTACCCCCCACACCCACTTCCTGATATTTTCTTCTTTTACCCTTGTTGCTCTCTGTGGATTGAAAGAATATGTGTCAAGAACAAAATTATTTGAATAAGTACCCACTGCAATGAACAAAAGTGTGTAAGAATAAAAATTATAAGACTTTTCGCAACTCTCTATCTCATGCAGGTCATCAATTCATTTTTTTTAACGGGGTGCGCAGATGCTGTGGCATCGCTTTTCTCGATATGGATGTGTATAAGTAATGTAACATGACGCTGAATACCCGCTTATCGCCCGGCTAGGACGGACATCAGAAGGACAGACAATCCCTAAAAATGCCGCTACAAACTGCCGGAGGGAGAGAGAGAGAGGGTGTTTGTATGTATGTGAGAGTGAGTGTGTGTGTGAGAGTGAGTGAGAGTGTGTGAGAGAGAGAGCACAGCTTTTAACGCCTGTCTCTATTGCCTCAAAGAGAAGATTGAAGTGCGAAGTAAACCCTGTGGCGATAGTCTGTACAAGAGAGAGACATTGTAGACATTGTAGACATCTGGCTTGTATGTCGCCAAAGTTCCCCACTCCCCAGGCAAGTAGATGTAAATACGGGTAGTTTCTACCCACAAAGCACTCATGCGCACAGACGCACTCGCACACAAACAGAGGGGCAGTCATTTGAGATAAAAGAAACAGAAAAACTGAGGAAAGTAAAGATACAGGAGAAACGAAAGGAAGAAATTAAAGATGGATAAACAGAAAGGAACGCAAGAGAGAGGGATGGGAGAGAGAGAGAGAGTTTGAGATTGAGACAGACAGACAGACAGACAGACAGACAGACAGACAGACAGACAGACAGACAGACAGACAGACAGACAGACAGACAGACAGACAGACAGAATAGCGCAAAAAGGAAATAAAAAGGTTAAACACATAGGAGGAGACGATCGTAGCTCCAAGGCAGTGGCATCGTATTGTTCAAAAACAAATTAACCCTGAAAATAGAGATTTTCCACCGAGGTGACTAGGTGTTTTATGCCCGAGGTAAGAAGGTTTGTAACCGACCGTTATGCTGCACACTCCAAGACAATCTAGACAAACTGGAGATGTGTGTGTGTGTGAGAGAGAGAAGCACTGAGTGGACCTTGAATGTCACCTTATTGTTCCAAGCTCTGTCTGGGTCTGTCTTTTTTCTCCTCATCCTCTCCCTGACCCCTCAGACCTTATCTTCTCTATCCGTGCGCAATTTAAAATAGTTGTAGCTTTGTGAGATAAAAAGAACTCGTAAAAAGTATTCGAAAGCTTGATGCATCAAGTTTTTTATTTACAAATGTTATTTTTAAAAAATTACATTTAAAAACTACTAATTTTTCAGAATCACTGTTGACCCACGGCTTTGATTAAATTACTTTATTCCTCAACTTGAACAATTAGAACTGACAGAGAATACAATGTTTTAACTAGATGGTGGTCCTTGTAACTTTGCTTTGCATGTTAAACAGTTTCTATATGAGAAATTTCCTAACAAATGGATTGGAAGAGGTGGACCATTTTCTTGGCCTCCACGTTTGCCAGATCACTGATGTGATTGCTGAAACTACAAAAGAACAACAAAATCGTATTAATATATGTATTAGGAATAATGGTGTGCATTGCTGACAATTAAAACTGAAATATTTATTCTTTCTAGTCCTTGTTAGAGATTTTTTAATCATACATACTTACAAAGTTATGACTTTTTAAAAAAATTGCACACGGACTTTATGGATACCCAGGGTACATTATATTTACCTTATTACCTTAAATATACTGACAGCTAGTGGTTAGACCATGACATTGATGTTACCTACAGCAATAAGCTGACCACACACCGGCAAAACGGTTGTCATCATTTAAATATGTGCTGTGGTATTTTCAAGCAAATGACTGTCATCAATATTAAAAAATCTGTAAAAGGTCAGAATAGTTTTTTTACCCATTTATATTTCATCATATTTATTTAGCTCGCTGCTTTTCCCCCAAGTTCATTAAACAATGATATAACTTGCACTGTCTGACCACAAAAATAATATTTTATTACGAAAGTACGGAGTTGTTCTTTTTATTCGTTCATTCACTCTGAACACTTCAACCAAACTGTCGCGTGTGAATGCTGTCGTTTGGTCACTCGTGTTTCTAAGGACACCGCTGTCCTTCAGGGTGGACGAGACCCTCCAAGGGTAGCGTGTCAACACGACTCATGATGTATTACAAAAGGTTACAATTTACAGAAGGCGGAGTGAGCATCCCCCATCACGTGGCATAATTTCCTGGGGCGGGTAACCTGACTCACAGCATCAGCTCGCAATGTTGGTAACCTGACTCTCGGAAAATACCTACCACTGCATCACCGCCAGTTCCGGCCGCTGGAGATAAAGACCACGTGCATGGGAATGCGCGCGCTGGGGGAAAAAATGAGGTAGGGGGGAAAAATGGAGGAGAGAGGGAGAGAAAACCTCTCAGAGCTCTCGACAAACAGCGCCAACAACTGCACGCAATACACGTGGGACGAGAGGGGGATGCCGAGGGGATGTGGAGGAGGTTGAGAAGATCCTCCCTTCTCGGAAGGATATAGTGTGAATAGAGAGAAAAGAAAGAATAGCATCTTACTCGAATGATGAAATGTGGAACTCGACTGTATTCCTCTGTGGCTAGTTCTGTCATTCAACCCACTCACCCATCCCCAACCCTGTTTTTTTCTCTTTTTTTTTCAAAAATTTTCATGACTGCTCATAAAACTCTGACGACCCACCAAACACGTGGTTGCACAGACCACACAGAGAGCCACAGCAGTTGCTTTTGAGCTCAGTAATAAATAAATAAATAAAATAATGAAGCGAAGGTATTTCGTGAATATCGGTGCGGTGACAGACGAGAAGATGTCCCATGAGACGAGGAATGAAGAAAAAAGATTACAGAAAAGTGAAAAAGGTACAGTTTAGGAAAAGTAAAGAATTCTTTTAACCGGGGGAAGAATGAAAGAATAAAAGAGAGCTGAGAGAAGGGAGGGAGAAAGAGAAGAAAAAGAAGAGAAGAAAGAGATGGGAACTAGCTACAGAATATTAAATGACAAGGACGGCTTTGACGAAAAACAGAATGAGGAAATGGAGGAATAATAGAAAGACGAAATTGATGAATAAAAGAAATACGAAATTGAGGAATAAAAGAAAAAAAATTATTTTACCTGTTCAAAATTATCAAAATCCGATTTGCGAAATTTCTTTCGTCATATTTCCCACGTCTAGCCTCCCTTTCCCAGATTTAATGAAAGAGAAATGAGAAATTATGGTCCAAGTAATCTATAAATACCGTGTAGCCTCCCTTTCCCAGATTTAATGAAAGAGAAATTATGGTCCAAGCAATCTATAAATAAATGTATAGGCCAAATAATCTATAAATAGACACAAGTAGATGGTTTGGCAAGAAGGACGGAAATATTTTCGCAGACGTGAAAGAGAGATGGGAAGGGTTGCCAGTGACAGTGGTGGGGAGGGGAAGAGGCAGCATCTCCAGATAATCAAGTGTTGCTGCAGCTCGCAGTCAAGTTCTTACAGTTTTAACGGCGCCGCAGGTGAAAGTCTCTCAAGAGGCGGCACTTCAAGTCAAGGACTACCTGCCTGCCTCAGTCCAAGACATCACAGGCGGCCCCTCCACAGACCGCATCACAAGTTAGCTCTCACTTCTCTCCACCTCCAAACATCAAATGCCATGGAATGACGGAAGCTGTCCTTCGTTTAGTTGTTGGTGTTTGACCTGGCAAAGTTTTCTCTCCTCCTCGAAGTTGTGTGTTTATCTTGTTCTTTCACGAGAGACTTGATTATTGCCACTAATAAAAGCTTTCCTACTTTCTGGTTGTTATTAACAGAAGTCCATGCCATGGGTGCCGACCTCTAGCTCTCAAGCCCACCCCAAAATTCTATTAAAGTAGCAACTGATGAACAAACTTAACTATATAGACACTTATTTTGTCTTATTACCAACACAGGAAGTATCACGCAATCTGTTGGACTTGTGTGTCTGTACCTAAAACTACTTTTCCCAAACTATGGTCTGAAGATATGATGCAGTATACAGAGAACTTTAATATAAGACAGTCAGAGTAGTGTAAAGTGTTATCTAAACTATTTCAGAATCATTCCAACATGATTTTCATAATTCTCTTTGTGACTAGATGGACAGGTCCCCACCATCCGTGGTCTAAATTTCAAATAAAAGTTTCACGTAGAAAATAGTTCGGTGAAAAGAGCTAACTGTTGAAATGTTTCAATATTATTATCCATTTCTTCGTTTTCATGACCTGCTGTTTTAGAGTTGATTTATGTATATGTTCATTCATTTATTTCATTGTATTTTTTCTAGATGGTGGTTGCAGAAAGTTGTGACTTATTCAAAATAAAACTCCGGCAGGGAATTTAAGGAGAAATCAGAAATTATGTTAATCAGAGGAAGAATGGTATAGAAAACTAATAATCGAAAACGAGAATTCAATAAAGGAAAGAAAGAAAAAACAAAACAACAAAAAAAACAAAAAAACAAAAAAAACAACAACAACAACCAAAACATAAAAAAACAAAAAATGATTCACGCAAGATGCTGTTGGGCATTATTTTGCTTCACGTACAACGCGTTACATAAGAGTGAGGACGAGGAGACCCTCTCACCGACTTCGGCCTGTGAATGAGGACAGTAGAATCGTTTGAAACGAAAAGCCAAATAAATTATGGGATTGTGGACACAGCTGGAAGTGTAGCGGTTCTGTCCGTACCCGCCCTCTCTCGCCTCGTCCCGTACCCGAGCGCTGCACCCTTCGCGGCAGTGGCGTCGGCGGCGTGCCCACGTGACTAGGACTCCGGCCTCGGAGGTTGTGGGGTGGATGGGAGGGGAAGGGATGGTTGTGGGGGTAGGGGACTGGGGGGGGGGGTAGGGGACTGGGGGCCGGGGGCTTGACTAGACAACAGAGTCAGCGCACGGCAGCCAGTTGCCAAGAACAGGACCGACGAGAAGCACAGCCGTGCGGTACCTCCCGGTCCTCCCTGATAATTGTCAGAACAAGCCGGCCTGCAGAAGTTTGGAGGCGATAATAAAATCGTCGACAGGGTAAATTAAGCGGAGGGAACTGCGTCCGCCTTTGGTCGTAACAGCAGCCTAGAGACTCACGTGCCAGAATTCTACAGAGTCACGAACCAAACGACTACAGCGTTGCATGCCAGAAGTGTACGGCGTCACGTGTATACGTCACGCGCCACAGGTCTATAACGTCACGCGCGCGCCAGAGGTTGGTCTACGGTGTCGCGAGAGAGACGTCTGCATCGTCACGTATCAAGTCTACAGTGTCACGGGTGTACAAGTGTGACGTCACCTGGTGATTCCGCTGACAGGCTGGGTGACCCTGGTGACAGGGTGGGTGACCCTGGTGATGGGCTGGATACACAACGAGCTTCACGACGTTCGTGGCGACTACTTGGAGAAGTGTTCTCCTCCGTGTGCTGAGTGCACAGAGGCAAGAAAGCCTTGAATGAGAGGTCGCGTGTGTCACGGTCACGTGCTGACAACGGCGTGAGATTCTGCCCGGGTGCACCGACGTCTTTCATCACAGCAGGTAACACCTGAGGCTGTAAAGATTCGACTGCACTGAGAATTATCTAGATCGTATTTATGCAAAGCTTAATTTATGTTCTGATTAGCACGAAAAAAAATTAGGCCACTGAGTACAAAACGCTAAAACACATATTTAAATGCCTGCCAACTGTCAAAATTACTTATCTGTTGTTTGTTTATTAGCTGCATCAAGGGAGTGAATCGAAAGTTTACAATAGAATTTGCAGTCTTAATTTTACTGCTGCCTGCGAAAATTCGCTAAATTTTTTTAAGCAATTTATTTTCATGCTTGGTGTTCACAAAGAAATCGAACTAGTGACGTCATGTTTGTACACTGATTAGCCTCATTAGCGTGTGGTCCAACTGTTCAGATGTTGTCTTAACAATGTAGTCGTATAGACGTACAACTCTGACGTCAGTGTTGTTAACCCTTTTTGTGCATGGCGATGTTTGTAGGCATGTATTTCGAGAACAGCAGGTTGGATGAGGGATGCGGTGAATATTCCCCCAGATTTTGCGAAGTAGTATCTTACACTTGGCAATACCCAGCTGTCATCCCACTTGACCTTTAACCTAAACATCTACTCGACCAAGACTATGATATTTGCAGCCAGTCCCGTAACAACACGAGAACAAAAAAATTTAAATTTCAGTTCATTTCTTTATTTGTTGTTCAGATGTTCCACGGTTCAGAAAGTCAATGTGAGCTAGAAATTAAATTTTAGAAAACAGAAATAATTTTTGTTGAAAGCTGCAAAGTTGAAAGAAGTTCACATACAGCAGTGATTGCTGGAAAAGTCGTAGATAGTAAAGATCGACAGGTCACTCCTGGTACGTAGTAATTAGAGACATGCCGACAGTCGGGATAACGATGACGGAGAGGAGTTCTCATGTGTAATTGCTTTAGACATTTTTTTCTGCTTTAAAAACAGTGAAGAATTTACTCGTTGTCATAAACACCATCACCTGGGAGCCTCACCTGTCCATCAGGGACATCACGTGACCCCTAAAATATGTTAATCATAAATCTTTTCATTTTTTTATCGCCCGCTCCTGCAATCCTAAATACATGAATGTCATTGGATATGCGTAGAGGAATTTCTTAATGATTTCAGACTGTTAGCAGAAATTTCTTCCTAGTGCATGTTATTACAAAACTTCAATTAATTGATTAAATAATTAATATACTTATATATATATATATCTAAAGCTTGCAAACACGCAAGAGCAGTTAGGCGACGGTCAGAACATTAATTGTCTCTCAAGGTTCTCAAGCATTCACTAATTACTTTTATCTTCGGTTTTTTTTCTCTCTCTGCTTCTTTGATTGTCTGCTTCACTTCCTGTGTCTGTCTGCCTTGTCCCCTTATCTGTATTCTTTATTTATTTCTTTCTATCCTTCTTTCTCATTCCTTCATTGAATTTAAGTGCTTCCATTCCAAGAATTGCACACTTAACCAGCAGTCTTAACAAATAGCAGAGAACAGCAATTTACACCAGAAAAGTTTCTAAGAGAATAAAAAGGAACAAGAAAAATAAATAAGAAAAGACGATATCAACAAGTTTCGGTGATAAAAGATCTTCAGCACGAGTTCAAGTAAACTGGATGTTTCTTTTCTTTTCTTTTCTTTTCTTTTCTTTTTTTTTTTTTTAAATTCTCCCCCATCAGAATTTTCCGCTTGGGACATCTTTGTTTGAGCGAGAAGTATTTGCCGAGGGCCTGAACTAAAATGTCTCATTAAAGTTTCTCCAGGGATGGATTAAGTTTCGCACCGGTTACCTTGGATAGAGAGAACGCCGTCAGCTGGGAGAGTGCGTTGCACCGCCATTCGACAAACTTCCTTCTTTCTCTCTTTCTCTGCAGCTGCTTCTCCATCCACAGCTAAATACAGCTGAGCGCTGTTTCAGGGGCACAGGGAGGGGGCCAAATTTTCCGGGCGGGCAATTGAATATCATTACTTTATCTCTTTGTCAACATCTCAATTTACTGTGACCCACATCTGGCCGAGCGAGAAAAACTGTTTCATGTCCGCCCGCTTCTCTCTTGTGTGTATGTGTTTCTCTGTTGGTCGGTAGGTCTTCTTATCTACTTGTTCGTGATGGTCCCCAGTTTTCCTACCCGGGGTATGTGACTGCTTTTCCGACTCAATGTTTTCATCTTTTATGTTTGTATCGTTTAGGTTCCAGGTTCGATTTGCATGGAAAATATTTTCTTGTTTTGCGATGTTTCCATGTTTTCACTTAAAACGGTTTTGTTACAAATAGAGTCGATTGTTTGTTTACTTTAGTTTGACGAGGCATTTATGAGCGTATGATCATTATATAATGTCAGACAGGCAGACAGACAAACAGAAAAACCATTTTTTATTCATCTCAATACCCCTTCTCTTCTCTCGTGACTCTCCTCCCATAACTTCCCTCAACTGTTTCAATTATATCAAGTTTCTTTTCTCACCCACCAATCTTTTCGTCTATCAACTTAAAACACTGCAGTAGACTCTCAACCTTTTTCATTTGTTTCCCAAAGTTTTTGCTGTTAATAATAACAGCCAAGAAGTGAGATTGAGTTACATGACCACAGAATCACGTGATCAGAGATAATTTAGACATTTGTCAGGAATCGGCGAAAGACAGGAGTCAAGCTACCCGGGTCATGGAGGTGCGTTTCATGGAACCTGATGGAGAGGAACGTCCACTGGTTCCAGCGTTCCTCACAGGAACACGATCACGCAAGCGATAACACTCGACCTTTCGTCGCTGAGTGGCACGCGCTCTCCAGTCACGGAGATAGGGAGAGTTCTTCAACATGGACGCCAAAAACCGTCCCGTCAGCCCCGCGAAGACGTCGAGAGTCCAACTATCAAGTCCAATTATCCAAGTCGCTCGTTTCGGTGCATCAAGGTCAGCTTCTGCTCCTCCTTCGCCAAGTCTTGAGGCGACGATACCATTTCTCTGATTATCTTTCTCTTTCTTTTTTTCTTTTCTTTTTTTTTCTCCTTCACGAGGTTCCTTGGCAGTAAGACGAGCGGAACAAGCGGGCGTAGCCTCATGTAACAAAAGGTGCACGGAGGGCGTTGCAGTCGGCCAAGTCTCCATACAAAATGGTGGCAAATGTCTTCAGAGCCTTAAAGACTTTTTTCATCTCTGGAATTTTGCCATAAAATGTTTTGAGGAATTCCCTTTTCCCCCCGTCATCAGTTTTCTATCACGTGTTTCTCTTTAATGCAGAATGCAAACTACTAAAGGAGGGAAAAATAAACCAAATAAACCAAGGCTTTTTAGTATGATGGAGGTAGTTTGGTTCAGGGGACGCACTTAACATTTTATTTGAGTTTTTTTTCTAGTGGTGGGAGGAGTGGATACAAGACCAAATGAACCCTCTGTCTTGGAGTTTTTTTTTCTTTCTTTTTCCTGTGTGTGTTGGATATTACTTTTTCTTGTTGAAAAGAGATGCTGCAAGTATTATGATGAGGCAGGAGGTAATTAATGCAGTCTGTGTTTATTTAGCGCGCAGTGATATTACATGGCGCGGGGCGTAGACATCACAGGCCGTCATCACGGTAAAGCGGCGCGGAGCTGAGCAAATATTCAGTTTCTTTATTGCAAAAAGTTCCTTTTATGTCTTCTTGCTGAGGTTTGTGCTGTTGTCCTGTGTTCCGATCTCGTCTGTGCTTGTTGCACCTGTTTACTGGGCCGTTTGCTTTCGGTGATAAAAACTTTAGGTGATGGTTCGGAGTAAAACACGAATCGCTCCTTTTTTAAATGCTGCTACTTTTTTTTTTTAATCTGATTGTCGCATCAACAAATAAGTTTCATTCCTTCTTATATATTTTGTCGTATAATTTAGTTTTACTAAAAAGATTATCCTATCAAACAATGCTATAAACAGTTCAAGGGTTATGTATTTTGAAGACTGAAATAAGAAAACTAACATCAGGCATTGTCTCCTTGTTGCCCTTCCTCACCTGGTCCTCTGAGAAAAATATGTTTTGCCACACGGGAATCGAATCAACATGCTAGTTTTCGGGTTCGAAACGGGTTGTTCTAACCACTATAGTCTATCCACTCCCGTTAGTTCCAGTAAAAAAACAAACTGTTGTCAGAGAGTCCAGAGTTTAATAAAGGAAATTACTATTTATCATAATTGAAAAGACGAAAGGTAAGTGGATCAGTATAGTTTACTCTTCGTCTCTCAAATGAGAAATACATCGTCTCACTCAAATCGATGAAATTAAAACGAGTTGAAATGAATTTGTCATCAACATAGTTGACACCGAGGAAACATCTGACGTGGACAACAGTTTTTAATTTATTTAAAGTCTTTGGAAGAATGAGAAAAAGTAGTAGTCCATTTAAAGTTTGTAAGTTTCTTGTTGTTATTTCTGTCCTTGTCATCGCCTAATAATGACAAAGGATAAGTCATTTCTTATCTTTCTAGCCTACACTGCGAATCCAAAATTAAACATTCTCCCTCTTTCTCTCACTCTCAGGAAGACACACACACACACACAGGAAACGAAAGACAAAGTTTATGTGCAACAGCAGCGAAGATAAACAATACAACAAAGCTTACAGCATATGATTACATCTCGAGCACTAGTATTCGGAAGCTCTTGTCCAGGCAAATATTTCGAAAGAATACTTGAGAAGAGTTTGTAAGAGGCTTGATACCTCCCATGCAGGCCCTTCATGCACCCGGGCTTTTGATGTAAGTATGTGTGAGCTTGAGCGTACTTTACACGCCAATAACGGCGACAGTTATGTCCCTTGAAGTATCATCTCTAAACAGTCTCAGACCCACGACTGGCTCCACACACGCAGTTGTCTCCCGCTCTTATTTTCATGCCAGACTTACTCCGCAAACTTTTCTGGAACATTTTGTAGGATGTATTTCTTCAAGTCGTCGTCATGGTTCATAAACCACGTGATTCATGCGGAATTCAAGAAGACGATGTTGACGACGATGTCTGTGTGCGATGTACCCAGTCTCACGACCGTATCGTGCAGACAGGAAGAGGAGATAAGCAGCCACAACATACTTTCAGACCGGAGACCTTTCTTTTTATGAATCAGGGGAGACAACTATTTTCGTATTTCCTGTCCATACTTTCATGCTTTCTTTCTCGGATTTCTGTTCTGTCTGTGCTTTCTTCTTTCTGCTGGACTGCAGTCCAGACACTCATCACAAAGCTTTCGCTGCATCCATGATTTTTAAGATTAATTTTATTTAATTATGCCTTCTGTTCCCATACAAACAGATTTAGATAAAACTAAAGATTGTTGATTTTTTTCCCAAAAACTTTTTTTAAATTGTATAACTCGTGTTATTTACAGATACCCAGACGAGTGTCGCAGGGTTTTGTTTCAGCTTTATCAAGCTTTTGTTTTAAGTGGATTGAGCAGCAAATACATTTTGAACATCGCAGCTCTATAAATGTGTTTCTAGTATCATATATACGGAAAAACACAGATTATTATTTATTAGCCCAAATCCAACCTTTGATAATAAATTTTGTGCGAGTCTGGAATGATGTGATTTTCTTAATGTGTATATTGAATTTATTATTCATTTATTGCGTTGCTTAGCTTCTTAGCTTTTATAGGATTTTGTTTCTAGTTGTTTTGTTTGTGTTTGGCTTTTTGACTTAACTTTTTGTGTTGCTTTTTGTTGTTTTTCTTTTTTTAGAACTACAAGATAAAGCGAAATAAATGCATATTTTAAAAAGTAAACTTGTAGTATTTTTTCGGAGAATAATTTCCTTTTAATTAACCTTTTATTGTTCGTTTTGTGACTACTTTGAAAAATATTTTTGAACAGATTTTCTAATAACGTAGACATTCATTCTTTTTCAGAAACTGTCCAGTCAGGCACATTTGCAACCTAAAATGGTCCTGGAGAGTGGAGCTGTGGAACACCTTGTCCTGTCTCATCAGTTCGTCCCGTAACAGCGACTGGCGCAATAACCACAGCTCAGAATTCTTTGTTTTTAGAGACATAAAAGGTTCCATTAATAAATGTTTTCCAGAGTAGTATCCGAATAGACAGGTAGCATTTTCTCGTCAAGCTCGATTTATCACCAACTCTTCAGCTGACTTGTTGTGGAATGAATACCCAAGACGGTGAGGACATTCAGATATTACCATGGCAAACACATTGTGGGTTCTTCCACTTCTTTCCTCGCCATATTGTTTCACTGTGTCACCCTGGCACAGCCGACGGTTCAAAACTCGGTCTGGAAAACGGAAAAATCCGCCAATTTTCAAGAGACCGTTCGCCTCGAACCTTCTCGCATGCCACCGCTGCAGGTCCAGATCCAGCAGTCCATGGACCTGCTCTTGCTGGAACTGGAAAAGAGACGAGTGGAGACGGAGTCTCTGCGGACAGAGTTGGCCGATCTCAAACAAGGTTTGATGGACAACCGAGTGATCTTGAATCAGCTGTGGGATGGGATGGACCTTCTGGTGAAGAAGCTGGTGAAAAATGCAGACGGCGCATGCGCAGACAGACGTGAGCAGCGACGTAAAGGAAAAGGAAGACGACGGAACCGCAAGAGAGGAGGAAGTGGTGAAGGAGGGCGAAGACGAACAAAAGGTGAAAAGGTGTCCACAGATAATCCTGATGTCGCGGCAGGGGGTGGAGCCGACACTCTTGCGAGCGGTTCTTCCCGAACGTCCAAAGAAATCGCTTACAGGGACGACGAGGGCTCAGAGTCGTACAACGTCACGAACGTGAAATCCGAGTTGCCTACCTCGTCCAGAGGTCGGGGGTCAGTGCCTGAGTATCTGAACCCTCACCTCTACCCTCGTCACGGAGATGAAGATGGCGTCTTGATTGAAGATGTCGATAGCTACGTCGACGAGTCGACTTCCATGAGCGAAATGTCGACTGAGCCTACGGCAACCTCTCCTGATCCCATCAACGCCTCTACAACGGCTCCATTCCGAAAGGTAAGCTTGTCACGTTTTATCTTTAGAAATTGTAGAATGAATGTAACAACTTAACTATGTCTGTCTCAAGCGTGCTTTAAAGCCCGAGCAGGACGAAAATTTGTTCTACTATTTAGGGTTAAAGGTCAAAGATCAGAGCGAAATACTTTTTCCCAAAATCTCCAAACATTACCAAGCACACAAAAGTGAAACTGATGACGTCATGTTTGTACAAAGATGTGTCTAATTAACATATGGTCCCAGCTTTGCCAATGGCTGAGGCCTTGCCAAGGTAAACACATCCATTGACAACATTGCCGTCTGTGTTGTTGCTCTTTTCTGTGATTGGAGATGTTTGTAAGCATGTATTTCAATAAGGGAAGTGGGACCACTCAGATTAATGCAAACAGTATCTCGCAATGAGATTTACGCAGAAAAATTTGCTCCCCACTCGATGGAAGAAACTAAAGCTGCCTAAATAAATACCGTTCAATTAATTATTTAAACGAAAAAATATTATCAGCGCCGACTTACTGCGCGAAAGAACACGAAGCAGAACACCTGCTGTGAGAACCTGTCACTGCTTATCTATCCATGACTGCATTTATTTCCACGAGAAGCGACGCTGATGTCTTTCAGTCATTTCTTGGAGAAAGGTTTTTCATTATTTCACATACAAAACTGTTTACATTAATGGCTTCATCATTGTTTTCTTGTTAAAAATCTGGCTCAAACCTCTATAGCAAACTTACCGTTCTCTGTGCTCACCTTGTATTTTATAAAGTAAAATATTGGGTAAACTGAAACGATAAATTTTAGTCCAACCAGCATGGTTCTTGCATGAGGGCGACACAAAACATTTATTAGTCCGGATATATGAAAAGATTTGTTTGTTTGCCGCTGGTGTTTGTGTACTGCGACAGTCGCCATCTCGATGGAGGAGGACAAATCAGATTGGTGATGATAACAAAATGGCTGTTTGTCGGCACAGCAGGGAAGATCTAGATGTGAGAGTGCTAGAGAAATGGCTTTTAGAGGCTGGAGGTATAAACACACCTCAGTCACCACATTTTTCATGTGGATAGAAACAAATTCTCAACCGTCGTAATAATGGCTTCTGTTTGCGCCGCTGATACCACAGGTATGCTGAATTTTATCTCTCTGCCGAGGGTTCCCTCTGTTAAAACACCAAGCTCTCCTACCGAGGGAAATCACATAAATCAGTTATTTCCATCCATTTTGCCTTCAACGATGAATGTTTTGCGTATTTTTTAAACACCTTTGAAAAGTTTGTTTTGCGCAATCAGCGCATCTGTCTAATTACTTCTCGAACTTGTATTAATACACTTCTGTGATTATTTTTTTGAAAATATATGTGCTGATCTGTGTCATTAATTCGTAACAGATGTCAAAATGTATATTTACATCATTTATGTATATAAACATAAATAGATATTAATTTCATCATAAAATTATGTGCTGACTTCTTTTACACACAAGTTTTAAGGCTGTGTAGAGCTTTTATTCTGCGATGGTGTTCTTTTACAATGTGACGAGGTTGTTAAAATATTGTTTAATGCTGAGATGATGAATCAGTCGTACCCGTTTCTTGTGTGCATTCATAAAAGATTTACATGAGTGCAAAATAATTCTTGAGATTATTCGTTAGAAGACAGTTGCTCCAACATCTGAGTGGCAATCATCACCTGAGTTTTCAGAAATAACTCGATGTTTGTCCATCGCAGTACCTAACCATTGATATCCATAGGGTAGTATTTAAACCCCCCCATCCTTCAACAAACTGGTATAGTCATTCAGGCAGGACATACCTTCAGACCTACTAAGGGAACAAGCAATACGGGTAGCATGGGCGTGAAGGACATTATACAGGTAAACTCACCTGTTCTTGCGATCTCTTCCATTCTATTTTTTTCTTTTTACCACCTTTCTCTCCTTCTCGTGTGTGTGTGTGTGTGTGTGTGTGTGTGTGTGTGTGTGTGTGTGTGTGTGTGTGTGTGTGTGTGTGTGTGTTGGCACATTCTTGCTCCTGCTTCACCACCAGCAGCCACCCAAGAAGACAGTAGTTTTCCGTGCTTCTTAAGCAGCAACTAATGATACATAAACAAGCATTTTGCAACTGCACAGACTCCGCCTCCTGACGTTAAAAATACATCTTCATCATCAGACGATGCTGTAGAGGACTACATTTTGTTAAAAAAGAACTCGACAGCTGCGAGCTGAGGTAAAAATGTTTTCTCAAGAAGCCGTTGAGTGACTTGAGCCCAACAGGTGATGCCGTTTGGGAAAGGTCTTCCTAGTCCACAATAGTTTCATTTGTTGTAAATGGTTTTTCTTGCTGCTTGCTGCCAAGTGTACGGTGCTCTGACAGTATCTACAGTGTAGAGACAACCGTATGGTCTGTGTCATTCTTTACCCACCCGCAATTTCTTGGGTGTGCTTATTTACACATTCTTGTTGGAAGTAGTATGTCTCAAAGAAATGATACTTTTCATCACAGAGACTGTCGTGGTAGCTTGCTGACGATTCTGTTTTGTGTCTGTGGAAAATTATTTCAATTATGATATAATACCGAGATTTATTTATTAATTAATTAATTTTTTTTTTTTTGGAATGACAGAACTCCTCTAGTCACACTCTGTTATACATGTCTATGAAAACCGATGACTTTCCATTTTCCAGAAAATCATTATAATTCTCACTTTTCCCTTAACCATAGATTTCAGCAAATGCCAAACCAGACTTATTTGTTTACTCTGTAATACTATTTTTTTAAAGGATGCTCTGGTATTAAAAATGTTAACCAGAATAAACATAACACGGTAGGAAAAGAGAGTAAAAGAAAGAACAGAAAATGGTACGAGGCACAACTAAGAGAGAGAGGAAGAGGAGTGTAAAGATCAGATTCTCTACAGAATAATATTTACTACATCTTCTACTGAAGGGGAGTAGGTTGTGATGTCTGACCCTGAGGAAATATTAGTAATTACGGAGTAATCTAGAAAGTTCACGGAACAGGAGTCAGGACAAACACTGTGTTCATGGGAGAGCAATGGACCGTGAACACCAGAGATAAGAAACCTCGGCAGCGGAAAATCAAAGACCGTGGATGAGAAGGGCGATGACTAAGTTGCGGCGAGCGCCCCCAAGCGGCAATCATGCTGAGCTCGTACAAGGGAGATAATTTCAAACATGACCAGGAGAGATGGGCGATATTGTTTGCCGGGTTTTTGCAGATAAATAAAAGTGCAGTTGTGAATAATAGTACTTTGTGTGCTGGTCTGTCTCACGTGACCTGTGTGTTTCAACATTCAAGGTAACTCATAGATGGTTCAATTTCATCAGTTTCCTAATTTTACATGCTGGCTGATTTGTACAAGATTTTGTGGTTTCTTTGAACGTGAAGTTCAGAGATAAATTGAGGAAGAGACGCCTCACCATTGAGTCCCAAGAGCAAGGTCTGTCACATGAGCAGATAAATGACTTTCATCTCTCCTCAAACTCCATCATTAATCTTCCTGCCACATTATCCATGTGCAGAATATGTTCCAAGTTGTCTGTGAATGTTTTCTCAAATTCTTTAATCACAAGAAGCAACTGTGAGCTTGACACTGCGAGACCGTCTGTCAGTGAAGAAAACTGTTTGCAGGTCAGGAACTACTCGTGCTATTCATCAAACAGTTTTCTGGTGTTTACCTTGACTAGGCAGTGGTTGAAAACCAAATTTCGAAGAATTTTCTAAGTATCATGACTCGTCTGGGGGCCGGTGATGTTCAGATGATTCATCTTTCGATTGACTAGCTAAGGGGAAAGGTAGCTCAAGGCTGTTGGTAAAGGACAAAGCAAAAATAACACTGTTTATAAATCAGAAAAAGGTATATTTAAAGAGAGATGAAGACAATCATCACCACACAAATGTACAACTATAAACAATATGGCCAAGAAGAACAAGCCTGGAGGGGCCATTAGTGAAAGAAGGGGTCTACAGGTGGAAACAACAAATCTTTCATCACAAGACTCAGTGAAACGTGGTTCACGTCCTTTGCATGTAGCACTTGTCACTGTCACCATCAGCTTGGAGTTTACAGCAAACATTTAGACATTTAGACATTAAATACATGATTTATTCAGGACAGAAAATGCGAGGTCCAGGTCTGGGTCTGGCGCCTCTCTATGAGAACTGACAGTTACGGAGGTTGTCATGGAAGCGCCTCAGTGCTTCGAATCTTTAGGATGATTTATTTTCCTTGTTAGAAAGAGTTTTCTTGTTTCTTGTTAGTCTGCGTCGTTCTAGAAAAAAAGGTGATAGAAAGGAACTAAGACAACCGGAGCTGTAACAAGCTGATGCACAGAGAGTATTAACATCCAGACTTTGCTGGCTCTCAGCCACCCTGGGTACAGACGATGGATTCAGACCAGGGAGGTATTAATGGTTCATTTTGGCAAGCTTCTTCTCGGTACAGTTTGAGCTGTTTCCGAACAAAGAGCAAACCTGGATGATTTAGGTATATTTATTTATTTCCCCACACGTGTGCTAACAGACTTGCGAAAGAGAGTTCTCTCGGAGTATTTAGCGAGGGTCTAGTTATGGTTCATAAGACAATTTATTTGTATCCTGTGGTAGGTTTTGAAGTAACAAATTCAACTAAAAAAAAGTCATTGAGGAATTTAAAGTATGTAAAGGATTTGTGTGAAAGGCCTGAGCACGCACGCACTCACATACACACACGCATTTATCTTTCACCATCTGTCATTTATCTCTCGTATCACCAGCCTCGTCACCAGTTTCCAAAGTAGTATACCATCCCTGATTATCAAAGAAAGAGAGATATTTTTTAAAACAGAAAAAGACAAAAAAAGAAAAGAGTTCGTGCAATATGCAGACTTCCGCGATCTGCGGTCTCCGGGAACATTTATTTACTTTGGTCTCCAGCCAAGTGCCAGCCTCTTCTCTCTTCCTTTTCCTTTGCTAAACTTTTTAATTTTTTTCGTAAAACCACTGATTTGTTTATCACAAAAATTATATATAAAAAATTAACAAGTTTAACGACAAATGAATGAATATAAAGGATGAAGAAAGGGGGAGCAAAATTAATATCTCGGGAAAAAGTTTTGATAATTCACCTTAAAATTCTAGAAAATGTTTCCTGCTACACACTCATTTTGATCTTAAATTTTCTTGAAACTTATAAAACATTTTCTGGGATATCTTTGAAATATTTTCACTCACACATTGTTGTTTGTTATTGGAATTGTGTCGGATCCGAAGGTATTGTGTCTCTCATCATCTACTGTGTGACATTATTTTTAGATACAAGGTAACACCTGTTGACTCTCGGATCCTTAAATACCTGCTGATGGAACAAGAAAAAGGTTAGAAGTAAATACTAAGAAAAAAATTAGAGTGCATACAACTGTCTCAGTCTTCAGCTTCGTGAGAATTCTCGAGACTCAGTATTTTTGGATGCTTTGTATGTGTTCTGGCTGCGATTCAAACACGTGGAGAGATAAAGCAGACGTGAGGGAAAAAAAAACGGAGTGCTACTAACGTCTTCTTCGTTTCTTGAAGGGTTGATGGAACGGTCGAACACCTCCAGTGAACAGAACGAAGTGTTTTTACAATCAGGTATTCTATTCTCTGATGGCCTTGCATGTTTGTTCAAGTCCTTGCTGGTGTGAAGACCTACTTCTTCCGTGAATATGTCAATAAAGATGTTTTTTCCCCCATCATCTCCTTTCTCCATCTGTTCCACCAATTGTGTTTAAAGCTTGCAAACTATTGTATTTATTGTTATGTATTGTCTTTATTTCTCGTGTTTCTCTTATTTGTAAGGAATTAATAGTAATATTAATGAGTATGCATAAAATGAAGTGAGTGAGAGAGGAAAAGAGAGAAAAACCAGAACCAGAACAAGAAGAAAAAAGTAGAACCAGAAAAAGACGAATTAAAAGAAAAGAAATTTCCGTTTATGTCCTACATCACAGGAGTATCGAGGTTCCTAAAATTTATCTCTCCATTTTATTTTCATTTCCTCCATCACTAGACGCCGCTGGGTGCAGAGGCAGGGTGTGAGTCATGCCACTGTCTATGTTCCTGATGTCAGCTCTTCATCAAAATAACCAACTGCTGTTAACGAGGTGGTGAAATATGTTTTATTTACTAGGCACCTGTCAACACACCTACAGGCCATATGTGGTCTCCTCAGTTACAATTAATGCCACCAAGTGCCAGTGAGTGACATCCGTGAAAATAACAATACACACCACCCGACAGTCTTTCAACATTTCTTTTCTTCAACAGGAAGACTCACCTTGCGTGGACCACGTCCTCGGCCATAGCTTACATCAGATACGTGGTTATTTATTTGTTGACCACGTGACACACAACGCCCCAAACAGTTTTGCACCCTGAATACCTCGGTCCTCACCCAAAATAAAGAATATATGGCCCTTTTATTTGCTTCCCTTTCCTACTGAATATTTCGTTTCTTTTCTGTAGAATTTGCAAGGTAAAGAACAAGTGGTGACCACAAAAACAATTTCTCTACAATCTTAGGTTAACCAGTGAAAACGTATTGCGAACAGCTGTGATAAATGTACATGTTGGGGAAAAATATTGGCAACAATAAATATAATTGTCTTCTGGTTGAACTTAGAGCTCCAATATTGTATTTCATGATGCAACTAAAATTAGCTTCCTATAAAAATCGTGGCAAAATAAAAGTTTATGGGATATATTTTTAACAGACCAAAATGTGAGTTTATTTATGACCTAGAATATTTAAGTGAACCAAAAATGGTGGAACTGAAATAAGTGACAAAAGAATGCGATCTGAGTCACTGGGTGGCCAATATGGCGGAGACCAGACGACAAGGTGTGGGTAGAATTCAGATCACCTGAAAAATACTGATGCCACTGAAGCTCTGCTTTGCTCATTACACCCCGGACATGGTAAACTAACAAATGCTTTCTTTACTTTTTTAATCCTCATAAAGAATAAGAAAAAAATACTTTGATATCTCCGCTGATCAGGATTTTAAAAATAGTGTACGTACCGGACAGACATTCCACCCCTGGTTTATGTCAGCGGCCTCGCACCCCGTTCGTTCATTTGTTTCGTCTCGTGCTTTTTTTTATAGGCTTGTTTTATTGTGATTTTCACCAGCGAGGCTTGTGGAGAGATTTATCACATCTCTTGACCTTAAGATCAAAGGATATATCAGTTTTCGAGCGAGTAAACTAGCGATAAGGCGGAGAAGGAAATATTTATGGAAGAACACACACAGGCGGCAGTCCTGCTCTCCATCACACACTCCCAGACATATTCTGATGTCACTGTTTCTTCATCGGCATCTGAAACTTGGTGAATTAAAAACTGCATAGATCATAGTAACCTTTGACCCTGTTCTTGCAGGATGGAATGAAATATTTTATTAGTCCTCTCTAAGGAAATTCTGCTTTAATGACGGTTTCCGTTCAAGATGCTCAAGAGGCAGGAAGTGGCTCAGCCGACACTCGTTAACAATATGGCTGTCTTCATGGTCCTGAAGCCATGGGACGCGAGGTGCATCTGGGAATTGTTAAGGTCGTGGAAACAAAAGATTTCACCAGAAGGTTGGAGGACGTGGTTAAGCGGATACCTGTTTGATGTAGGATAGAGTTATCGTTACAATATAACGGAAACCCCTCCCTGTATGTGTGTACTTGTGTGTGTGAGAGACAGAGGGAATGATTTACCTACAAAGTAAAATATTTTCACTAAAATCTTCCTCTAAAAGCATGAGAATCTGTAATAGCTAATTCCCACATTTTAAAAAATAAAAGTTAACAAAATCTTAAAATTAGATTGCCAAGGTATGGCATCCACTCTTACGAGCAGCCATGAAAATCTACCCCAAAACAGTATCAGAAGCAGATACCAATTTAAAAAAAGGAAGGAAAAAAAAAGGACGAGAGAAAAACCCTAGAATGTTACAGATGCCAGAAGCCTGACTATCAACATGTCTATTAATCGGGTGCCAGTCGCTAAAGCTTTAAAACATTGAGTCCATCAGAACCCAGGGGTACATGTGATGGTTGCAGTAAGGTGTGAGACAAAGTGACAGGCCAACATTTCCCACGAGGTCTGTCTGTATCCTTTTGGCCAGCTCCTTCAGGGCCCAGAAATTGGGGACTTGTGTTGTTTTGGTCTTTGGCGGCTCTGGTCATTGGGGGCTTGGTGATGTTGGTTTACCTTTTATCTGGTAGCAATAGTAGACAACATGGCCACGAAAGAAACTTTATTTTAGACGTCTGTCTGCTTGCTTGACAGATAAACAATGCAAGACAAAATGATGGCGAGGGAATCTCTGTTCCATTCACAATATTCCAGCCTTCATACTAGCTTAGAAAAAGCTCAAACATTATTTCCCGCTGTGGATAGTTTATTGACATAAGGCCAAAGCTGTGGTGTATAGAAAAAATAAGCTTTGATCTTTCTTCCAGGTTCTTAAATCCACCAGGTGGAGAACCACACGGTCTGTCTTCCTGTCATATTTGAATTTATTACATACAAGTATACAATGAATATTTTTAAAACACGATTCTTTGGTCAAACATCCCAAAACTAACATTTCAAGAAGATGTTAGTGATCACATCTCAATGCCAGTCAAATGCTGATACATATTGTCAGGGGAGACCACAGCAATGTGTTTGAACAACCTCTCTGACAACCAGAATCAGACGCCACCCCCACAAAAAATAACCCCATCCTCCCACCCCTAAGAAAAGTGTTCATCAGCAACAGAAGCAGCCAGAGAAACAACACTGATTCTGTTTTCTCGAGCCAGATGTCGAGGGAATCCTTCTTTCACTCAGTGGGGGCCCGACAACCCTGCGGGAGTCACTCTGTTTTCATTCTTTCAAAGGGTTAAGGGATTATCCGGGCAACTCTCCTTCCCTTTCCTAAAGGTTATCCCCGTGTTACCCCGGGTATAGATCTCCCGAAGGTAACGAAGCAATGAGGTTTGTTGGCGCCTTGTTGCTGATAGCACCTGAATTCATTCTTTATCGCTGGAGCATGTGATAAGAGCCTCTTCTCTTCTGTCCATCTAACGGGACTGTTTAATAAACTTTTCTGGGGAAACAGGAGTAGAGGAACCTTCACGGCGTGTTTACAAGGTAACGAAAAGCCGCTGGCGGTGGTTCCAAAGAGCAGCAGTGGATTTATTTATTTATTTTTTTTGTGGACGAAATAAAAATAATCCAAGCTAATTGCTGTTACAAGAGCATCGTCCTTTAACTTTAGTTATTTATTCATTTGATAATCTCAAAATATTCAACAATTGGCAGCGGAAATGTAAACTTTAAGCATCTTGCGGATGGTGTTAAGGAGTTAATTATGCAATATAGCAACACATCAACATACCACCATGCCGATGGACCTTTGTTTATGTACACAAGTAGACATTATGAGTAAAAGACACATGAATGGTGGTCTACATGTCACAGAAACACGACAACACACGACAACGAAACTTCTGACCTAATGACGTCTATAATTTTTTGTTTATTTATTTCATTCACTCTCACATTTTCTTTCCTCACATCGTTCTCTATTCCGTTCATCGTTCTTTATGCCACTCTTATTATTTCTTTTTTTCTTCTCCGCGTTCTTTCTTTCTCATTCGTTCATTCAACCTCATTTCTTCTTCTTTTTTTCTCTCTTTCTCTCTGTCATTGTATATTTTTGCTATCTCACTTTTTCTTTATTCATGACGCTCTCATTTTTTTCTTCCTCTCCTTTCACCTTCCTTTTTTTCTATCATTCTCCTTATTTTCTTTTATTTTTGTTCTCTTCCTTCCCTCTGCCTAATCTCAATTGTTTATTTGAGCATACCACGCATTTAATCATCCTTTCTTTACCTCCTCTCCTCTGTGTGTGCGCCGGGGCGTATACAAAAACACATTCCTTTTATGTTTTCTTGTAAAGAAACACTCGCTGGAGGGAACCTGGGAGCGAACCTAGTTGACCCTGATTGACATTGTACAAACACTGCGATGTTCCTCATGTTTTCATCCAAATCTCGAGACAGAAGAGCGGTTAAAAACAGTTTTCATTTGTTGTTTGTCTTTTTCTTTTCTCTCTCTCTCTGTTGTTTCCTGTGAATTTTTTTCCTCACCAGTGTTTCCTCTTGCCCAAGGCACCCAGTGTGATTGTACCTCAGGACCATGTCTGGGTTGTCCTATGAAGACCTAACAAGGACCGGGTATCAGATACGGGTGGGCAGCATGGGGCCAAACCACGGCTTTTATGGAATGAGCTTTAACGAGGGCAAGGCTGCCACTGTCATGGTTATCAGGCAGAGATATTATGGGGTGGTCTTTAACGAAGATCATTTTCAGTCGTAACCTTTTCCTGGAAGCGGGGGTAGGTGGGTCTGAGGAGTGGGAGGGGAAATCTCTATCAGGCGCCTCTCCCAACAACATCCTTCCTGAATTAAAAAGTTTATCCTCCCACCTCACATTTCTTTTTTTGTTCTTTTTTTTTTTTTTCCCCCGATAGCGACAAACATAGAAGCCTGCTTTTATTGCACGAACCATAAGCGAGATAACGAAGCGGCGGATCCCGTTCCAAGAGAACTCGCTTTGATCACGTGGTCAGCCAGCGCATCTTATTGTGGCGTGTAATTACAAAAGACTGCAATAAATCCTCTCTTATCTAATCCAGAGACGATATGTCTTCACCTGCCGGGGCACTGCTTGCTGTGCAGCTCCGCGACACCTTGCTGCATGGGCCGCCAGCACGTTGCTGCATCCGGAGGCTGCTTTTTTCCTTCCTTTTCTTTCGTGAAAGGTTTCTATGAAGGAAATCACTTCAGAAAGAAGTGTGAATAATAATAATAATAATAATAATAATAATAATAATAATAATAATAATAATAATAATAATAATAATAATAATTGCAGACGAACTCTCCAAGCATTGAAGGAGTTTAAAAATTGACAACACAACGGAATCGGTTGTAAAGAATGTGAAAAAGATTGTGCTCACACCTTTATTTAATGCCAAGCAGTCAGCTAAAATTCTTTATGGAAAAGTTTAGCTGGCTGCTTGAATATTAACCATCTAACTATCGTTATTAGCGGTGTTCTACTCAAGTCCTCTCAGGGTTCTCAACCGCCAGCGGGCGCTGCTGGCTGGATGCGATATTTGGGGAATGTCTTCAGTCTCTGATAGCATCACAGCTTTGCTCTGGGCAAGTCGAGTTCTCGCCTACATCTGCTGCTTACATCTACATTGGCTTTCTGGCTGCACGTCTGGAAGCGCCAAACCTCACTTTCCTTGAGAGAGTAGCTTCTACGGACAGAGGAACCGTGCCTAAAGGATAAATAATTGAATAGGTGTTTCACTTTGTCATAAAGAATTTTCCTCGAGACAAAAATAGTAGTCAGTACTTATATAAAATTATAAAATAAAATATAAAATTATATAAAATAAATTTTACAAGAAATCAAGGCATCTCTTAACAGTTGTAACTAGAACCTTTATACACCTGCAGGTTTTATGTCAGACTGGGAAGCAAACTATATTACATGTGGACTTGCATTTTTGTATGGATTTCAAGCTTCTTAGAAAGTCTCTTTGATCGTTGAAGCATCCGTGATAGAAACAGGAAAAAAAAAATCAGTGGCCTCCCACGGCTGAAGCCTGACTGTAGAAACTCTAGTCGTGTTCGCATGCTAAAGCTTTGCGCTAAAGCTGTCTGCATACGCTAAATACACGCTAAGCTGTGTTGCCATGCAGTGTCTGTGGACTGGAATCCCAAGGACTGCGGTAGGCACACAGCTAAGTAGGATGCTCGCTGCTGCCTGTCGGCGCTCGTTTCTTTGATCCCTGTGATCTCCCGGTCAGCATTTCTCTGCCAACAAGGCCAAGAGAATGCCAGACTCTGACAGAGGAACTGTGCGCCACCTGTTCTCCTCTCTTCTCAGAACTTTAAACCTTTCTTGTGACAAGCGGTCAGAGCTATCGTACTTCTCTCTTTGAGATATTGATCGACAATCGATAACCTTAACAATAACAACAATAAAAAATTCACGGTCATTGAAAAAAAAAAGAAGAGGAATTTCGAGAAAAAAAGCAGTTTGGAAAACCCCGGGTAGCTTTAGCTACAGCTTTGGGTTGGGATTCATTTACATGAGGTACAACGCTTGTGCTGTTCTGCTGGCGGACTAGATTGCAGATTTATTTGTATAAAAACACCCGTGTGTTGACATGTTACCATGCTTCACTGAACATTCATTCATGCGAGAGGACGATAGTTCCGTCATGCGTGTAGAGAGCTTGCAGGAATGAGGTCAGAAAAGGTTTGTGGTGTAGACTGAATCCCGACTGGCTGTGCACACGGGTGGGCTGTGTTTGCTGAAACACACTGGTAGGGAGAAATGTAAACAACTGTCAAATCGAACAGGAAATTTAGTCAAGTTTAGATGTACAGTTGTCTACGATGGCTACACCAGGAAATTTTCCTCTTACTGCGCATGCTCGAGAAACAGATCAGAGAAAATTATTTTTATATATTACACATTACAGGTAACTAAAATAATTCAGCATAACATCAAATGCCTTGTTTATATTTTGATTCAAATGGATGCTGTAAGAAATGTCGCCATGGATGTCTTCTATGCGCTAGGGATGCGCAATGGGCAATAGGAATATTGGGAATGTTAACATGTTGTGGTGGGGCAACGAACTATTACAGGTATGAGTGTGAGAACAGTCTAAGTGGACTTCAGATTAAATCAACCTCGACTCGACTGCTTTCCTCTAACCATCTTTGCAGGTCTGTAATTCAGTCTGGCTGCTCCATCACTCGCCCTCTGCTGTGTTGCTGCTGAGTTTGTCTCACGCAGAAAATACAAACGAAGAGTGATGACTATTCCGTAACATCTCTGTGATTCTTCTCTCCTTCTCCTCAGCCCCAACTCTTTAATCGTAAAAACAGGTCTGTGTGTGTGGTTCTGAGATGGATTTTACACGCTTGATTAAGAAACCTAGTTTATATTCTCGCACTGAAGTCAAAACAGTTTTGAACTGAAGACGTGGCAGTTACTCCCATATATTTACACTAACTCTGTGTCTGCCTGTAGGTTTCTTGTCTTCACCCAGTGGTAACCTTCCATACCTTTTTCCAGTTCCACTTTTCTGCAAGAGCTTACTTCCGACGGAATTATTTTTGTTTAAAAGCGTTTCTTCTGTATTAAAAGGCTAACTCGTTTAGCGCCTGCCAGTCTCGCTTTCCTGTCTTTACTGGAGTTTTTCTTCCCTCTGCACTTAGATGCTTCACAGACGAGCTTTTGTGCTGCCAGCACTTGAACGAACCGGACAGTAGTTTATCTACCTAGGGACCTGACAGACAGACAGACAGACAGACAGACAGACAGACAGACAGACAGACAGACAGACAGACAGACAGACAGACAGACTCATTAAGGATGAAGAGGAAGAACATATCTGTTCAGAAGGTCGCTAAGGGTTTTCGTTTGCAGATGAAAGTGATGTATGCTCATATACATACTTGCTTGAGTACCTGTGTGTGTGTGTACCTGCGTGGGTGTAGATAAATACACCTGCATTGTATCCAGATGGATGAATAGGTGCTTTGTAAATTTGTGGGTGGATCGTCTTGGTGCAAGTGAGTAATATTTAACAGCTGTCAGTCTGACAATCAGCAGAGAATGGCTGACGATTGTCAGATGCATCTGAAGCCAGCCTGTCTAAGTAATTTACGACGATGATGATGATGACGACGACAATGATGATAACTGATATATTTTATCTGCAAATAACATAAGACTATTTCTTTATAATCTTTTCCACGCACTCCTTTAAAGACTAAAATACAGATATTTGATTCCAGATTGTGAGGACATACGGCGCCTGGGCTACGCCACAAACGGGACCTACGTCGTCATGACAACGCTATCCCAAGAAAGTTTCCCTGTCGTCTGCGAGTTCCACAAACACGAGACGTGGACCCTGATCCAACGCCGGCAGGACGGCTCGGAGGATTTCTACCGGTCCTGGCTGGACTACAAGCACGGCTTCGGGAGCCTGGTGGGCGAGTTCTGGCTGGGCAACGAGCGGATCCACCAGCTGACAAACCAAGACTTCTACCGACTCCGGATCGACATGTGGGACTGGCCCAAACCCGGAAATGACGTCACCGGCAGGCCCCACGTGCCTCGCTACTTCTTCGCGGAGAGTCGCTACATGGTGGTGGCGAACGAGTCTCAGAGGTACGAGCTCAAGGTGCCGGACGATTACTTCGCTTACACGGGCTTCGGCGGAAGTGGACTTCGCATCCACGCGGGCCCGTTCCTGACGAAGGACGTGAAGATCCTGCCGGAAGCCATGAGGCAGAACTGTGCACAGAAATTCCATTCTGGATGGTGGTTCAAGACCTGCGTCCGCAACGCCAACTTCAACGGTCGCTACTACAAAGGCGGCTACGCCGACTCCTCCAAGAAGCAGAGAGCCAGAGACGACATCTACTGGCCCAACATCGACCAGTCGCTGCAGAAGGTGGTGATGAAGATTGGGCGGGTGAACGAGACATACGCGCTCACCGGGTTTCTTTAGCTGTGGACTGATGATTATACGAACTCCCTCATTGTTATGTTCAAGACAGTTATGTTTTTAAAATAATTTTTAAATAGAAATATATTTCTGGTTGTGACTTTTGGTAAAATAGATGACAGAATATAGCAGTTATAGATGACAGAATATAACAGTTATAGATGACAGAATTTATAGAGACGCGAGATTTAATAATTTGTGTACAGCACCTCACCCATGTTCAAAGTGAACAAAGAGTTCACTTGTGAAAGCTAATTCTAACAGTTGCTTTAGACACTTTCACAATTCAATGAGTTTTAAAAGAATCCTGTCATGTAATTATTTTAGTTTATTGTGTATCCAAAAGCTAGAATTTCTTTGCCTTCCCGATCCGCCATGTGAAATGTCTGGAAGTTTGTAAGCGTTAGAGAAATATTTGTTTAGCAAAAATATTCTTTGTAAATATCTTTCCTGTAACTCATACCTAATTATTTTTGTGTAATTTAATATAATTATCATCCTGTTTGCCTGACATGCCTGACTTGTGTTTAGGTGATTAATGTTGATTTTGTATGGATTTTTGATAGTAATGTTGTTAAACATCCATCTTTCATCACCATCTTCGAGTAATTAGTTTTTGTTAACATGGTTTTTCTTCTTCAAATGTGAGCACACTTGCAGCCTACGATGTTTTGCTATACAAGCAATACATCCTCCTCCTCCTCATCCTAATCATCCTCCTACTCCTCCTCATCCTCATCCTCCTCATCATAATCACCATCATCATCAAAACTTTACCACACACATTCTCACACAATCGCATAATCAACAAAGTGTCTTCGCTTGAGAACATTTAGGAAAGAAATTTTTTACCGAATTGTAACTGTTCAACTGAGCAAAAAATCACAGTAAAATATTTCACGAACACTTTGTTTCGTCTCTCTCCTTTTATTGATGTCGATCTGCCATCCTGCCATTCTACTTTATATTTCTGAACTCGTTGTTTATAGTATTACAAAGTTCGTTGATTTTTGTTTTTCAATTCGCGATTTTATTGGGCTTTTATTTATTTATTTTTGTTTTAGTTTGTTTTCTGGTTGCCTGGTTGATTTAAAAAAAATTGATGTCGGGTAATATATGTTCTCAAAACTAGTCCAACTCTGAAAAAAACTTCTAAAAACAGAGGCAGCACTGTACAATGGCGACACGTCAGGCACCGCAGGTTCCAGGTGAATACAGAGATAAAATATTGTTCATTCCTTGGTGCAGACTGCAAGGATAAGAAGGCAACACGTTTTTGGTGTGGGACATTTTTATGAGATACTACATACAGTGTTTATAAGTCTCGCACCAAGGAGAAATTGAGCAAAAATGTTAGTTGGCTGCGAGCAGGAGATGAGAGTTTTGAAATACCTGGTGAGTGAGGTAACGATACAATGCAGATCGTATCGTTATGATGCTCGGGGATAGAGGTGAGTTGTTTCCGTGCCAGACAGAGGTTAAAGACACTAGCATGTGTGTGTGTGTGAGAGAGAGAGTGAGAGAGAGAGAATAAAATACAAAATGAAAAAAGTAAGAGGAGGGGGGAAGAAGAAGAACACATTGTGTACATTAGTGTTTGTACGGATGAATATTAATATGCATGTGTGTATATTATGTCTGCATAAGTATGTGTTTGTGTGCGTGTGTGTGTGTGCCTATGTGTTTATGCAGATGTGTGTATGTGTATGTGTGTCTGTGATAATAGAAGACCGATAATAACAAAGAGAGAGAGAGAAGAGAGAAAACGGAAAATACACACACACAGACAGAGAGAGAGAGAGAAACAAACACAAGAAAGCGAGATTAACGAACGAAAGCAAGAAAAGAAATAAAGAGATCCAGCCAGACGGACAGACAGCCATTCATCCTGCCGGATAGACAGACTCTTGGAATGCCTGTTGCCCTCAAACAACCGTGTTTATAATTAACTTTCCATTCATAATTTTTCCCACCCCCGCCTTCAACCGAGTACTGATAATACGGTTTTATCAACAATAACAAATAAATTTAAAAAAATTCCGCCAAAAATCTCTTTAATTTCATCAACTTATTTAGGAGAAGGTTTATTTATAGCAGCACTATCTATCTTCTTACATTTCATCAAGGTGTGTGTGTTTATTTCCTCTAAGATGGCGTCTTTGTAAACACAGCATACGAGGAGATTGCATCTGTCTTTGGTGCAGCCAAGATGTACCGGCAGTGACATGTAGGTCAACCTCCGCCTCCTTTGACCTCTGACCTCGGAGCCACGAGCCTTCACCTTGGTAGCAACACGTGCCGTGTGCTGCACCTTTCCCTCTCGTCTCCACGCAGCGACTGTTTACATGCCGCGTGCCAGATGCGCAAACGCAGGTATATACTCCTGCGGGTACTGTCCGACATTTATTTCCCACCCGTTGCACCAGACACCAGGTCTGGCGGGACCGGAAGATGCACACGAGGAGTAGACTCGTCCTTCACTCATTCACAACCTGCCTTTTAGGGCACAAGACATTGGTTCATTCACCTGGTGCCAAGAAGAACAAGACAAAACAACAAAAATACAGAGAAATGAGAGGATATTTGTTTTACCAAAATTGAAAACAAAGAAAATTGTCGGTATCTTTAAAACAAGCAAAAAAAAAAAAAAAAAAAAAAAAACAAACAAACAAACAAAAAAAAAAAAAAAAAAAAAAAAAAACAACAACTGAACATAATCTTTGTTTCAGCATTGTACGAGTGTTGGACACTGAAGACAGGTGTATGAGCAGTGTTTCATAAATGTTCAAACTGTCAGCTGGTTTATAAAGGTAAGTAGATGATGTTTCTGCGAGTCCACTACACGGTTTGCTGAAGCTCACTAGGGATCAGCTCAAACAGAAGAAGCAGAAGCCGGCTCCGTGAAATCTTTTAGAACCTTGGCACAATCTGTTGTCTGCTGACATCTCCTAATATAAAAGTTGAAATATATATATATATAAAATAATGTACAATGAGCAGACGACTAACTCCACGAAGATTATGCGCCAAACCGTCCATTTTATTTCCGGGGGAAAAATTTTCTTCGGACTGCTGGAATGGTCACAGGTAGTCAAAGAATGTCCATCGTACCCAGAGACTCATCTACGAGTTCATCGAATTAATTTCTGTGTCGTTCTGCTCTAGTCGGTGGACTTAGGTGTCTTAAATTAGATTCGAACTCGATGACGTGCCATGAACTATTTATTATCCGACAAGAAACTATGGTTGCCAAACACAGAAACATGTTTTTAGCCCCATTGCATGCATACACACACATATACACGTGTCACATAGTCAGACAAGCAGCAAGAGAGAAAAAAATGGTAATTTCAAGCCCAGATAATTTTCCCAGTTGGCGAGGTACCCGCACTTCAAGTGATGCCATCAAAACGAGCAACGAGGTCAGCCTGACCCAACATCCGGTCCGGGGCCAAATTTCTCCCCCATTACGATGGTGTCACACCTGCTGCTGTAGCTGGAGCTGCCACCCAGGGTCCAAATGCCACACAGAACCAGTTCGCACGTTAAAACCTGCCTACCCGCGGTGCTCGGTGTTTTCGTCTAGATAAAGAGGATTAGCCAAGGCTTATTTTCTCGAGCGTGGCATTATAATTACACATGTTCTCTACACCTGACTCCAGCATCAAGACCAACCTATTGGGCTCAAGTAGCGGTTGTTGTTAATTATGATTCAGTTAGGTCTGAGGATATCCACCTGTCAGGGATGGGTACTTTCAGAGACTGTCTGGAGCCAAACGGGTGTTTCTCTTCCGTCGCTGCTGGTGGTGCCGGGAAATTAAGAGAGTAAACTGGGATTCAGTGGAAAAAATGTAATAGCAGGAGTTTAGAATATTGAGAGTGCATCATAATATCCCTTGACATGTTAGTCTGGTGGAGGAAGGGTTTAGGTAAAGTATGTGAAAGTATTTTAATATCATCTTGCCCTCACATGAGCACGTACGTGAGCGCGCGTACACACACACACTATCTCACACACATTCAATGTGTTTATACTTTCATTATACACATTATATATAATCATCGACATATTTATTATTAATAATCAATAATAATAAATGTAAAGGATTTGGAGTCAAATTGAATGCGCTATTCAAAGACTGCGGATGAGCCAAGAGTTTAAAATTCAAAGAAGAGATGAAATAGAAACAACAGTACACGCTCCACAGTGGCCAGACATGAACAAGGTGATGGACAATGATTGAGTGAACGAATCCTCTCCTATATTCATCTACTTAAAGACGTCAGTAGGGAGAAGCTCACTGATGGGTGAAGTTTATTTATTTCAGGTGTCGAAATAGTCTCCTGCTCCTCCCCGGCCTCATATGGCAGTTTTGTAATCCCTCGTTACCTGGGCCCTTTACTAAAGGGAGGGCAGCTAGATAACGAAGACAAGGAATCAGCTTCAGAGTTATGTCCCCTCTGCAGCAAACTGTAACCGCTTTCTTATTCTCGGACTGCCTCGTCGTTAAAGGATTCTCCGCCACTGGTGTCTAAAATGACAAATCACGGAAAAAGAAAGACATTTCACTAATAAAGCTTTAAAACGATCAATTGTATAATTACACTTTAAAGTTATAGGAATATAATATTAATGAATATATAAATTTATAAAACGATACTAGACGCATTTTGAGTCTGCGGCTTGTGGAGGAAGGGAAATAACTAGACATTTGTCACTAATTTTAGCGCGTCATGAGTTACGTACCTTGTCTTCTAAATGGTCATAAATCTTTACATGTTCTCATTTTTTAAAAAAAAAAAGTCAAGTATTTATTTTGTGCGCTGTTAAATACTGTAAATTTATTGTAAGCCGTAATTACACGCTAAAGGTTTTTGATAGGTCATTCGAGAGCGTTTAGGAGAAACAGACTTCTCTGTTTAATTAACAGAAAATTTAAAAATCCTAATAAAACAGTATGAAACAGTTAAATGTAATGTCTAGTAAATTTTACTCTCAATAAGCTACCAAATAAGTAAATAAATAAAAAAATAAATAAAGTAATTTTGAGCACTGAGATAAGAACTTAAAAATAGAAGTGTATTTCTATTACAGAAGTACAGAAGCTAAGTAATTTGAAAAAGCAAATTCTATCAGTAAAACGGAATAGATCTACTTTAAAAGAATTTAAAAAGCAGTGACTATTGTCACATAAAGTGATCAGACTGTCATTGACAAGAGGTCCAGCGTGGCCCACTCACCCCGACAACCTGTCCGGCACCTGGCCCATTAAGGTCACTGTCATCTTACATTCATCCTTAGGAACCGTGAACACTAATGAAGACCCAAACCTTGTGAGTTCACTAGATATCACCTCTCATAACAGCGGAGAAGGAACATAGAACACAAAAGCAGGGCATCGTACAAGTCTACCCCTGTCAGCAGGTGGAACATTTACCAGCTCCACGCTGTCGTTTGAGAGGACTGACAGGTGCAGCAAGCAGGCATTCCAACCTTAAATGGAAGAAAGGAAAGAAGACAATCTTTTAAGGTCAAAAACTGAAATCATGTGTCTTTCCCACCAGTAAAACAATATTCTTGCGCAAGATGGGTACATCAAATTAAGGTAAAAGTTAATATTTGTTCAGTTTTCGTAAAATAAATAAAAGGCAGAACTGCATGGCGTCTTGCGACAATGTCAATGTTGCTGTTCAAATTATGAATTCCCGATGTTCTTCAGAACCAGTCCAAAAAACATAACCCGACGGCCAGCTCTATGAACCGACATTAAATTCACAGAAAAAATATCAGTCCAGAGACAAGAAACGAATCCACGACCTTACAATTCTCAATGTTGTCTTGACAAATGGTTTCCCACTATGCTACTCGCTGTGGAGCTTAGCTTTGTGCCAAACGGTGCTGAGTGAGGGCAATGAACTTTTACACTTTGATGGCTATCTGAGGCCAGACTCAGGCCAGCTTTAGAGCTTTGGTGTGATGAGGGCAGGCGGCTTTAGCGTTGAAATGAGCCGACAGTTCGAGACTCAAGTCCAGTAACCCTATACTGCCCCCTCCCCCTCCCAACATCAATCAACTCTCTGTCACTGTGAACATAGAAACACTAGTTTCTGTCCAAAGTAGAAACGGGAACTTGAATTAAGTTTCTTTGTTTGAGCTGGCAAAAAAAAATAATATATATATATTCACGTGACTTTTACTCAAAAAAAATTACATTTCGATTTTTAGGTTTCGACAAGAGGGTGCTTTCACCTTGTAGGTCTTCGTATTTCATGTGATTTAAAAAAAATGGTTTGCATGTATATATGCTATTGGTCCCTCGTATTCCTTCTATGTGGTCTGCGCCGATGAAGTACAATTTTTTTGTAACTGACCGGAGTGGATGCTTTGGCAAGTGCATGCAGTCACGTGATGTGCTCTTCAGTCAGGACTGGTGCTTGAGAGCATGCACTTGTGCACGTGCGTCTGACATAAGGTGACAGCACGTGAGTGGAACGTAATGTGAGACGTACAAGTGAATGTGACCATTCCATTCAAATTCACTGCTAGTACTTTTCTCACATACATAAAAATTAAACTGTCTTTACAATGAAGCATGGGTGTATCTACCCTGTTACGACTGAAAACAAATAAAGATAAAAATGGAAATTATCGTAAGCTATTTATTCAGGTGTAGACAGAGTAACTGAAAATCCGACGTAAACAACGCGCACGTAGCTGTCTCGATTCGCATGATGACCTCAAGATCACGACAGGGTCATGACCCCAGCTGTCAGGGAGGGTATGCCAGTTCGATTGTTCCAGTCGTCTATGGTGTCAGCTGACCAGCTGGTGTCTTTGAGCTTTTAGCGACGTAAATCATGATTATGAGTTAAAGAATTGACTTTTCACAAATGTGGTTGAGCATCATCCCTGCCAGAAATACACGCGCACTGACTATTGTGAGGGCATTATGATGAAGTAAACCATTTGGCTGTCAGGGAGGCGAGAAAGACTTTGGCAGTGTTTGTGTCTGGCTCGATACGAGAGCGGGATGTGAATCCAAAGAAGCCATGCATACCTTTGTTTACAAGGAGTATGGAGAAGCTTCAGCAACAATAACCAACCCCCACCATTATCGACCCAGGGAAGGACCACGATGACATGGAGGCAATTCGAGGACGTAGTCAGAGACAACACATCAGCAACATTTGGGGTAGATTGTGTGTACATAAAGATGCTGCAGAGATTCTTTAACTCGTACTTTCCTCGTTCTGTGTCCTCTTCTACAGAATGATTATTTTAATAACTTTTAACACATCATCATCATCGCTACAGCCACTACAGGTATAGAGATATGGGGAAAAAAATATGTAGGGGAAAAAAAATCTACTGGGAACCATACTTGATCGAGGTCTGATATTCACTTTCAGTTGGTTCAACGATCTCTTTGCCATTTTTTCAGCTGAAGAGAAATGCGAGTCTCAAATATAGAAACTATAAAAAGAACGGCATCGATCAGCACTTTCAAGGGGAGGGGAAGGAAGGTGAAAATGAAGTCGATGAACACCACTCCTGCTGTACAAGTGTTGTTCGGTAATTTCACGGCGGACTATAACTGCCTACTCCGGGTGGGGCCCATTACCGCAGACTAGAACACTGCATGTTTCCGGATGCTCTTGCGACATATAGAGACAGGCTACATCAGAACTAAAAAAGAATGCAAAAACAGAAATCTGTGGAAAAAAAAATCGGTATTCCTGCTTGTGGCGGACAAAATGCGATTTGTCCTTCCATCACTCAAAGATTAATCAATTGTGTTATGCATCGCCATTGCAGGTGCCTGTTACTTTAGCATTTCACATTCTCTTGGTCCCGCAACTTTCAGATTTAACTCAAAATATAAAAAGCTTGGCTTACCCAGCAACCTTGGATCGAGTGGGATGTGTTTGTTCACTCTGTTTATCTGCACTTCTAAGAATGGAGAAGAACGGTAACAAGAGCCTCATGTTGTTCTCGCAGTATCTGATGCAGGTGAGTTTTACAGAGTCGCGCAGATAAAATTTCATAAATGTGTGGAAAAAATAAAGAACGCAGATCAAAGCAAAAAAACATTGCTCAAACATTCTAAAGACAAATAAATAAAAAGCTCAAACACTCAATCACACACATGCGCGTGCACACACACACCCGCACACACAAGCAAACGTGCTCGATCAACTTTTCCTAGTGGGAGAAATTGATAAAGTTGATTAGCAGGCTACTGTGATGAAGATACACTAATAAAGGGATGAGAAAGTTGGGGAAGGGGTTTAAAGAGAGATTAACACGGGTACTGCGCAGTTAGGATGCCAGTTGTCGATCGTGCCTCGGGCAGCTGCAGGATCAGGGGCTGATGATGAAGCTCTGTCGGAATAATCGGTCATTCGCACCCAACTGCACCCCACCCGTACCCCACTGCACCCCACCCGTACCCCATTGCAAGCACCAACTCAAAGCCTCGTTAAGCCACCTAAAAGAGAGGAACATGATATCTGCCGATGAGGAGTGCGGACAGCGCGTGATGAGGATGAAAGTGGGGCTCAGCACGCGCCCTGAGGAAAGCAGGAAACAACAGCTGATGACAAAAGCAGAATGTAAATGCATTGTAGTGTCGAGTTACTGAGCTCGTTCAGTCGACATTATGACTGCAACAGACGGATTTTTACCAACGAATCCTTTGGATCAACAAAGTTTTAGCTTTTTTTAAAATGACACTGGTCCTTTTTTTTAAAAAAAAATCAGTTCGTTCTTCATGGCCATCAGGTCACATGCTGATATCCGCAAGCATGCCCCTGTAAAGCAAACAAACAAACAAACAAACAAACAAACAAACAAACAAACAAACAAACAAACAAAAACCACACACTTAGGTAACCCTGCTTTCAGTGTTAAACGACAAAGCAACACTTAACAAGAAATAAAGTTCATTGAAAAATGACACCCGGTTATCGAAATCACTAGAAATTATATAATATTCAGAATAAAATAAATTTATAATCATATTAACCACATTCAAAGTTTGCAAGTCTGTGTGCCTGTCTTCTTTGATTGATATCTTTGTTTTTCTTTTAGTAAAGTAGTGTTCTTTTTCCCTTTTTGAAAGAAAAGTAAGGCTAGATTTTAAAAAGTATAATTTTTGTTTATTCCGTTGCCCTCGTAAATAAAGATTTGTCATTTGTCTCTCTCCCCCCATATCTCTCGGGTGCTCTACCTTTTTTGTACTTTGTGAAGAATTACATCTCAAGCATTGGACCTGGGGTAGGGGGACACAAAGTCTTATGATGTTGTTGTTGTTGAGGGGACAGCTGCCCCACTTGCCCTCCTGGTTCTTACAACCCTGACAGCCAACAGTCAAACTGATTAATTAGGTTGTGAAGGTTGTTTTGTGTGTAAACAGACCTCTCCTCCTGGAAGTGTTGATGAGTTGAACCTCTAAAAGCATTTGCATGCACAGACACAGCTGCTGAGTTAATCACTGCCAGTCACGCCGTGTAGTACACTGTCACTCAGAGAGAAAACACGCACACACACACTGACATTATCTATCTACCCCCTTCTCTTCCACGACCGGCCTCAACACCCAATAATTCAACAAAATATCTAAAACCTCTTTCATAATCCAGGGAACTGTCTGCCCACTTGTCAATTCCTCATCTCCGCCCATGTCTGCACAGTGCCATCTCTCTGCTGACGCTTGTGTTTGTTGTTGTTGTTGTTGTTGCTGCTGCTGTTGCTGTTGTTGTTGTTGTTGTTTCTTTCCTACACAGCGCACTGAACTCGCTCCACACCAGGAAAACACGTTCTACAAATTTAATTATTATTGTTATTAGCTTCGATTATCTTCCCTAACATAGAACCCCCTACCGCCGGCAGAACGAGGCGAGCTTTGATGTCTGTGAGTGTTTTACACCGGGTGGGGGCGAGGGGATGGGTAACCACACGTCTGTTGCGCACATAAGCCACACGCTGTCCTCATTAACGCCCTGGCTGGTTGTTTGTTTTTTGTTTGTTTATTTCTTTTTGTATTTAATAACATACTAATCCCAATCTTACGACAGTTTTTTTCGGTCATTTGTTAGGTTCGCTTTTTCCCGACATCCGTTTCGGCGCGCGCAACCCTTTCCCACCGCTCCCTTTGCTGGAAATCCCTCAACGAAAACTATCTTCAGGCACGGCACCGCCTTGACGAGGAAGGGGTTAGTGAGGTGGCTGGTGGGAGGAGATGAGGAGGGAGAGGCGAGGGCGAGGAGGAAAGCGGCAACGTCCTCGGCAGTTATCTCTCTTTGGCCGCAGCATCTTTACAGACTGGCGAGTGTTGGGGGGAGAAGCCAGGATGAGGAGGCAAGTAGCTGCGTGTGTGTGTGTGGAGGGTGCAGGAGGGGAACAGCTACTTCATCGTACAAGTCTACCCCCGTCTCTCTCTCTCTCGGGTGTGACGTAGCGGGAGGGACACGCACACACACGCGCGCGCCGAGTCTTGAAGTTGTGGACTGAACTCGAGTGAGCATGTCAGGCGTCTGCTGCCCGCACGCGGGGTGTGAATTCCTCACTTCTGTGATTCCTTCTTTCTGTGAGAGCACGTGCTAGACACAAACCTGGATGTTTGCAGTGACAAGAACGGACAAAGAAACAGAAGCTTGTCGTGGAAGTCGTCCAACTACTTCAACAGTTCCGCAGTAAGAATGTACGAGAACTACTTGTCTTTGCGGTGCCTTGAAAACCCTTTCCCTTTGAAGAAAAAAAACCTCCCACAAAAGATCTCTACATAACGGTATAAGTGTGAGTTTGTTGAAGATATAACTTGTCGAGGTCTGTAATGTCGCTATCATACCGTCTGCAATCGTCAAACACTTCCAACTACTCGACGAATAATTAAAGACATGATGACTATCAGCAGGGTGGTTAACATGTGTGTACAAACAACACTGTTTTGAAGTCTACTGCAAGAATCGATAGCTTCCCATCGAAGTGACAATAGCAACCAGGTAAATAGAGTGTAGAACTCTGTTTCATAACAGGTCTAACAACATCAGCAACAATGACATCAAAAGGAGGATCCACCCGCTGTCGGCTCCAAGCGAACTGATCACAAACATGAGAGAAGAAACAAATCCATGGCAACGGCAGTTTTGACTCCTCGTGCTCGGAAAGAAAGAAAAAACTGCGGAAGGACGGCTGTGGAACTAGTGTAGGTCGTCTCATCCAAACCGTGTCCACCTGCTGAAATTTTGGGGTTCTGAGTTCGGATCCAGCAATTTCACCTGGTTAGGTGGTAACTCTGGAGAGTACTGCAGCACAAACAAGGTAGCGATGACTCCGATACCCTGACAGAATCAAGAGTAAATTATTCATGAAGACTGTGATGTCATGTTTACTGCTTCTCTAAGGGATCGTTTGTTCAAAGGAAGAAAAATAAAGTGGCAGAGGTCAGATGAGTGAGTCTGGAAGACGAGCACTGTCTGTAGAGATAAACATTGTCTTGGTGACTGCTGTGAACTTTTTTTGTGATTTATATGTCTGGAGCATCGTGAGATTCTCGAACTGACGTTGTGTTCATTGTTTGACTATGCGAAAACCGAGCGTTTTCCGAGAGTCAGAAGAGTGGACACTGAGAACTGCTTCGAAAGATCGCTTGGACATGGACAAGTAGCCGACTCTGTGTAGCACAGCAACGACTAACCAATGCTATTTGTGACTGCTTCTACTCACCAGAACCATTTTACACACGTCACATAACAATTCCCACTGTATACATGCCAAGGCTGAAACAAACCATTGTTAGCCCTCCAAGACGGACACGGTCGTCGCACACGCACACAGGACTATCATGGCTTGTGTACAGACTGCAACCCATTGTTGCTAACCTTGGCCACAGGTCCTTGGCTTTTTCTTCAGGGAGAAGGACCGTCAGTCAGTAATTTGACCAGTGGGCCGTCAATCACTGGCTTCACGGTTCATCGAACACATCTCGGGGACAAAACACACAAAAGGCCGGCCAGTGGTGTGTAACGGCGAGGTGAGATGCCAGTCGTATATACATAAATAACCACAGATAAATACAAGCTTGCCAGTCTTCACTGAAGTGGGTATCGAAGCCACTTTGTCCGAGGCTCGAACCACCCTCCAGTATGGGCGGAACGGTTTGTACCGGACACTTGCTGTCACCTTTGTGGACACAGGTCTGACAGCCCGGGGCACACCAAGTGTATCTCCATATCCAACTGATTTTGGAGGACTTTATTGTGTGTTTGTCGAGGATACTTCCACAAGCTACACACACACACTTCGTGACGACGCCTCAGGTAAAAATGTTTACAATTATTTCCTTTCCTTTGCATACTGCATGAAACAGTGTTTGTGTTTGCAGGCAAGAAGTGTGGATACAGAAAGAACAATATATTTGCATCGATTTTTACTTTTCAGAAAGAAATAGAATCCACAATCAATAAAAAAAGTTGGTATTCGGAAAAATAGAAAAATGTAGACACATCCTGCGCAGGTGTGAGGTTCGCTTTCATAATCCAACGATTTATCACTTGTATCTGACATTTTCACAACCACTCGCAATAGTTTTTTTTTCATTTTAAATCTTATTCATTTTCACAGAAGCTTTTTTTTTTTTTTAACAATATTAGTTCTCAAAGCGCCCGAGAAGGGGAGAGGGTGAGATAGAATAGGGAGAGAGAAGAATTGAGAGAGAGAGAGAAGAATTGTGAGAGAGAAGAATTGAGAGAGAGGAGAGAGAGAAGGCGGGAGTGGGAGAGGGGAATGAGGAGGTAGGGATGATGCGTTCCTATTTCTGTTCACCGCAATACAGCGCTAGAGTTTCGTCCCTTGCTATAACTTTGTTTAATGTGTCGTGCGGCTGATTAGCGCTCATCGTATGTCGATTACTCCCGAGGGTCAATCATCGATGCAAAGCCCCGAAACCTTCCTCCATCGGCAAGTTAATAAACTCATCAGGGTTTGGTTTACCGAGACACTTCCTCACACAAAGTGAGTTTGTTAAGAACACTCGTCCAGCCCTCGATTTCCATTTTTTCTCAGATTCTGTATTTAAAATTTTGATTCGTACGTCCTTCTCATGGCGGGTACTTGAAGCTTTGCATCAGCTGCATGAGAAAAAAATATTACAGGTAGACTAGTACCCAGACATTACTTAAGGACAGAAGGTTCTCGAGGTACACACTCTAATCTGTCGATGTACACAGTTTCTGAACCACGGCAATAAATTGTCATTTGGTAAGTAAAGACTTTCCGGGGATGCACGTGACAGCGTAAATGAGCTCGGCAACTACGTGGCACGTAAACGAGTTTGCCAGACGACAGCCCAACATAATGCTGCGATGAGCAGAGCATTAGGCAGGTATAAAGACAACTCGACTCCGCTAGTCTCTATTGAAATTATCGACACCAGGACAATGCACTCATCCGGCTTGTGCCGCAAAGACCTCCATCAGGACCAGCTGGCGTCCTTGGCAACGGGGCAGGGGTGAGGGAGTGAGTGATGTCGACATTAGGAGGATTTGATGAGAATGTAGGAGAGTGGGGAGGGGTGAAGAAGGAAGATGACGAGGTGCTGCAATCTGTTCCTGGATAAGGAATAATTGGAGAAAACTTAGCATCAACCCATGTATGGAAGCAGACGCGCTCACACACACACATGCGCGCGCACACACATTTGTCCTTCCTTTAACGCCAAAGAAAACTGATACCCCGATGTCCATCTTCTACAACCGAAGTCTGTCAATATTGCTTTTCTAGCGCCCCCTACATCCTAAAACTGCATCTCAGTAGCTAATGACCCCACTAGTACCCAGAAACTCAAGCTGATGACCCCACTACCTTCTGAAAGCATTCTACACCCTAAACAGTTGATGGCCTCAGTAGTATTCAGACACTATTCTCCACTCCAAACAACATTTGGCCTCGATAGCATTCAGACAGCATTCTTCAACAAAAGCAGATAACGACCCCAATAGCATTAAGAGGTCATTAGGAGGGTCAAACAGCGGGTGGCTCCACACGCATTAAGGGGTATTCTGGAATCCAAACATCTGATTATTCCACGAATTTCCGAGATCATCCCGAAACTCAAACAGCTGATGAGTTCGCAAGCATTCAGAGAAGATTCTGCATCATAAGCAGGTGAATCCAGTAATATTTAGAGTAGTCTACAAATAAAACAGCCGATGACCCCACTAGCATTCAAAAGTATTGTCGAACTAAAACAGTCGATGTTTCCACTTACATTCAGAGAACATTCTACATCGCGATTATCTGATGACCCCAGTAGCATTCAGAGAACACTTTGCACCCCAAGCAGCTGATAACACCCTAGCATTCAGAGAACAATCCTCAATGTAAATAGCTGCTGACCCCACCAGCATTTAGAGATCATTTGGCGGTGCCATTGTCTGACGGCCATACTACCATGGGGAGAGAACTCTGCTGTCCAAACAACTGATGTCTCACTGGCATTCAAAGAGTTTTCTCAATTCCAAACAACTGAGCATTCAGAGAGCATTTGGCCACCCAGACGACTGGTGGCCCTCTGTTACAATCCTATCCGTTCCTCGTCATGGCGAGACTACAAAACGTATCTCGACTTCAGGCAGGACATGAGAGAGAGAGAAAGAAAGAAAGAAAGAAAGAAAAAATAAAGGTAGCACTTTGGGAATCGCTGCATGTGTCTCACTCATGTCCAACTCCCCAGTAAACCTTTAATGAATATCAGGACGACCTTAGGTCTCTGGAGGTTCGCTTGAAAGTGATTTGCAACGAGCAGCCCGCCCTTTGATCATCACCGCCTTTACAGGAGCCAGTCTCTGTGGCACCACTTAGGCGCCCTCGCCAATTCCAATCCATTTTTTTTCCTCCAAGATGTTATTAAATGGCTATCACCTTTTTTGAGACGATTGTAGACATTTCTTGTGCTTTCCAATCAACTCACTAAATAAGGCTTCAGAGAAACCCAGTCAACTGATTTTTTTGAAAAGTTTGGAGTTAACGGGAGATAAAAATAAACCTGTTTAGAATCTCAGAAAGAGTTTAATCATTTTAAAATTCATTAATTTTTTTCTGTTGATATATAAAATGGTGAAGATTATGTCGGGTGTTGTATTTAATAAGTCAAATTTCACGGGACTCTTTCGTGATAATTCGTCTGCTACAACAAAATGTCGTTGTGCGTCACGTGACTGTATGACGCGCGTGTCACGTGTTGTGTCGAGAGGACGTCTGCTACAAACTGCCAATGAAAGATCGGAGGATGCTCCAAAAATACAGTTTTCATCAATTTCCAAAGGACAGAAATTCGAGGAGAGAGTGGACGAAAAAAATGGAGAGACTCGACCCCGAAACCAACCCGCGTGGGGAACATAAAGACTCGGACAACGAGTGGTTACAGCAGTTCGCAATGTTTTACGATCGTGACACGAGTGAGCGAACAGCTGACAGCTTCTGTCCGATTCAGTTCTTATTCTTCTTCAACATAAAGAAGTTGCCACGAAAAAGAAAGAAGGATGTATCCGACAGATGATCTTCAGTCGAGTACAACATAAACAGGTCAGTGTCAAGGGTGCTACTAGTGCTAGTCAGCAAACAACGCTTCTCATTATTATTATTCGACATTCCGATGTGTAGACACTGCATGTACACAGCATTAAAATTATTATATTGTACTCATGTCAAACATATGTGAAATACATAAATATTTTAATCAAATGCCAGGTCGAAAATATTAAAATTCTACTGTATCATGAAGGTGTGTCGAAGTACTGATGTAATCAAGATACACGTGCTGTGAAAAATTCGCTGTATTAGTAAAAAAAATTAAGAAATAATTACTTGTCAGGTGTAAAGTGTTTTGGTAGTGTAAGTACACCAGAAATGTCTACAACATTCAATGCAGGATGATAATATACGAAACTAAAACACTCGTTCACTCACTTCCGGTGGACACATCGACTCGTCCTACCTGCTCTGTCTTTAAGCTGCAGCAGCACTTTCTTCGTCCGATGATTCCGATGCTTAGTCGGTCCCATCGTCAACTGATGAGAAAGGTTCAGACTGAAAAAAAAAACAACTGGATGTTGATGGTGAGGACACCTCCGATCTTTGTGTTGAGATGTTAGCAATGGCGGACTGTCAAAAGTTTGTCTGCTTCTAACCCAGGGAGGTCTGGCTGTCAGTGTAAATGTGTCAGCGACGGCAAGCACGGGTCATATACCCCGAATATGGTCGATTTTTATAAACATCAGCAGCTGGTTTGGTGTTGATTAGTATTAATAAGTAAGACTCACCCACTTCTCTGTGTTGTTGTGATTTGCAATCATAACTAAGAGGATTTTTTAAACCTTTTTTTCCTCCGTCGTCATAACATTGTTCGTCTCTTTCGAGGGCAACAAAGAAAAACTGGGATTGAGAGAGAGACTGCGGGGGTGGGGTGGGGAGAGATAGAAAGAGGAGCGGAAAAGAAGTAAAAAGAAAGAGAGGGCAACAGTCTCACAAAACCTTAGGCTTCAATTTGGAAAAATAAAATATTCACCCTGAGTATATCTCAGAATGCCCGTATCTTCCTGAACCTAGCTACTCTGACCTTGAACTTTGTTTTCTTTGTTCAGAAAGGTCTTGAACGTATCTGGCTACGATAATGAATGAAGAAAATGTTAGAGCTCCGCAAGAAACACGAGCATCCCTCTATGTGTGTGTGTAAAACGAGCAGTAAATACCCTGAAGAATGTGGTCTGTGCCTGTTTTTGGCAGTTGAATGATTAGCTAGCATCCCACCGGGCAGAAATAAACTCGGTTCGTGCGATCCTTTGAGTTCAAGGCGAGTTTACACTACCTCCGGCGACTTTGTGATTGACATGAGCTGCATCCACCCTCGTCTCTGTAAGCTCCTAGTTATCTCGTCTGTCTGCTCCTACCCCTCTCCTGCACCAACTGCCATGAAAAAACAAGTGAGAAAATTTACACCTCTTATTTTTTCAGTTGTATGCGATTCCCATAAATTTTCCTATTCCTAAGATGGATCGGTATAATATATGAACAGTTTGTTTTTTCTCTTCTCTCTCTCACAGCGAACACATTGTCTCTTCATCATGAAGTACACAGTCATTAAACGACTGTAAATCAAATAAGCGGAACTCTTGTAGCATTCTGTAGCACTCCATCTCCATAGCAACATCAGCAACAAGTGTACCATGCAGTAAGTAATGTATGACACCAGCAGGTACTTGGAGCTCTTTGAGGAATTCCTCGCAATCCTGAACGAGAAGAACAGGATCATGGTCGTTACAGTGGCGGTTGGCAATGATTCATCTAAAGAAAATTGTCTCTGAACATGTATTTTTTTGTTGTATCCACGTGGGAAGCGAAGAGCAAGTGGAGGGAGACAAGGAATGGGGAAGAGATGAAGTGGAGCGGCAAGAACAACCCACTTGTGTGAAGTCGGCATAAATTTATTTGTTTTTTTTTTCTTTGTCTGCTCCCAAAGGAAGTGCATCAGTTTTTTTCCCGAAGATGATGGGAAAAATGCTGTCGTGTGTTGTACGTGGGGTCCTGGTTGTAGCCGTTTGTGGATTGCATCAGCCTCGTGGGTTTATACCATAGGATGGGAGGAGGCCGTCCTCTTGAAGTGGTCCGCTCGTCCCCAACCTTTTCTTTGTTCTTTCACAACAAGTCGGATCCACTTCCCCTTCCGCATTTCTGCCGCCTTTTTTTATCCCTCTTCTCTCTACCCTCCCTGTTTCTCTCTCTCTATATATACAAAGTTGTATCAGTCATTTATCTATATATATATATAGAACTGTGTGTCTGTCACTCTCTATTTTTCTGATTGTGTACCTCTCTAGGTATCTGTTTCTCTCTGTGCCTCTATGACTGTCTATCTGTGTGTGTGTGTGAGAGAGAGAGAGGGAGAGAGACTGTGTATCCGTCTGTATGAATGTATATCTGTCTCTATCTCTTTTATGCACGCACACACACACACACTTGATGCACGCGCATACATATTCATCTTTACCATTTACGCATGAAATTTTTATTGATTTACTTATAATTTGTTTATTATTTAAATGTTCTCACTGTTCGAAAAAAATTCTAAAACTCGTGGTTCGATATCCATGTGGCGCAGTAAATGTTCCCTAGTCAACCCACCTGTCAGGAACAAATACCTGACTCACTAGAGGGTTGGGGAAGGTCAGGCAGTGAGGTGGAGAAAAACTAACCCCGAGGTAAAAGTGAAGAGGAACATCTCTAACAAGAGGAATCGCTCCCCTTAGAAAGGTTAACGAGTGACCTTTACCTTTATAACATAATTAGAATCAATTGTCACAAACTGTTCTCACAGACACTTTACGACAGTTGTACTTTAGTTCCACACGTGCTGCACGATTTATTGAGGAAGCGGCCTGTGGATCAGATCGCACTTTAGAAAACAAGATTAAGCCTCATGATGCAAGTTATTTGTTTATTTGCTTTGGCTTGTCCTGTAAGCGGGACATTGCCGTTGACTGGGTCTTTGTCTGATTTCCACCAGTGACAGTAGAGTACACTCGTCTTTCAACTCGAGCGTGGCGAAAAAAAAATGAAATAGTTTCTCTTAAAAAATAGGATAGATCTCCATGGATATAATAAGATTAGAAATGGAATTAAATTATAATTTCAAATAATATTGATGTTGGTAACACGGTTTATCTGAAGCCTACTCTTCCTTGGACAGACATTTGCATCAACCCTATGGACAGACAGACAGACAACACCAGGTGTCACGGGTGCACAGCACCTATCAAGGTCTGATATTTTAAATAAGGTTTGAACACATTATTTGGTGGGTTGAGTTCATTACCATCCCTAAGAACCGGACAACCTGGACGACCTGTCCTGATGTGAACAGAATACATTGACAGTCTCTGTTGGGAGCCTGTGGGATGTCATATTCACACAGATGGCATGAAGGGTGAGTTCTCTAGGTGAGTAATGCAAGTCATCAATAGGTTTTTCCGCATCCTCATAAAATGGAGTCAATCGCCATCTTGTACCGGAAAAGCTGGGAAGGGAGACGTCGCTATTATTTTCCTCATCGTCACCAATATATGGATGTTTAATATAGATATATATTCAACAGGACTATGCACTTATTATTCGAGTGAATAGTTGCAGGAGCATGGATACAACAACTTGTTTCGCTTTAAATATCAGTTTGAAACTCGTGAGCATGATTTCAAATATAAGAGCACTTAATTACCTTCCTTGATTATGATTTTTTTAAAATGTCTGTGGTTATTCTCGAAGTTGTGTGTAAAATATCAATTTATTACAGTCACTAGCAAGCGCCTCTCTTTCGATTTTGTCGATCAAAGTTTTTTTTCGGACGAGCAGTTTAACAGGTTAGAGAGTTAATAGATTGAGTGGACGACTTTTCAAAAATTACTTATATCCACTTAACATCCGAGGCGAAGAAGCATTTTCTCACGTTGCTAAACTATTATGGGAGAGTTATCACTCGGCCACCACGCAAGATATGGCGCAACTGTTGCCTACTTCCGGTCCGGGTATTCTGGTGTTTAACGATGGCAGCGGCCTGAGAACTGGGACTGAAGCTTCAGAATTTCTTTTCCCCCCAGCCTCCCACCTCATAAAAAAAATCTTGCTTTTACAAGCCTCTCCTTTTAGGCAGAATCTGTTAAAAAGGATTTCTGACAAAGGCCTGCTTGTGCTGGTGGCAGTCGCACACAGAAGTGGCTTATCTGGACCACCTGGCTTGGATTGGAATCGCGCGCTGGCTTGTGTAGGTTTTTCAATACTCACTTGTCCACTAGAGGGAGCAGCTACAGATACAGGATTGACACGTGTAACACAGGAAGTTTTGGGCTGCTCCATTAATAGAAAAGGGCGGATACCGGTGTTTGCAGCAGTTCACGATTAAAACGAAAGCCAGACGGACGATAGATGAAGGATGATAATCTCATCAGATTTCAATTTTACCTTCATTTTTCTCTGTCCACAACTTTTTTTCCCAGTACTTGAGATCTTTTTTTTTAGCATCTCTTTATTTTTTCTTCGCTCTCTCATTCTTTTATTCCATTATTTTTTCTTTTCTTTCCCTTTTTATGAACGTTGGAAAAGAAAAAAGCTTATAAGGAGGAAAAGTGCAATGATGCTATATTTAGTTACAGGAAACATGTTGGCAGAGCAACTTATTCATGCGATACAGTGCAGCCAGGTTGTAAGAAATCACAAAAATTGTAGTGTAACATATCGACTACAGCTCCACCTGGCGGCAGGCATTAAGTGAAGGAAAGAACTTTGTCTGGGTATAAGAAAACCGACTTGCCATGTCTTTTGAATTTTCCTTTCATCTACATCATGGCAGCCATGCGTCCGTCATCAATATTTTTTAATATGTTCTCTTTGACCTGCCGGTCATAAGTCTTATCACAAACCGTTTTATGAAAGGTCGTCAGCAGTTGAAAGGTCACGGAGATGAAAGCTCTGTCTTTCCATACTATTAAAGGAACAAGGAGTTCCACTTGCGAGAAGAGAGAAGAATGCTGGCGCCGGTTCCTGCCTGCAGCGGTTGACTCTCGACAGTTCTTGTCGCCAAGTGTCTTAAAAGCATCTGGATGGTGGTTAGCCTTATGGTTGTGCTTACTGGAGTAAGAGAAGCAGCCGGTTGTCAAGGTATGTGGTCTTTTCAATGTTCATGCTTCAGGATGTTGTCTGTTCATGATGGCGAGGACGGGAGTTGAGGATGAGGCATCAGCCCTCGCGTCGAGCTTTGGTGTGCGCCGTCAAGACATCATGAAAACTATATTTGTCTCAAGGATGGTAATAATGCCCGGGTTTTAAAAATGGTTCCTCCGGCAGATGTTTGAACCCGATGCTCACTCCAACTATGATCTCTGCTCGTGGCTGTGCATGGAGCGCGACCTCCATTGAAGAATGTTTTTGGCGAACACATAATTGCTGAAATATGACCTTCTACATGATTGTTGCCTTATTCTTTTCTTGCCAAATCAAGAATCAGTTTTTGTTTGACTATTCATGGTACTGAAATCTTTGGCTTAAGGGGCAACCCGAGCAGGACATAAAATGAAGGTTGTGACAGGTTGACACAAGAGCACAACTCACGCCCGCAGTCGCAGAGCTCGTGTTACTGGAGTCTTGTCCTCAGAAGCCATTTTTTCCTTTGTGGACAAGGTGTCCAGTGTTAATTATTTTTTGTCTGGTAAGGCGAGATGGGGGATGGTGGGGAAGATACTTTAGTTTACTCCCCTTTAATTACCCGACCTTTGACACTGGGAAAGCCCTCGTGTAAGAACTATATCAAACAGTAAATCATATCAACGAATGAATGGACTTCATGCAGGGGAACTACTCAAAAGTTTTCTTAGAAATTTTCAGAAATCTTTCAATGGCTGACTCGAGAAAGCGATTCGCCCAAGTCCACCTTCCATGACACCGTGCAACTGTCACGAGGACGGACATGATACTCTTCGTATTTATGACCCGGATGTTGTTTTTAAATTTGAAAGTTTTTCTCTGACACTGTTTCTTTAAATATTTATTGCTCCTTTGTTCTTCGGTCGTGGTGTCGGAAATTGCGATCCGAAAGGCTTTGAAATGTTTGTAAATATTGTATATGAATCTGACCCGTGTGGTAGATACGCCTGCAACCCGATCCCCCCGGTTCACCTCCCAGTTCCCCCATTCCCTCTCCCCCGGCGTTGGTCTGTGACAAGGACTTAGAGTCGTTGCTATGCAGTTTTATTTCTAAAGTACATTGGCTCCAATGTGTTAATCTGTTCTGATTCTGTATTTAGCTGTACTTTTGTCTGTAATTTAATTCATCCGCATTTAGCACCTTAAGCTCGCGATGACTGATGTGCGGGCGCCTTCTCCTCACCGATCGATCGTCTGCTTCGTCGTCCGCCTCGGCTGTTAAAGATTATCTCGATGTCCCTGAAGTGCTGAGTGGGTTGGTCTTCCGTCATTGAGACCTTCCCCTCATCCCCACCCCTGCAGCTACCCTGTATTCATTCATTCATTCCTTTCAGATCGTCTGGTAGTATGAGGATCAATAAAACATTCAAAGCTACCCGACCTACACCTTGTCTCACATCAACGGTCGGTGTCGGATGTTGTGTGGATTATCGTCCGAATGTGGACGAAGTTGCGACCATGAAGGATGTAAAAATCCTGGTGCCATTGAATTGTGACAATGCCTTCCCGTTGTTTGTGACAGTCTGTTATTCAGGAGGTATGAAGTCTGTTCTAGTTTTGAGCTCTGCACGGGTTGGCAATAATTTATTGGCAGGAACTCCGCGCAAGTCATTCAGAGGGTTTAAAATGGGATGGAGAGACAAACGAACGAGTGGTTCAACCGCAGACAGGATTCGTGCGAGGATCCGGAAGTCGACAAAGGTCTGAACGGTTGGTCTTACAAACCAGGTTGACCGATCTTCCTTTGTGAACACATAGTCTTACAAACAGGTTGAGTGATGTCAGCTCACGAATAGCTCAGCCGGTCTAGCCTTACAACCAAGTCGGGTAGCATGATCTTACAGACAGGATAATTGGGGGAAGGTGGTGGTGGGGACAGACAATCTAAGGGAGGAGGGTGTCTCCCACTGGGGCTGTCCTCTTGTCAGGACACCAGAGTCAAGCCACGACCGGCCCCTGTCCTTCCAAGTCCTTAGAAGAAGTCTCGTGAGCAGATTTCCAATGGGGGGAGGGGTGTGAGGTGTGGGAGAGAAGCCAAGCACACAGTCACTGGATCAACAATACTTGTCAAGCTTGTGAGGACATGTTGAAATTCGATGAGTATGGATTTTAACAGATGATGATAAGTATCTTTTTGATTCCATCCAATCCCATCTTTCGCTCTCTCTCTCTCTCTCTCCTCAATCAGAAATCTGCGTGTGTGTGTGTGTGTTTCAGCACACAAGTTGTCCCACTCCTCATTCTATTACCCCCAAATCTTTAATCAAAACTAGGGATTAATATGTCACAATGTTGGACAATGAGGATCATATAAAGTGTATGAGAGACATAGTCAACTGTGTCCATTTAAGTAAAGCCCTTGACAGCTCGGTGTACGATGATAGACTTGAAACAGAGGAATGTTGCTGAGTGACAACGAAGGTGTGGCACGAAAAGCCGACAGACATGGGACAAGACATCGTAAGACATGATTAGACTCGTTATTCTGTACAGGTAGGATTACAGGTAGGGCCACTGGTGGACGAAATGGCATGATACTCTTGGATATAAGAATAAAAGATTGCTGGTCTATACATTCTGAATCTCTCTCTCACACACACATACAAACACACACACAAACCCACACACAGAGATGGAGGAAGAACAAGAGATCTGGCAACCGTTGTGCTGTGCAAGCAGCTTTGTTATACAAACCCTGGCTTTTCTTTTAGTTTACTAATCTGCGATATCACTGAGCAAGAAAAGCAAATATTACAGCCAACAATACAAGCTTGTATTTCTGCTCCACGCGTTTGGCAAAGTGTGTTGTAATCTCCTTACAATGCCACCCGTCTGCAATCTCCAGCAAATGCCCCCACAACTATTTTCTTTTTTGCAGTCCACACTTTTTCCTCCTTTCTTCCGTTTTTATTCCACTTGCTCATTTCTTTCTTCTTTGAATTTGTGACATCGCAGGTCACACCATCCTTTGTGTCACCCCACCCTGTATCCTTGCAATTTTCTGTCAAATGTTTGAAGACAACAGACGGAGGAAGTCTGATGTTAACGCCTCCATCCGCTCATTCCATGCCGAGGCTCAGAGACTCAGTCCACCCTCCTGTATTTAGCGAGGGCTCCATGTTTTTCTTTCAGTTTTTTTTTAAATTTTTGTTGTTGTTGCCAGAGTGTGCGCTGGAGGAGAACAAGTCCCTCATTGTTTGTGTAGTGCGGTTGGGGTGGAAGGAGAAGATTGGCGGCGTTGTGTGGCTGGCGGAATCTCTCATGTGTGACAGAATCACAACCTGGCAGGTGGGAGATGTTTTTTTACGAGCCTGAGAAAAATGGCAGGAACTTTGGATGGAAGTGAACTGCATTCACTGCCTGAATTTGATTTTTTTTAGTGTTGTTGCTTTTAAGATATAATAAAGAGATTAATTGCAGGCCTGTTCTCGCGGACGTTTGAATGGACGGACTGTGAGTTCTGACATTTCCTTTCTGCTCCTGATCATGTCTGTGATTGTCTTCCTGTCAAATACCCACAGAAGCACTTGTTATTTCTCCCTCTGTCTGTCTTTCTCTTGTTATCACTCGTACACAAACGGTTACACGCAAAATCACTTTAATTCGCTGTAATTACAGAGCAGAATTCCTCCCACACCCTCCATCCACTGCCTAATATGTTATCACGGCTTCCAGATGGAGGAATCGATGCATATATCACAGTAATGTGTTTGCTCATTTGTTCACTCTTTGTCCCCCTTCTAATGCTGGCAACAGTTAATGTTAATCATAGAAAATCCGTTTTATTTTGTCGGGACACAATAGTATTTCTCGAGCGAACAATCGCTGTTTCAGAACTAAACCAACTAGAGCATGATCAAGGAATCGGGAATGTATTTTTAAAAATACAAATACAAAATGTTTTGTATTGTTTCCGGTCAGGTTTGTCCGGAAATTAGAATTTTAAAATTTATATTTAAAAAAATGACAAATATTAGAAAGACAGTTACATCACGCATTTTACCGACAAGAAGATGATTGATGTTGATGTTGATGTTGATGATAAGCCTACGACCTGGCGTGCCGTCCGCCCCGCTGCAAACTTCACAATGGAGAATCTGTCAGCTACTGTTTTATTCAGTTTCCCCTTCCACAACCCTAATCCTCCCTTCCAGGCTTCCCCACTCTCACCCGGGGCGCAACGGTTAGCGCCTGTCACTAAAACAGTGAGGGTTGGTTGTCCTGGGTTCAGCTCTCGTCTCGGGCACGCTGTTCTTTCTCTACATGTAGACTGACTGCCTTGCCATGATATAGCGATTCCCCACCCTCCCACTAACACACACCCACTCTTTCACTCCCGTACATCCAGGTAGATCAAGGGACAGAACGAGCTAAATTCTCATCCCTTGTTATCTCCCACCTTTAAAAGTTCATCCTCACGCATTAAGAGTGCAAACACAACCATGATTTCAACCTTTCTTTATTTTACGAAGGTAACACTGAAGTGTAGGTGTGTCTGCACCTGCAACAAGGTAGTCGTTGAATTCGCTCCAAAGAAAAAAGTTCTTTTGCAGGAATAAAACTCCGCATCCTGCAGGCTGCAGGCCTCACGGTGATACAAGCGACATGCGGACTCAAAATGTCAAGTGCCAGAGTGGTAAAGCATCCCTTGTATGAGAATGCCACGAGATGCGGACATCGACTGTGGGAGGAAAAAGACAATAAGACAATATTGTAGTTTAAGGGATTTTTTTTGTTCTCACATACATTTGTTTGCTTGTCGAAGCCTCGGGTGTCTGTCGACGGATGCCAGACTAAGCCTTCCTGTGGATTCCACACACAGCTTGGTTGGTAGTCGTGCGGTGCAGCCCGGGGATCAGTGATGTTGTTGTTGTTGTCGTGTCAGTGGCGTCTGTTGATGTTGTAGCTGATAACCAATGCTCCATTGTTCCAACGGCTCTAATCGTCAGCTTCCCACCGCTCTTTGCTTCTAAAATATTTGTTTAAGGCAGACATTTGTATCCAACTTGCTTAATGTAAATCTGAATATTTCATTCAACAGTAGTGCTCAGACTTTGAACAGATTATTTTGTTTCTGTTGTTGACGATGATTTATTCAGGAGGTAAATATAAGTATTATTTTTTATCTCTCTCTTCTTATATATATATATACACACACCTCAGTTTTATTTTCTCTTTCCAGTCTACAGCAGATATTCTTTGCCTATCACAACTTTAGTTTTCAAATCACCACACGTTTTTGGTCGGTATTTGTTCTTTGATTTTGTGGAAGCACATTTGACCTCATGCACTTTGTAAATACTTATTCTTCATCATCGCAAGGTTTCTAACAGTAGTCAGGTGTGCCTTCCCCCTTGTCAGTAAGCCTACAATAAAGGTCCTTGTCATATGCCTTTCAGCTTCTTCATCTTTTGAACAAAAAAGATATAAGACGGTTATCTCCTGCTCATCAAACGAAAGGGCGTTCACCTTTGCACAACTGTCTGTGAAAGTTGGTTTATTCTCCAGCCGTCAGGACTGTTTTGTAATTAATTCTACCCAGCTACCGTGCTCTTGAAAGTCGGGCAAAAAAATAAATAAATAAGCGATCACAAGACACTGCACAGAAGGTCGTGACCCCGATGTTGCTGGAGTTTCTCGGCTACTGCGTCGTCTGGAGGCGAGGTATCCACTGCGCGTGACGAGTGGCACATGCCGACTCCTCGCGTAGTAATACATACAATTATTACACTTCACTTACAATAGCATATTTGCTCACTTGGTATCGAACTTAGTGCGCTTTACAGAAGAGTATGATACATGTAAAAATTGGAAGAATGAGGATGGGATTGTCTTGTGGAGTAAAGGGACCAAGGATGCCAAGAGTTGTCACAGACTTTTCGTCGAGTTGTTTAAAATGGAGAAAAGCAAAGTGACGTGACCTCGTGGTTACAGTGAACTTAAGTTTTAGAGTTCTTGCTTATCTCGGGATTGGCTTTAGTCAGAGAGGCTTTCTTCTCCTCACCCTCCCTGTCTTACCTTCTTTTAACCCTCTACAGAGTCAGGTAACCACTTCACAGCTGGGTCATCCTGGGGCAGTGCGTGACGTCACACAGGTAGCAAAGCGGTTAAAGTGCTCACCTTCGGTTTGGACATTTTTCCAATAATCTGATGCTTTACCTATTCCATTTTCCGCTCAATTAGTGAGAACTCCGGCATGCTGCATCAAATTAGTGAGAAATACAGACACCTGAATTAACATCTAGTAGTTTTGACTAAGTATCATCTCGACTTGAGATTAGTGCAGTTGCAGTGACAGACAGGTCATTATACTATTTTGTCTCAGAAACTATCCCATCTTTGTTGAATTTATCCATGCGTGTGGAGATGTTATTTAAAGCTTTTTTGGAGACCCAGAGCACCTTCCAGTGATACCCGGGAGGCAACATGCTCTTAAAGCTTCTTTGATCTCACAAATCATTCATTTATCGCACGAACCGCTCTGTCGCAAACCTCACTTCTCCTTTAAAACCTTTCCTTACATCTCAAACTATTCCAGAGAATTCGGCAGGAGGCTTTGCACCGGAAGTGTGACCTCTAGCCAAAGAAGCTGGAGTGATGAGCGCATGCGCCGCGCCAATGGCGGCAGGAATGAAGCACTTAGCTGTCAACTGCTTGTCTTCACTCCAGCAGATAACACAGCGACTGTGTGGTTTCCTCTCTGGAAGACAGACAGACAGTTCTTCTCTCTGGGTCTGGACCACAGTCTGGCTCCACGGGTCTGTGGCCTGGAGAGTATTTCTGACTTGTCCTGACAGCCTGTCTCCGGAGTGAATGGAACAATTTCTGGTTCCCTGGGTAAAATGTTGAGGAGGTTATAAGGGTGTAGATCTCGAACAAGGCACCCCCAAATATTTATTTCTCTCTCTTCTATTCCTATTTGTCTCTCTGTCTGCATAACATTTCTGTCTCCGTGTTTTAATGGATGGATGGGTTGCAGAAGCACCTGGTGACCATATTTACTGAAAATATCATCTGTATCGTGAAACGAATAGCCAAATGTGCTGGTATATACTCTCTTCATGGCCAAAAGACAGTTTTTAGAATTTTTTTAGAATTTTATTCACATCGATTTCTTATCTCCGGTGCGGAAACCGCAATGTCTCTTGTAACTTTTTTCTTCGAGACTGAGCTTTGGAGGCAAGCTGGGAATTAAACACGAAGATGTATGAGATGTGTTCGAGTAAATATTGGTTTACTTTGTTGACAGCAGGTAATTTCTGGTTGTTTAGTCACACCTGGAGAAACTGTCTTTGCCTCAGGGCAAAGGTCATAATAGTGTTGTATTATATTAGTTCCAGTAAAAACGAAGACAGTAACGCTGAACATTTTGATTTTGTTGTCGGCAGTCGCAAGATTTCGGGTTTTTGTTTTTGTTTCTATGTTTTTTTTTTAATAAAAAAAATAGATTATTATTGATTTAGAACAAAGTCTTACCATGAGGATGATGATGAAGACGACGACGATGATGATAATCTGTGACGATGATGATGCTGTTGGTAATGTCCTGTTTGATATTACAGAGATTTCTATGTAAAATATGTTTATTTTTAATTTTTAAAAAAATCCCGAATGATATAAGGAGCTTAACTTTCGTATTAAAAAACCTCCGACATTAGCCAGACATGAATGTTTTATAAGTAACAGTGATTTTCCATTTCCTTTCGCGAACAAATTTGTCCAACTGCTTTATTTGCAGAGCTCATAAAATTAAAATGAAAGGATTTTTCTGCACTTCCGTGAAAAAGGATTAAACGCTCTCTCTTACACTCACACACACACACACAGAGGAAAAAAAGTAATTCCTTTTCAGTACACACTGAGACATGTCATGACATGACATTTTTAATGCCAATGACATGAGGGAGATACAAGAATATTGATATTACAAAACAGTATGTTGAACAACAATCTATAAGCAAATGTATATTTTTATATACCTTAAACCTGACCGAGAGAGAGAGAGAGTGCGTGTGTCGAGGGGTTAATTGCGGAAGTCGAGGAGGCGAGATAAGACACGTACACAACTGACGTCAGACTAAAAATCTGAAATCAAAATACAGGTCACCAGTTCACACACTTCGGCAAGAAAAATGTGTTTAGCCCCATTATCGCTTCTAAGGCCAACCAAGGCCTCGACCAGCTGGTGGATGTTCCCCGGGGAATCGTCAAAGACGAGGACTAGAAAACATGCGTGGATGCACGTGCATTTCTGTGGCTATAATATGATTAATTATTATTGTCACCATTTGATAGTGTCAATCGTGTCAACGATCTTACTCCCTCTGTAAAGTTTTACACCCACACAGAGACAACTCACTTTACTTTCGTATTTTATTTTTGTTGTTATATTTTAATGTTGTCACACAGAGGCCATGGTAGACTTAGGTAGGATAAAAAAAAACTATTAATCAAATGTCAGCCACAGTATAAATATCAGAGGAATTTCTAGGATAATATTTTTATAACACGTTGGTGGTCACTAGATGGCAGCATCATTGTACGAGTCACTGCTACTGTGAAGACCTACACCAGTGTAGCTCCTCGTTCAGACACTGGAGGCAGGGCAAACACCTGTCTGGTGCTGAATGAACTCTCACCTGTGCGCGTGTCGGCCCATCTCTAGGGCAGGTAGTTATGATGTTTATACTCGCTTGTTAGTGCCGCGAGCTGTCTGCTCGTGAAACCTTTATAGCCTCCTCCTCGGCCATGCTATCCATTGCTTGAAGTCGGCGTATCTTGTTGTGAGATTATTCGAAATAGAAATAGTGCTAACTAGCTTTGAGTTTTTTCTTTTCTTTCTTTCTTTTTTCTTTCTCTCGTTCTTTTTTTCTTTTTTCTTTCTTTTTTTTTTTTTTTGTTTGTTTCTTTTATTGTTTTTCTTTCTTTCTTTTCCTCTTTCTTTCTCTTTCTTTCTTTTTCTTTCTTGTCTTTCTTTCTTGTCTTTCTTTCTGTCTGTCTTTCTGTCTGTCTTTCTGTCTGTCTTTCTGTCTGTCTTTCTGTCTGTCTTTCTGTCTGTCTTTCTTTCTTTCTTTTATGTGTGTGTGGTTGTCTGATTGTGCTGTGATGTTTCTGAATGATTCGAGATTAAAGTTTTGATGCAAGGCTGAACACTTCTCTCCAATCCATTCTGGTGGACCAGTGGGGTTGATGGAGTCGGGTGGTTGAGGTGGGTAATTCCCCGGGTGTACATGTCTGCTGACTTGCGTGAGTGCATAAACTGCTTCTTACCCTGTTATCCGACATGGCGAGATCCGTTACTTGTATCAGTTGCCACACTGCTAAATGTGTTAGTGGCTTGCTCCAACTCTCATTGTCATTAACTTTTATTCTCGCTCCTGGATTTATTTTAAGCTCTGAACGATTTCTTTCCCCTGTCTGATTTGTATGGCGCCGCCGACAGTTGTAAATTTGCCATGAAACAGGGACAACAGTTCTGCCTGAGTGCACACACAACAGGGTAACACTCTCTTGAATCAGCGAATTTGGTGGTTAAGTGTTGTCATTGTTGTCTACATTTCCCAGCTCCCACCACCACAACCACCACCGCCAACAACCACTACCTCCATCATCATCAAGAATCTTCGTCCAAGTACACCGCCAGAACGCTAGGTACCCGTTAGTCATGCAGCTGCGCGCTAGCCGGGTACTGAACACCCGGCCCCAACACAGTCCAGCGCTCAATGTAGACAAGAGCAGATGGGTTAAGACATCGCATGCATTATCTCCAAACAATCTAACAGAGGTTTCGTGCAATAAGGAGAACAAAGCCGACCCTTAACTGCACCAGACAGTACCTTCTTCCACACGTGCATCCAATCCATCTCATCCCCGCTGTCCTCACTATGGGACAGAAAGCCATAACAGGTCGGAGGCTGGACAGCCTTGTATGATGTGGCCGAGTGGTACTTCACACTGGCGATGCTTTGTACTGAGGACAGCTGTCTCTGGGCGCGCTGCACCACTCCTAGGGAAGAGAATTAATAGGATCGAAGCGAAATACATAACGGCTGTCTGGCTGTTTGTAAGACTGGTGTTACTCACAGTATGTCTGCAAACCTGGTGTGTTACTCACAGACGTACCCGAGCCCCTCTCCCCCATCCACACCTGTTTGTGGTTGGGTCAGCAAACGTGGTTTAACTTCTAGAAGATCCGTAAAAACATTTTAGTTGCCTGCTAGGATTTAGCCAGCCAGCTAGTTGTTAGCTGCGTAGTGGACACCCGGCTCCACGTCGTTTGTACGAGGGCCAACCCTCCGATCAGACAGCACGTGAGGGGGAGCATGCATACAGTTGGCGCTCTTGCCTGCAATTAGTTTTATTTTTTCTTGTCAAGCTCACCTGATTCTACGCACGCTCATACAACCACACCCGGCCGCCAGGGTAAACACGTGCGCAGAAAGTACAGATAAAGGGAGATGGGAGAGAGAGAGGAGGATAGAGACTAACAGACGAGAAAGTTACTAAACGGCGAAACAGTCAAAATAGAGGATAAGTCAGGCAGAGACAACTCCACTCCCACCCCTTCCGTTAACCTTTGCCATGGGCATAAATCAAAGGGCAAAGGGCACATGAACTAAATGCTTTGGTCGGCTCTTGTGAGAAGGCGTATGGATGCTTTGTGGATGCACATGCGTAAACAGGCAAGAAACAATTTACATTTGTGCGAGTGACTGCTGCTCTGGCTGTCAGTTAGGTCTTCACCGTTGTCAACGTTTTGCTCACCCACCTAGTAGATGTGTTTGTTATTTGCTAGATTCTTTTAGGTGTGTATGGTCGAGCAAACTGTTAAGAGTTAAGTGTTCACATTCTCTTCTAAGACAGACGAATCAGCTGAATTTAAAAAATGAAAGTAAGTGGTTCAACGTGTCTAGCTCACAGGTGCGAAAGGCGAAACTCGATCGTCTCATTACACCTTTACTTTCACTTCCCCACTTCAGCTACCTGGTGGGAAAGGGGGAAGTAACCTGTCAGAGGCCCGAGTCAGGTTCCAACAAGCGACCTTTCTGCACTTCACCAACCGTCGAGCGGATTAACCACTCTGTTATAAAACCCTTCCCCGGGCAGTGAAGCTATATTTAAATGGAAAGGCAAGTCAAATGTCAAGCTGGGTTACAGCGGTTGATGCTGACCTTCCGAATAATTTCCGGTCAAAATTTCGGATTGAAAAACAATCGTGTACTTTCAATGATGTCTGAAAGCACAGGTGTGGGTGGCACGAGGAGGACGCCATGTTCTGCCGTCCAGCGACGTCGTTAACCCCATCAACGCCAGCGGTGGCCGTAAGTCTCCTGTGTGCGGTCGTCAACACTCTGGCTTCATGGATCTCTGGAATCGTGTGATACAATTTCAAATCAGAGCACCGTGGAGGAACAGATGAGTGAGGTACAGAAGATTAGAGTGGTAGAGTTGTCTTTCTTGTCCAGTGGCACCGCCTACGTCACGAATGTGATTATTTCCCTTTGCGCGAAGCATGGCGGTCTCTGAGAACTGGCGGTCAGCTGTGTTTCAGACATGAATGTAAGTAAACGATTTTTTTAAAAACCTAAATTTTAGCGCAAGCAATTCAGAACATCAGTGCGTACCGTTTAAGCTCAAATCGCCATTTCACTAGCAATTTTTATTTAAATTATTGTGTTTACATTAGCAGCTTTGGGATATCCATAATCGTTGGAATTCCATTTAAGGCGGCTTAGGAAATTAAAGAGAAAAGTACTTACTGCTTTAAAAATAAACAAGAATTCTAACCAGCTTATACTCACTGCCTTTTGCAGATATACCCAGAATCTTGTTCACACATCGAAATTCTGAAATTCCCCCAAACACCCTTTTACCGGTGTCTCTTGTTTGACAGTCAATGCTACCAATAGTTGATGGTATTCTCTGTCTTATATCCAGCCTCACCTTTATCCCCGACTTTGAACTCCCGAGGGCGGTGCTTTTGCGAAACTTTTAATTAGTTTGCTTACCTGAGGGCGACCCCGTTTCAATATTGTCATAATTCCTGAAACCCAGACTCCTCAGACACCTTAGGCGCAAACAGTTTGTAGACAGTCTTTTATAAAAGAATACTTATCCTAATTTCAGACAATAAATTCTCTAAACATACAGAGATTCATGAATCAGTGATGAGAAAAATTAACATCGCGATGATTCTAGCAGAGGAAAACATTTTAATGAAAATAAACAACTCTGTACTCTCTATTATTATCCATTTCCGTGGAGAAAATAACCTAGAAAATAGCTGCCTTTCTTAATTATTTACATTCTAAGAAAAAGGTATTAACCAACAACAACAATTATTATAATAAATAATGTATTTAATCAGCGATAGAGCAATACACATCACTTCAGTCATACTATGGCCATTATTAAAACAAGACAATAAAATCAAAATAAACTTTAGAAAGGTGAAAACTGAAACATTTAAACACAACAACATAAATTACAACAATGAAAGCATCTTCTAACATATCTTCTCTCTATTTTCTGTTATGTATTACAACTCAAGAACGTGTTAGTTATTCCCCAGAGCTACCTGTAGCAACCAGGTAGATACATTTCACCATCACCATCTCCTCATCTTACCTGTCTCCAGTTTCCCGGTCACTCACTATCATGGTTTACATTTCCTAAAATGGCAACAGACTGTTTAAGTTCATGTTTACTGAGATATATCCTCATCGATTCCTCGTTCAAAGCATCGGGGATTCGGAGCCTGAGCCTAATGTCCTCCAGGTGGAATCGAAAGTAGTTCCTTTTGAGGCAACAGAGTCCGCAGAGGTTGGGTGGTTCTGTGTCTGAGTTCACATTTCTCAGGTAGGTAAACTTATTCACCTCTACACAAACAAGACCGTATCCGTTCCTCCAGCCTTTAAAAGCATGGAATGAAGTTTCTGATAACACTCAGCTCCAATAGATGAAATAATTGATGAAGACAGGCTTGGTTGTTGTGTGGGTCTGTGTTGTCGATTGGAAGTGCGAAGTAGGTCTGTGCAAACGATTGCCTGCAGGCAAGAATTCCAGAATGAGAAGTTTCTTTCTTCGCTTTGAGGATCGTTGGCAACATCTGTCGTCAGTAGATAATGTTGTCTGGATCAGCTGTTTGATGGAGCGTGTCGCCTTGGGGGACAACAGTGTCTACCTGTGTTTTTATAGCAATTATTGGGAGTCAGCACCCGGAGCGAACATGTAATGACAGGGTTTGGTAAACATCGGGAAACACATTTTCTGGTCGTTTTATTGTTTTTTCTTTGGATCGGGTATGCAGGTTCTCAATTTTTAAGATCGCTAGTTTTTTTAAACTACTTCTTTCTATTTCTTTATCGCCACATATATATATAAACTTTGCAGCACCTTTGTGATCAACTTTGTGATCCGGGTGTTTACCAAAGACCTTTAACCTGTATAATATGCATTTGCATCTGGTCATTTCTGAACCGTAAAATTTGGAGGGAAGACTCAACCAGACCAGGAGTGTCTGGAAATTAAGGTAAGATAAATCTGAACAACTATATTTGCATGAAACGGTTAGTAACTCCTGACTTCTTGACAATATTGAATGTAGACATAAAATATTTCTTTGATAAAAATTATAAAAACTAGTAGGTCTATTTAAATTTAGTAATATCCTACCATTTGGGATAAATTGTAAAGAAAACGCGTCTTGTTTTCTTGAAAATGTATCTATTAGAAGCTGTGTTGATTGGCTAAATAATCAGACGAGTTTTAGTTTTCGTAACTAGCACGAGATGGTGTTTGTTCTATTTATATAGTAATGATGAATATAGTAATGATTAGGCCGGGTCAACAGCAAAAAAAAAAAAAAAAAGTTGCTTCCCCATACGGGTATCGAACCTGGAAGCGTACGTCCTGTGGCCACATTCATGCGGCTGTGTAAATATGTGGGAAGTAGACTTAAAAATAATGCGAAATAGTCAGTAATGAACTAAGTTAAAAAGTTTCTCAGACAAGAAGCTAACATATTAATGTAGAATTCCACGATAGTGTTGTCAGCGTGCGTGGACTTGAAGCCTGGGCCCGAGTGTTTCTAGAAGTCATTGACATTCATCTTTTCTCGTTGTGATGCTGCTAGTCCGTGATGGTCTACTGCCGACACTTCCTCCGCCTGCTGTTAACGCTCGGAACTCATTTGCCTGGGAGTCTGAGATGTGTTATCAGAGCCTCATTAGACTTGCAGGTCTGTCTCCTTGATGGGCCTCTGAGTATCACCTGGCATTCATCACACGAGGCGGTTAGTGAAGAAAAATGGAAGAAGGAATGAATGGATGGAGGAGCAGCGAGAAGAAAAGATACAAACAGGAGAAAGTTGGAAGCGTGGGTGAAGAGGACAAAAAGAAAGGACGAAGAAAGGGATGAATCATTGAATGAAAGAAAGAGAAAGTACAATGGGTAGAATTGCGTTTCGAAGAAAGAAATGAGTGAAGCCCGAATAACAAGAACATGCTGTAGGGGTAGGGAAGGGAGCTGGGGTAGGGGTAGGGGAGGGAGCTGGGGATGGAGATACGAACAGTTTGTTGAAGTTTAATTTGCGTATTTTGATTGATTGGACCGTTGTGTCCGTTGTGTCCCTGGCCGTGACTTACAGGGATCCTTGCCGAGGACCCAGTGAGCTGAAGTCCAAATTATATTTCCTTAAATGGGGAGAATGTCTCGGCAAAGTCGGAATCCTCCCTGATTGTGGAGGTGTCTGCTCATAGAATCGAATGTCGTAAAGAAATCTTGAATTGTATAGACAGCATCCGCACATGTTGGCGAACCGTGCATGAGCAATCAATCTTTTTGGCTTGAGGAGGAGGAGGAAGAGGAGGGGGAGTCTTAGAACTGCAAGGGGAGGAGGACAGAAAGAAGAAAGACCCAGTAGACAGCAGCTACTTTAGTGAACTGTCTGTTGCCAAGAACACAATGAACACCATACTCACTGACATGTTTTCTGGGGGTTCACCCACTTTCCTGCTCGCAACCCTGGTGCCAGTAGGAATGAAGATGATGATGTGGATGATGATGATGACGATGAAGAACATTTATGCAAGGCATTTTCCTACTGGACACAAGCTCAATACCTTTGACAAAAGAAAGACAGACGTGAAATACTGATAAGCACATGCACACCCAGACTTTTTCTCACTCGCTCACAGAGAGAAAACCTAACTCGATAATGCAGTTCAAAGTTCAGCTAACAGTTCAGAGGATCCAACGGATTATTTGAGTCAGACTGTAGTTATCTAACGAAAGGGAGCGTTTCTTACACTGATATTTCTGGTAAAAAAATCTTAGTAAAGATAATCTGAAATTATGAAGAAAGGTTTTCAATGGAATTGACACATGAAAAATAAA